>NC_056526.1:29819645-29890426 GCF_019175285.1 Sceloporus undulatus
ATAGAAAAAAGGATTAGACTTAAGAGGAAGCAAATGTGAAAATTATGGGAAGGAACATCAACAATTTAAGATATACACATGATACCATATTACTTTCAGAAAAAAGCAAAAGACTTGGAAGACTTGGAACAATTACTGATGAAATATAAGAAAGAAAGTGGTAAAGTGGGGTTACGGATATTAAGAAGAAAAAAATAATGACCAGAGATGATTTACTGGTATATAATTTCACCATCATTCCCCCCGAAGTTTTTATTTTTAACCAAATGCATTTGACTGTTTAAAGGTTTCTTATAGCTTGGCTCAGTCATTAACCAAAATGGAGACTGTAGTCAAGAAATTAGGAGACTGTGGGTTGAAACCGATGGGAATCTAGAAGCGGCCAGAGGCTACTTCCAGCCCAATTGCCCTTGGGGCCACAGCAAACACATGCTGCGGCCCCAAGGGTGATCTGCTGCGGTCCCAAATGAAACACGGCAAGAAGCACAAAAAAAGTAGCTCCTTTTGAAGCTGGTTTTGGGCTGCCTTAGGCGGTCCCTGCACGTTCCTAGGGCGACTTCTGGGCATGTGTCACATAAATGCCATGCTTCTGGAGTGTCTGGAAACCATCCCCATTTGCCCAACTTTTTTGGGCCTAAGAGTTGGAAAGGTAGACAGGAAGGGAACTCAGGTTTAAAAACTAACCACCAAATACCAAAATCAGAATTAACCAGACCATTGTTTTTTTAATTTTTATGTATGGCTCTGAGAACTGAACAGGAAAGAAAGCTGTCAGGAAGAAAATCAACTCATTTGAAATGTGGTGCTGGGGAAGATTGAATGAGTTTTAGAACAAAGCAAGCCTGAACTCTTATTAGAAGTGAAGATAACTAAACTGAGGCTGCCTTACTTTGCACATACAGTGAGACGATGTGACTCATTGGAGAATATAATAATGCTTAGTTAAAAGGGATGCAGTAGGAAAAGAAGGAGATCACTCTACAGGTGAATTTATTCACTCAAGGAAGCCACAACCTTACGTTTTCAAGATCTGAGCACAGTAATTGATGATCAGAGCTTTTTGGAGGTCTCTCATTCATAAGGTCGCCATAAGTCCAAGTCAACTTGATGACAGTGGCAACAACAACAAAATATTTGTAAACAAATCAATGGAATTATTCAGAATAGAGTTTCTGGTTGTAGCAGATGTTGTGGACTTTGCTTTTTGGTTCAGAAAATGTGTGTCTTGCAACTCTTTCCTTGTAAATACACACACACTTTCTAAATACACACTCATCCAACTATATACTTTTTTGAATTAACAGAAGTTATCCCTATAAGAGGTGTGAAATGAATATTGTTTTTCCTTATCCTTGAAGAAAGATCAAGTCATGAGTCTATATGTATTACATTCATTTTGCAGATAGAAATATCAGCCAAAAATCATTTTTATTCTTTAAAATCTTTGTGCTTCTCTCAGAACATTATGTGCATAAAATTGATGACAAACACCTCCTTGTTCTTTTTTTTTCTTTTCTTATTTGTATTAGCTGGTGTTTGCATCTTCTTTAGTACCATTTTAATTTGACTATTTCCTTTCCTTACATTGGCATGCTAGCCAACTTAATTATTATGATCACGATTATTTGATAGCATCAGCAATCCAGTTCATAGTTAATTGGAATATGCAATATAAATTTGACCTTAAATATTGTAATGATAATTGTGGTGTATGTTTTCGGAATGGCTCTCTTGTTACTTTTCTATAGCTTAGTTTCCCTTTAATATTCTTTCATTCATTATTTGCTAGTCTCACAGTTTGAAATAACTGCACTTACTGTGCCATTTGTGTTTTTCTCTGTGCTTTCATGATAATTTGACTAAGATACTTACAATATAAGGTGAATGTCATCTCATATTACAGAGACTATTGCATTTTAGATGTACAATATTTTATTAAACAAATTAAATTTTGACTTCTGTGTTCCTAGAATTATAGAATTGAATGGAGGACAACCACCTCTTACTTATAAGAGATTCCAGACTTTAATAAGTAGAATGGAACCATTGGAGATGCCTGTAGAAACTATTACTGCAGAAGTAATGTCAAAGTGCACCACTCCAGTTTCTGATGACCATGATGAGAAATATGGTGTTCCATCACTGGAAGAACTAGGTAAACAAACAAACAAAATGATTCCTTGTATACAATAAAACATGTGCATATTTTGAATGACATACGTGGAACTGCTTATAGAAAGCCAATGTATCTGCTACTCATACAAAGATACAGCAATGAGGATTCTTCCACATGCCACTTTTCTCCCCCATCCCCATTCCTGTTGCCACCACTACGTAATGTTGTGATGTCGTTTTCGCAATAAACAACAACATTTTTTTTTCTTCCCAGCTTCCATAAAAAGGCACTCTAGAAAACTAAACACTATTTCAGATCAGTAGTCTGATCTGTATAAGGCAATTTCATAACACTAAATTTGTGTAACTTTTAAAGGTTGCAGAACTGAGCTTTTCTTGGCACAGTATGTGGATTCTCTAAATTTCCAAAATGATCTTAATCAGATGGTCTCAGAAGGCAGATGAACAAAGTTTAGCTTTTCTAAATTTACATGGAAACTCCGTACTCTGCAGTGAGCTAATTTCAGTTAAATCACCTTAGCTAGTCAGTTCTACCAATAGTTAAACTATAAAGAGATGTTCATGCCACCAGTCCCCCCTGATCCATCCATGAGATATAGTTTAGAGCAGGGCTAGGCAACCTTTTTGAGCCGGGGGCCAGGTTGCTGTCCCTCAGACAACTGGGGGGGGCCGAAGCCAAAAAATAAATGATTAAATAATTTTTTAAAAAAAATTAAATAAATAAATAAACCGGGACAAATGTAGGACAAAATTTTCAAATGGTGGACACTTTTTTTAAAAAAGTGGAGGACACGTGAAAAAAATGGCTGATTTTAAAAAAAATGTTAATATAAATGTATGTTTCTGTGGCTATAGACAATTGCCCCTGTGCGCGAGAGGCCAAAGGCCCCGGCGGCAATCAGCAGCAGGACTAGGCTGGGGCTGGTCCCAAGGCCTTGCCGGGCCGCATCCGGCCCGCGGGCCGCAGGTTGCTTACCCCTGGTTTAGAGTATTGGTTTGACCATGAGTGCAAACTGGCAAGAAACACCTTGTATCTCAGTTTAAAAAGTATGGGAGGAAGAGTGCTTGATGCAAATTTTCCACATTAAACTCTTAAAACAGCATTACAAATAATTAATTAGGCACCAAAGAGAAGCACTAAAGCAGTGGTACCCAAACTATGCCCATTAAGAGATTTTGGACTTCAGTTCCCAGAAGCCTCAGCCATGTTGACCAATAGCCTGGGATTCTGGGATTTGATGTCCAAAATCTCTTAAAGGGCACAGTTTGGGGACAACTGCAGTAAAGTAATCCTGATTATAGCTGATCAGTGCCACTAGAACTCTTCTGGCATATTTTGTCTAATTGTCTTCAGTCAGGAATCTCCAGGATTCCTTTTTCTTCTGCCTTGTTTCTGCTGATTCATGGGTTTCATATATCTGTGTGCTTCATTCATCTGGCTCTGACCATGCCATTAATTCAGAGAGAGTATGTCAGCTATCGCTCCCTAGCTTCCAATTGCAACATCAGTTTAAAACCTGATAAGACAATTAAAACATAGAAAAGCCCCAGGAGTGCTAGGTAACAACCTAGATTCTAGGCTTCATTGCTGGCAGCACTTTTTACATTTAGTGATCAGTCTGCATAGTTTTCCATTGTCTAGGGACTGGACATAATTACCCCAATATATAAGAAGGGGTACAAAACTGATCCTTCTAATTATAGTTTCATTAGCCCGCTTAGCATAGTGAACAGTCTGAATGCCAGGCACTGGTAGTAGAAGTGCTGTAAGTGGCTCAAAAAGAAAATAAAATTAAGCAGAAGATCAAGCAGATTTCAGGGCTGGCTGTTCTATCACTGATGAATCCCTAACCTTATACCATATGGCAAAACAAAACAAAATACAGCACAAGGCCATGTGGGATAATTTATTCTGCCTTTATTGACCTTAAATCAATATCATTCCTTTGAGACTGACTTTGAGCCAAACTGGAAACACCTTCTATAGACTGTACATTACTTGATTGCATTTACACACTACATAACAACTCCATGAGCATAAGATGTAACCAATGGGGGTATTTTTCATCCTTGGTCCCAGGTAGGAAGGGAGTAAAACAGATATATTTCCCAGTAATGAAAGGTTGAACATCCTGAAATGTGTTGTTCCTCCCTCTTGCCCCAATAGGCACAAATGGACTATTAACACAGGCTGTCACCACCACCCCTATAATACCAAATCAATCAATCCTTGATACTTTCCAGAAGTGAGCCTTTAAAAAAAAGCATTAAGATTTTTTTCTACATACAGTGGGGACTCCTTATTCACAGACCTGCCATCCATGGTTTTAAGCATCCACGGATGGTAAGCCCCTGTTGTCACCAATGCAGGCATGCATGTTGCGCTGCCATTTGGGAGAACGTGACTTGAAGTCCCATGTTTTTCAATATCTGCTGGATGGTGGTTGTCCAGAATGGATTCCCCCGCAGATAGCATGGGCCCACTGTACTGAACAGAAGCACAGCTTACAATAAGTCATCAAAAGACCAAATTTCTTGTTTTTCTGCAAAGCTTAACCAGTATAGATAGCAGATTAATGGTCATGATATAGACCATGTCAGACTATAAGTATTTGGGAATGGTGTTTCAGTCAACTGGGGTAGGGGGAATGCATTTGAGAATGTGTGTGCCATTGGGAATGCCCAAAGAAGAGATGTTGCAATACTTGGGATCTTCAAAGGAGGTTTGCATATAACATCTGTAGTAAAAATGTTAGTATTTCTAAAATTCTGAGCTGTGGATTTATAAAGACTTTCAGCCCCTGGGGGCACTGTTCTTGATGTCCCACAGTGCCTTCCAGATGCCTTGCTCAGAGTGGTGTTACTCAAAGCAGGTGTTTGGTTTTACACAATGAGTTATTGATGTAAATTGAATCTTATTCCTAGACTGGTTTTGACTTTAATTGACAATTCTTCTTCTTCATTAAGGGCTGTTCAAATTGAGATTGCAAAGATATGGGTTTTCCCTTTCAGCCCTTCTGTGCTTCAGACTCCCTAGGGCCAAACAAACAGTTAAGCAACTGATCTGGGGCATATTCTTGCATGGAAGGCAGAGCAATAATCCATTACTTTCTTGCAGTAGACAGCCATATCACCGACTTTACATTGGCCAAATAATTGTCCAGCTTTTTAGCAATTTTGATTCATGCCTTCACCAGAGAAGGTAGTTCTGACCCTGTTTTCCACCCATACAAATGAATAAAGAAACAAAAGAAAAATAAACCAAGGAAGAAGAAGAGGGGCAGGCAGAGCACATAATCATGTCAACACAACAGATTTTTGAGATACATAGGGGGATGCAGGTGGGAAGGGGAATTGCAAGTTTTGAAGAATCAGTGGGTTTCAGGGGAAATATATCTTTTGCTCACAATCAGGGAGTTGCTATTTTTCATTGTACTAGTTGGATCTTTTTTCTTCCACAATACCAGGATTCTTAGTATGAAGATGCTAGCATACAGCTTCCCACCTGGGCGAGCTACATTTTTAAAATACACTTGGCTACTAGAGCTATATTTTTTTTTCATTGTAGGTTTTGATACAGATGGATTGCCTTCTGCTGTTTGGCCTGGTGGAGAAACAGAAGCTCTTACAAGATTGGAAAGGCACTTAGAAAGAAAAGTATGTTGCTGAATCTTGTTGTTCTAGATATTAATTAAATAAGGTTGGATGTGTTATAGAGCTCTGCAAAAACTGCTGTACTTATAATAAAGATCTCTTGAAGTTATAAGCGAATAACCTCTTTAAGCATGTTTCAAGAATTAACCTTTTTTTAAAAAAATGATAATAATTTTGAAATCATCTGTATTAACTCTTGAGTAGAATGATTTTGCATGTAAAATGGAAACAATAAGGAAGAAATAGATGTGTTCATGTGTTCAGAATAGGTTTAACTTGGATGCATAGGAGAGGGAGCTGGTTGTAGGTCCATTCTGTTCCTCACTGCTCTCATCCTGTAGAACAGGGGTAGGCAACCTGCGGCCCGTGGGCCGGATGCGGCCCGGCAAGGCCTTGGGACCGGCCCCCGGCCTGGTCCTGCCACCGATTGCCGCTGGGGCCTTTGGGGGGCAATTGTCTATAGAAGCCTCAGAAACATGCATTTATATTAACATTTTTTAAAAAATCAGCAATTTTTTTCACATATCCTCCATTTTTTTTAAAAAAGTGTCTTCCATTTGAAAATGTTGTCCTACATTTGTCCTGGTTTATTATATATTTAATTTTTTAAAAAAATATTTAATTATTTATTTTTTGGCTTCGGCCCCCCAGTTATCTGAGGGACAGCAACCCGGCCCCCGGCTCAAAAAGGTTGCCTACCCCTGCAACATAACAGTTGAAAGAGCAATAGAAATAGCAAGTACATTTCTATACCACTTACCGATGTACTAAGCAGTTTACAAATTGTAAGCTAATTGCCCCCAACAAGCTGGTTATCATTTTAGCGACCTACGGAAGGATGCCAGGCTGAGTCGACCCTGAGCCCTTGGCTGGTATTGAATTCACAACCTTGTGGGTTGTGAGTGAATGGCTGCAATACAGGCATTGCACCTCCAGAGCAGTGTCTTCTCTGTGTTCATCTTATTTGTCTGGCAGATCTTTTGCAGTGGTCGCTGGCAGTCAGACTTCTTCTCCTGTTCCCTTATCTGTTGGAGTTCCCCAGGGCACTGTTCTGGGTCCCCTTCTGTTTTCTCTCTACACACTGTCCTTAGGTAAACTCATTAGCTCTTTTGGTTTTTCCTACCATCTGTATGCCGATGACACCCAGTTGTATCTTTCCACCCCCGACCTTTCTCCAAGGCTTGAACAGCAAGTTTCATCATGTCTCACAGCTGTCTCGCAGTGGATGCGCCATCGGCGTTTGAAGCTCAACATGTCCAAGATGGAGCTTCTTGTCTTTCCTCCTAAGCCCACCCTTCAACACTCCTTTTCTGTCTCTGTGGACAACATTTCTATTCAACCAGTCCAGCAAGCCCGCAGTCTTGGTTTCATCTTTGATTCTTCTCTGTCGTGTATCCCTCAGATCCAGACCACAGCCAAGGCTTGTTGATTCTTTTTGTACAATATTGCTAAAATCCAACCATCTCTCCGCTTCTACTGCCAAGATCCTGGTCCACATGCCCTAGTGATCTCACGACTTGATTACTGTAACGTCCTCCTGGCTGGGCTTCCTCTTTCTCACCTCCGTCCTTTAATCTCTGTCCAGCATTCAGCTGCATGCATTATCACATTCGCCCACCGCTCTGACCACATCTCTCCTGTGTTGGCATCCCTTCACTGGCTCCCCCTCCCTTTCCGTATTCAGTACAAGCTCCTGCTGTCGACGTTTAAAGCCCTCCATGGGCTGGCCCCTCCTTACTTATCAGACCTTCTTTCTCCTCACCTTCCCACCAGGGCCCTCTGTTCTGGTAGTCAAGGTCTGCTGTCACAGCCCAGGATTTCCTCTGCCCCATCTCGGATTCGCCCCTTTTCACTTGCTGCCCCTCACTCCTGGAACCTTCTTCCCCCATGAGCAAGGGCCATCACTTCTTTAACCAGCTTCAAAACAGAGTTGAAGACCATCCTGTTCAGAGAAGTGTTCCCAGGCATTGCATAATTGTCGCTTGCTATTTGATGTTCTTTTGATGCCTGTTTTATCGAACCATTTCCTGTATTGCTATGTACTTTATATGTATTAGCCTACTAGCCCCACCAACTTTCCCTTCTCCTTTTATGTCATGCCTTTTTAGATTATAAGCCTGAGGGCAGGGAACCGTCTAATTAAACAGATTGTATGTACAGCACTGTGTAAATTTACAGCGCTTTATAAATAAAGGTTAATAATAAATAATAATAATACATGATTCAGACCACTGATTTATCAGGGTTCTGGATCAGTATCTGAACCTTCTACATGTAGAAGAGGTTCTGTTTTTTCAAATATTATTATCCACATGATGAGAACAATCAGAGAAGTGGGAGGACATTGTCTCCATGTGTTCAGGTTAATTTGCTCTGGATATTTAAACAGATTTGATGTTAGTCTGAAATCTTGATAGCAGGTCCCAGGTTTTGTCTAAGACACCATTGTCATTCTGCTAAGGGAGCCGACATCCCTGCTACATTGGGTTTTTGCACCTCTGCATTGCCTACCTAGCCTGTCAGAAGGGGTGAGCTCAAGCCAGTCAGAGGGGGAATGAAATGCAGAAGGATTTTAGAGAGGAAGGAAAAACCCCTTTGTGCAAGCTGAATACTTTCACATAATTTGGATTTAACCCCATAAGACTGCAAAACATAGAAATAAGGGAAACTTAACACTGCCTGTAACACTATGTTGAACTTATGAAACACTTTTGATACAAGAAAGTCAATAGTGTTTGAACTCATTGATAAATAAATTTGAAACTGATAGGCGATTCCTAGAATCTGAGATTGCCAGTTGTTACTCCTTTCTAAAATGATTTTAACAAATGCACACAAAAAAGGGAAAACTTATAACCTTTTAATTTTTCTTTTTAAGGCTTGGGTAGCAAACTTTGAACGGCCACGAATGAATGCCAATTCTCTTCTTGCAAGTCCTACGGGACTTAGTCCATATCTGCGTTTTGGCTGCTTATCCTGCCGCCTCTTTTATTTCAAGTTAACAGACTTATACAAAAAGGTATGAACTGGCCACCTTAAACTATCAAATGTTTAACAGTAAAAAAACAAACCATAATTTCTTTTTTATTTTTAAACTGAATTGTTTCTCATGTGCTCTGATTTTTCAGGTAAAAAAGAACAGCTCTCCTCCTCTTTCTCTCTATGGCCAGTTGTTGTGGCGTGAATTCTTCTACACAGCAGCTACTAACAATCCACGCTTTGATAAAATGGAAGGCAATCCCATATGTGTGCAGATTCCATGGGACAGGAATCCGGAGGCTTTAGCAAAATGGGCTGAAGGCAGGACAGGGTTCCCTTGGATTGATGCTATCATGACCCAGCTGCGTCAGGAGGGCTGGATCCACCATTTGGCCAGACATGCTGTGGCCTGCTTTTTGACTCGGGGTGATCTGTGGATTAGTTGGGAAGAAGGAATGAAGGTACATTTCTTATTTAATTAATGTATTTTTGATCGTGCCCTTTAAATATGATGTCATAATTGTATGTTGGTAAAGGCAAGTTTTGTTACACAGTCCATTCATTTATAGTATAAGTTGTATCTTTATATATAGTGTTGGGCCTTTCATACGTCATGTTGTAATTCCTTTTGTTGCAGACAACTGTGTTATTTGCCCACTTTTCAATAAATGCTCTTAGACTGCAATCATAAATATGACAGAATAGAGTCAAGGCAATTCTGTGGGAAGTTCTCTTGATGAAAGTTGTTTAAGGCCGTGGTGTAAGAGCAACTATTGATAGACCTGTGCAATGGAGTTTATAACCTCCTGTTACAGCAGTATTAAACACTACGCATTGTTATGTAACTTCAGTGAGTTTAGCTAAATGGCAACATCTAGTGGCAAACAGAATTATCACATGTCATGTAATTGTTATTTTCTGACAACCCAATTTCAGCTCATGGTGACCCTATGAATGAGAGACCGCCAGGAGTTCTGATCATGAATGAGGTCTTGGCTCTGTGAATATTTATTTTAAGCCACACCCACCTGCAACCTCCTTGTCCCCAGAACTAAAGCATGTCTGATGAGTGTTCAGAATAATACCATGAACAGCCTGATCTGCATTGGCTTTTAGCAACTTGAAGAGTTGTTTAGGCCAATGCTTCTAAATCTAGTTTATTTTCAGCAGTGGGATCCAGTTTTCTAGTGCTGCTTGTTCTCAGGGACTTAACACATCTATTGTTTGGGCACTTGGTCGGTGTTTGTCATATCTCCCACAGGGTGCCATGTAGAATCTGTGCAAGGGTTAATGCTTTGATAGCTGTAGATCTTCAATAGGTTTTTGATGAATAAATTAAGAATTCAGACTAATTCATGCTTTTTTGCTTTTTTAGGTATTTGAAGAATTGCTTCTGGATGCTGACTGGAGTGTGAATGCGGGCAGTTGGATGTGGCTGTCTTGTAGCTCCTTCTTCCAGCAATTTTTCCATTGCTATTGTCCTGTGGGTTTTGGCAGAAGAACTGACCCTAATGGAGATTATATCAGGTTAAACAACATTGAGGAATATCAGTGAAATTATACATTTAATTAGTTAACCAAGCTCTAGCTACTAATTAAAATGTGGTTTTTTTTTTCTTTTCTTTTAATAAGACGGTATCTACCTGTACTTAGAGGTTTTCCTGCAAAATATATATATGATCCTTGGAATGCTCCTGAGGGTGTCCAGAAGGCAGCAAAATGTGTCATAGGTGTGAATTATCCAAAACCAATGGTAAATCATGCTGAAGCAAGTCGCTTGAATATTGAGAGGATGAAACAAATCTACCAGCAACTCTCACGATACAGAGGATTAGGTATGATGTTTTTTGATTTTGAAATTGTCCTTCCATACTTTGCTTATTGCCCAAGTTCCAGATAATTTCAAAATGTTTGTTAACAGTCTGAATGAATCCAGTGGGGAAAATGGAAGGCTAGTTCCATTAGGATGTTCATTCATGTTTATCTCATTAAAACCTTGTACAGTGCAGGGTGCTATCATTTCAGATGGAATTCATGTCTCAAGCTTAATTTCTTGCCTGGGCAGGTCACTGCATTACCAAACATCTGTCTTGTAACCTACCCCACTCAACAAGACAGCACAAACATGAAGATGATTGGGTCACTAGTGTGATTAGTGGGTAGAGCACTGTGTCATGGGCTAAAGGCATTATCACAGGGCATTTCTTCTTGTAAAGTGGCAGATTATTTCAGGCAAGTGTGGGCTCAGGAGAGTATTAAAGGTGACAGTATGTTTTGCTTCTTCACATTTAGCGTAGTTGTGTAATTTTTTTTAACTGTGGACAGGGGATGTAACAACTGTCAGTTACAAATGTCTTCTAGGGCAAGGCTTTTAAGCAAGTCAGAAATGAGCACAGGCTGGGAAAAATTGTTATTTTGCACTGGATTTGCTTTGAATCCTCCCAGGATTCAGGAGACTCACTGGAGCTTTCCAATGAGATGAGAGACATGGTAACCAAGGATACAGAATTCTCATTTGTAGTGCCCTGTCTGAATAACTCTTTCCTGAGGCCTGTTGCTTTCATTGCAGTATTTTTCATGCTAGGTGAAGACAGCTTGAATCTCCCATAGTTCGCTGAATTTTTCAGTTTGGGTTTCCTGCTGCTTTTTTATTTCTATTGTATTATTGTATGTTCAAATTTTATTTTAAACCAATGTGTAATTTCTGACAAATAATGTATAAATCTCCTAAGATTAAAAACATGTACGCTGATCATGTTTCCTTTTTTTTAAAAAAAAAGTGTTGCCTCCTTTTGTCTAGGAAGATGGAGTTACCCATCCATATGTTAGTATTTGCTGACCTTCCATAATACAATTTAGTTTGCCAGTATTCAACCATTATTGTTTTTGTGTTCTTTCTGGTTTGTTATTTAAGAAGATGCTCAACCACTTCTCCCCCTCCAAAGAATTATTTACAAAATGCAATTCCTGCATGTATTTCTTTTTATGTTCAAAGTCATACTCTAATGTCTAGCTGGATTGTTGTGTATTTAAAAATAATTGCCTTCACTGCTATAACATAATCCTAGATCTGTTGCTAGGGAAAGCTACTTTTCTTTATGTATGAAATATAGAGAAACTCAGTGAAAGAATGTGAAAAAGATACTGCTTGAATAGTGTTCTTTATTTTGATGTTGTGACATTTTTTTCTAATTAGGCCTCCTTGCATCAGTGCCATCAAATGGGAACGGGAATGGAAATGTTGGCCTAATGGGATATTCACCGGGGGAGATCATCCCAGGTTGCACTAATACAAGTGGTACGTTATTCCTGCTGTTAAGGAGGAAACAGTGAAACATATTGAGTCTGACATCTCCATAAAGTTTAGCAAATGTTAGAAGTTTTTAAAACTAGAACTTTAGTACCATGACAAAGATGAATTAATATTATGTAGTAAAGTCAGAGCCCTCATGGTGTAGTGTTTTGAGTGTTGGATTATGACTCTGGAGATGAGGGTTCAAATCCCTTCTTGGCCATGGAAACCTACTGGGTGACCTTTGGCAAGTCGCACACTCTCAGCCTCAGAAAGTCCCGTGATAGGGTTGCCATAGGTCAGAAAGAACTTGAAGGCACACAGTAGCAAACAACAAACTGGGATGTCCACAAGCAAAGATACTGAGCCAGAAGGCCAAGCAGGAGGCAGTTCCTATGTGCACTAAACATCCCCTGTTCTCTATTGTAGAAAGTGGCTGGTTTTCGGGTGGAAGGTGGAAGCATGCATTATGATCTATAGGTTTCTCATAGAAGTTGGTCCATATATAGGTATCCATTATATAATTGCACAGTAATATCCAAAAAGTAGAAGTGTTAGTTTAGGCTCAAGTTGATGATGGTTTGAAAGCTATAGAAGTCCAGATAGGTGGGAAAGGAGCTGCAAAAACATAATTTAAAGTCAACCATTAATATATTACTGTAGATTGGAGCCATGTGAATACACATGGTAGTGCTGTTAAACTGATGAGGAATGTTCCCATCAAACCTGAAATAGTGCAAAGTGGCAGGGATGAGATTCCTGATAGTTTGCCATCCATCTTTGTGTGAGATGTTGATATAGAGTACCTCAATATCCATGCTAGAGAAGAAGCCTGTGTCTTTCAAACCATAATTCTTTTTCTCCCAGATGTGCTAATGTGGATTTACTTTACTTGCTTGCAGGATCTCAAATGGGAATGAATGAAGGGCATGCAGGGAGTGTTCAAGCATGTGCTCTGGGAGAATCTCATACAGGAACAAGTGGAATTCAGCAGCAAGGTAAACATTTCTTTTTTAAAAATCTACACCATTCCTTCAGCTTCACAAATTTAAATTCCTTAAAGACTTGGTGCAAAGTTTTTATACAAACTGGATTTATTTTTATTTACAGTGGTGCCTCGGGTTACGAAAGTAATTCGTTCCGCGGCCGCTTTCGTAACCCGAAAAGCATTTGTAAGCCGAAATGCCATAGGCGCTAATGGGGAAAAGCCGTGATTCCGTGTAAAATAGCGCCAAAAAGCACCAAAAGTTTTTTCGTAACCCGAAAAAACATTCGTAACCCGGAACAATAATTCCCTATGGGATTTTTTCGTATCCCGAAAATTTCGTAACCTGGGTATTTCGTATCCCGAGGTACCACTGTATTTTAAAGCCTTTTTGCTAAACCTTTAGTATGTGCCGCTTTAGATCCCATTTGGAGAAGCAAGCAGGATATGAAATAAATAAATGAATAAATAAATCTCATTGTGGGAGAAAGGCGGGATGTAAATCCTTGAGATAAATAAGTAAATAAAATAAATTTAATAAAATAAAATAAAATTAAATTAAAATAAAATAAATAGTAACAGTGAAGGGCTCCCTCTCAGTATTGCTTATGTGCATCGGTACACATACCTTTGAATATAAGGCTTCTTATTTTGGGGATAGTTTATGTAAACTTTTCATAGTTTAACTTTTTTTTTAATTAAGCAAAAATTCATCTGGGTTTCTCTAAGAGAATTCTGCAGATGGTTATCCTTGTTGTTGGGAAGGAAGCAAAGTAAATGAAGGGAGGAGGTATGTGTCACCCCAGTTCAGTCTGCCCCACCAATTTTCCACGCACAGAACACATGACCACTCGAGGAATCACAGTTAGATAAGCATCCTGTTCTTTTGAGCTTACTGGTGAAGATATTCAAAATAGTAGGACTGTGTGTGTATCAAATAAGACTTAAGAAGTGTGTATCATTCAGTATCATTCCTGTGAGGGCTTGCCCCCAAACTGGACTTTAAATATTTAAACATACCTTTAGTTTAAGGGTTAGTGCAATACTGATTTGTAATACCATTGTGTTTGAGAAATTTATTGCTTTCAGGTAATCAGTGCTCTGCTTTGTACTGCTTTTGTATATAGAGAGAGGAATAAGCCATTCTTTTGTAATAGACTGTATAGAGCTGGTTTTATTTGCTTTTGAGAAGGAATGTTTTCAGTTGCTGATACATTTAATGAAAGGTCAAATAGAGAACAGGAAGGAATAAAATCTAGCAACCCCCTTAAGACTAACCTACTTACTCTATTTTGAACTTTTGTGGCTATCAGTCCAATTCATTAGATACTGCAATAGACTAACATGGCTATATTGTTTTAAACTATATAAAAATGTGTTATAACTTGTGTAAAACATATTGAATTACTTCTTCAAACATTTATTGCTGCTCTTTTATATATTTAAAATAATTTCAATGTGTCTTAATAGGTTATTGTCAAGGAAATGGTATTTTGCATTATGCTCATGGGGACAGTCAAAAAACACACTCAATCCAGCAAGGTATGCTTTTTAAACACATACTGTGGCATTCAAATTAGATGAAAAATCAGATTCTTCGAGTAGCTGTTTGTTTTCAATTTGCAGGAAGAACATCACTTGGCACTGGAGTATCCAATGGAAAACGTCCAAGTCCAGAAGAGGAAACTCAAAGTGTTGGCCCAAAAGTACAGCGACAGAGCAGCAATTAACTGGGTAAAAATGAAAATTCTGAAGGAAATGATTGATAAAAACTTCATACTTTATCCAGCACCCCAAAGACTAAACATGCCTACTGCATAGCTGAGGATGTAATTCCCAGTGGAAGAGTGGACCAAGTACTATTGAACCTAACTGGCAGTAGCCAAGAATCCTGTTGCCATTCATTTCATATTTCTAGTTGTCATATAAGGATATCCTGTGCATGACTTGTATTGACAGTTTAGCTGCACTTAGTTTCTATTTTCCCATTAAACTGTGTTTTAACTTGGTCCTTTTTTAGAGGTTGTTGAGTGATAAAGCCCTGCTAGCCATATAAGTAACAGGCACAGTGGAAATATTTATTTTGTTTATTTGAATCAATTTGCTAATTTTAATGTGCTCACATAGTTTTTATACTGGGAAAGTAATTGTTATTTTTCGTTTTATCCATTATTTTCTCCTTCTGTATTATTCATTTTTTCTTCTCTTTTCCTCTTTAAAGGGATTATCCTCTCCCACAGTATAGCTGTGTTGCACATGAACTTGCCTACATAGGCTGCAGTTGTTTTTTTCCCCTACTGCTCATCAGTTTTCATGTTGCTACATATGTGTATCAGTTAACAAATACATTAGTTACACATTTAGAACAAGTAGTTAAACCTACTCTGAAGTAGCTTTGATCCTGATATGAAATAGTAATTCTGTTCCAACTTTATCTTGTGTTCATATAATAGGGCTATCAGTTTTCTCTTCCCGCCCTGGTGCAGACTATAAGGGAGTTCACAGAAAGCATTCTGTACAAAGTGTCTTAAAAGTTTTATTGGGGAAGGGTGCCATCTCTCTTGGTATGTTTTCCACACCAGGACTTGTAAATGTTTTTACCTCTGCTGATACTTACCAGTTGGCATAGACAAGTGGAATAGTTTATTTTGCTTTGTGTAATAATTGTAATCGTAAAAATTGCTCAAGCAATAATTCTGAGGTATGAGTTCACTTCTTAGTTCTGTGTAAAATGGTGTGTCATCAACATCTGAAATGAATATGAAAACCATTATTATTTATTACTGAACTTTGTGTCTATATAAAATGAAAGCAGTTTTCCCAACACACATCCCTTAGTCTAATCAGTGGCTTCCTGGTTAATTTGAATAGTAAAAAGAGCTAAAAAAGAAACATCCATTTGGTTAGCACTACTTTTCACCCCATTTCCCCCGATTTGTATACAGTCGGCCCTTCTACATGGATTTTTTATACACGGATTCAAGCATACACGGTTTGAAAATGTTCAAAAAAGGTATAAATTTCAAATATCAAACCTTGATTTTCCATTTTTTATTTTTGCTATGCCATTATATTTAATGGGACTTGAGCATACACGGATTTTGTTATACACGGGGGATCTTGGAACCATACCTCAGCGTATAACAAGGGTCCACTGTATACTGAATATGTCCTATTAGTTCAACCTTTGAGGTATGCCAATAGGTAGATTTCCACACTAAGTACTACTCATAGTTCACATTATAATATTGCAGAATGGCAAAAGTTTTGAAGAAATTTTGCTTCAGGGAATTGTTTCTTTTTATGAAGGAAGTTTGGTATAGCCTTGTGTTCAACTTTTAAAATATAATAGATGCCAACAGGTTGGTATAAAAGATCAATCTAATGAAGAAGAAGAAAAAATTAAAGAACTCTTACATTGCTTATTCTTTTAAATATCTTCGATGTGCCCTGTTTTGATAGCAGATTTTCAGCTGCAGATTTGTGCACGGTTACCTGAGAGTAAATCCAGGTGAAATCAGTGGGGCCTATTTCTAAGTTGTAATGTTAGCTTTTCAATGCAGATGTTTCTGTGAAGAATTCCTCCCATCCCCACTTCCATTCCAGCTTTATTGGATATGTATTACTAAAATTCCTTCTGTTTAATTTTTGCTTGGTTCTCTACTTGTTTTTCTCCATTCTTCCTTGTCTGGACTTCTGTTGCCAGTGAGCAACCACACGTTGCATCTTATGGCTCTACACACAGCTGCTATAGTTCATTTGGACCATTTATGATTTGCAGACAGGCAGTGTTTGCAACTTCAATTAAAATCCATCTCATTAAAAATAAAAGCATTCTATTAACAAATGTTGGGATACTTAGAAGACACAGTCAGTTTAGTCACCTGCTTCAATATTAAAAAAATATCAAAAGAGATATTATATCAAGATATATTGACAATTCATTCCTAATGGATTGATTCATTTTTATATTACAGCATTGCTGAAAGAAGGATCTACATCCTAAAATTTCAGGGCAAATTTATTTGACTTCATATTGGAATTAAAAGTTTTCGTGAGAGTACTTGTATTAAAATGTGCATTTTCATACATTTATTTTCACATAGTGAATCATTGTATGAAAAGTATGGTTTTTTTTGGAATGCATTGTTTCTATCTGGCATTTCTATGGTTTTTCAAAACGTTTAATGCTTTTAACAAAGGGGAAATAGAGATTTGTAAATAAAGCATTTGGTGATGAGTTTGGTAACTTAATGTAAATATAAGCATTCATGATTAGTGATAGACTCATATATTTTTGATATTTCATGTATGGCTCTCACTAAAAGCTTTAGTGGATATTTGTAAAATGGAAAGTGTTCAGGCAATGATGATCTAGAATCCTTTTTAGATTTAATATTTTTAGATTTTGGACAGGATTTTTGACCTCTGATCCAAGCTCTGTCTTTTCAAAATGTCAACTCTTGTATGTCTGTGTATAAAATATAATAGAGTTGTTACTGTTTGGAAATACAACTGTATATAAGTCCCATATGCCAATATTTTTCTTAAACTACAGTTGTCATGTAATATGGCCTGTCCTTGTATTTCCTACCATTGTCTTCAATCACAGTGAAGATGCCCTTGTTAATAAAAATGTACATACATCCTGTTTCACTTATTTGTGCAGAATCATTATTGGCTTAGTAAGTCTGGTTTTTAAATAACCTTTAGCATACGAGCCTTTGCAGACTAGAATTATTTACAGTTTGTAATACTTTTGAAGAGTTTAAATCAATTCTTTCCCCCCTCACTAGCTGTTTCGAACAGATTACTATATTTAATTTGAAGGTTCTGTTTTTAACAACTGTGCCTGCTTCTGAACCATGTTTGGGGTTGATCAAAATCCACCAAACAATATCTTTATCAGGCCAACCAAGATGCACAATTACATGTTGCCAGCTTTCGGAGTTCCACTGCTTCTTCATCAGGCAAGGTGTTAAAAACCATACAAGAGGGGGGAAACTGAAGATGTTAGCCATGGGCCTGCATGTTGTTGTTTTTTGTTCACAGTTCAGATGCTTTGGGTTGCACATCCTAGCTAATCTTGGTATAGTTCAGATTAGTTTAGCAAAGGGGACCTTCGTTGGGATAGTAAAACCCATTTGGATTTAAACAACCCAGACTAAGCCTTCTCAGTTTTACTGTTTTTATAGAACGATGTAGGCATAGGAAAAACTATTTCCGTTGACAAATAAGATTGTGATGGGAATTAGTATCCAAATCCATAGTAATGACAGCAGCAAATAGAGGAGTACCCCCCCCCGAAAGATTCCATCTTGCCTTATCCATACTCTTCACTCTTTCACACTGATGTTTAAATAACATTAAGCATGTTGTTGGGACCAGACTAGAATTAAACAAAGTAGGAGGAATTTTAATTGAATTTCTGATATTACTATATTCCCACACCCAAGATGGAGCATATCCCCGAACCAAACATAGGATAATATATGTTGTTATTATCTGTGTTCACCATTTCATCTGCCCAAATACTCATATGAGAATTGCCTGGCAACAAATGCACTGGTTTGAAGAGTTGTGGATAAAATGTGTCCTAAGCTTAATCTCCTTTCTAGACATACAACACCTTTGTCAAGATCCAGGGCAATAACAGTTAATGCCTGATTTAAAACATCAATATTTCATGTGGATCTTTACATTGTATTACATTGTAATACTTTTGAAGAGTTTAAATCAATTCTTTCCCCCCTCACTAGCTGTTTCGAACAGATGACTATATGGCCCATGTGTCTACTTTCCTAGATATTTAACAAGCAATTATTAACCTTTATTTATAAAGCGCTGTAAATTTACACAGCGCTGTACATACAATCTTTTTAATTAGATGGTTCCCTGCCCTCAGGCTTACAATCTTAAAAGACACGACACAAAAGGAAAAGGGAATGGTGGGGGAAAGGGGATGAGGTCCAGCAGTTCTTCTCTACCTCCAAGGCCTGGGCCAAGGGAGGTGGACTGGAGGGAGAACTTGGCTTCTTGGAGCTAGCCGGCCTCTCTCTCCCTCAGGCAATGGTACAATAGATCCAGCTGTAGTGCAGCTCCATATTATGATGGGAAGGTAATGTGAAAAGTACTTATATTAGCTTCTTCCCATGCTTCTTAAAAACTCAGTTTTCTAAAACTGAGAAATTCTGTTTTCTAAAATCTTGTGCTTCAGAAAACTCAGTCTAAAGGATGTTACATCCAAGAGTTCAGCTTCTCCAGAAATGCAGTGGTCTGCTTTGGGAAGTACATGAAAAAAATAGCCAGAAGCTATGCAGATCAGGGAGTTTGCAGTCATTTTAATATCAGTGCCAAAAGATATTAGTGTTTCAGATGTCTTTCCAGGATACCTAAAGGGAAGGAATGTGCCAAAACCCTGCCACCCACCCCCTAAAAGAATGGCATCTAATAGATGGTGAACTCAGTATAAAGAGCCATAATCCTGGGAACCGGTCATGATGGACACTATGAAACCACAGATTATGGCCTAAGTGAAACCTTAGAAGTTTCTGTGCTTACACATTTGGATAAAACTTCAGATAACTGTACTGGTTCACACAACTACTGACAACACAACAGAAAGTATAATAAATCTGAAAATGAGCAGGTGCCAAGTCATTTGATTTAGAAATCTGCACATTTATCACCATATCAACAAATCTGTGAGCCTGTCATAAAATGCTATCATAAAAAGGCAGTGCACTCTTTGTTATTTAATTCATTATGGTTATATTTTAGTGCCCAAAAGCCAGAGAAGTTCAAGTGAGACTTTTCTTTCTGTACAAGTACTAAAATAAATTGGGTAGCATTCTACAAGATTACATGCCTTGATGTTGAGAGTATGTGGGAGGGGGCGCACACTGCTACTCAGACACTACTCTGCCTTAGGTTACAGAATATCCTGGCCCAACCCTATATTCCACTCACCTGCTACTTTAGCAATGGAAGTCTTGCAACCCTTCAAATCTTCAGGAGTCCCAGCAGTAGATCGCATTAATGAAGAATGTTGGGAATTGCAGTCCAACAACATCTGGAGAACCATCCAGTTCCTGGTCATATGCTGCCTGATCCCTTTTAATTTGAGATGCCAGGGAGTTCATGAGATTATGGAGCTTTTAGGGATTGAAACCATGAATTATGGGACTTGTTGTGGAAGAGGAGTAACTCCATGAATCCTCACTTGTACAAAATCTTTCCTACATCATAACCTCACTTGCCTTTTCCACAGGTTAAATGTCCACCACTAAATCTATGAAGATGCGGTAGATTTATAACAGAGACCTATCTAACCTTGGGAGAAAGCATAATGCTTGCAGTGACCTATTAATGGACCAGCTCCTATCATCCTGAAGCATAGTCTATATGCTTACACTTAATAGGACACTGCTCCTGAAAGAGATTATTGTTTATTTATTATTTATATCTTGCTTTCCCCCCAAAATTGAGACTCAATTATGTTTGTTTCTTGTAAATAAGTGTTCATGTTAGTGTTCATATTAGAAAGCATAATTTACCTTTGCCAGTGGATACAAGATATGAACCAATGTCTAAACTAAAATGAAGCACTTACCTGATAGTAAAAAGGCTGAAGAAGAGATGGCACAGGCCAATGGTAAGCTCGTTCCCCCTTTAGCCCCTACATAGCCTTGAAATCATGCGCTTGGCTGGGTCTGTTATTTTAAAAAATTGGGTTCTGAAAACAATAAAGTTCTCAGCTCTGGATGTCATCTTGCAAGGGACCCACAAAAGGGAGTTCAAGCCTCACATTCCAATGTTGCTATCCTTTAAGTCTAGAGAGAGTATGTGTCTGGGTCAGCATCAAATGCTTGAAGAGTAGCAATTTTGTTCATTAAATTCTGTCTCTTTGGAACTGACAGGGCTGGGAGGGATGCTAAAGGCAGATATGTTCTCGTTAAAGGAAGATTGGCAAACAAAGTAGCAGTAAGGTTATGGTATACTCCCAGTCATGGCCAACTAAGGTCATGGGAGATTTTCTACACCTTAAAGGACTTCACAGACATAATTGTATCCACTGTGCTCTACATGGGGCAACCCTTGTACCAAGCCCGGAAGCTTCAGTTAGTACAAAATATGGCGGCCAGATTGGTCACCGGTGCTTCCCGGTTTGACCATATAACACCTATTCTGAAAGATCTGCACTGGCTGCCTATTCGCTTCCGAGTGCAATACAAGGTGTTGGTTATTACCTATAAAGCCCTACATGGCTTGGGCCCGAGTTACTTGAGGGACCGCATCTCCCCATATAATCCGCCTCGCACACTCAGAACAACTGGGAAGAACATGTTGGAAATTATAACTTCTAAATATGTTATTACTTCCCAGATGGCCTTCTCAGTAGCGGCCCCACAAATCTGGAATAGTCTTCCCGATGAGCTCCGTCTTATCACCCCCCTGGAAACATTTAAAAAGAGGTTTAAAACCTTCCTCTTCTGTCAAGCCTTCCCCCCAGGAAAATGAAGTTGTGTACTCTGATCCCATTGACTCTCTACCTCACCCTATTGATTGATTGAATGATTGTTTTTAGATTTGTATATTGTATTTAGTGCTCTAGATTTTATCTATTTTATGATGTGTTTTGTAATTGGTTTTAAACTCTATGTAAACCGCTTTGATCTTTTGGAAAAGTGGTATATAAATAAATATTATTATTATTATTATTATTATTAGACACACACAAGGTGATTCCAGTACTATCCTAGATCACAACATGGTCAAAGCCTTCACCTCACTTCAACTTGCTGAAGAAACAGAATTACCTAAATCAATGGTCTCCAAACTTTGGTACTCCAGGTGTTTTGGACTTTAGCTCCTGGAGTTCTTGGCTTTTGCCATGATGACTGGGGCTTCTGGGAGCTGAAGTCCAAAACATTTGGAAGACCAAAGTTTGGGAATCCCTGAACTATAAATCCTGGACAGAAATCTGCACACTATTATCATATCATATTAAGAAATACAATGAACCCCTCAATTGAATATGCCTTACTAGCAGTACCCCACCACTAGAGAATGTACCTCCTCTGGGTTGTGCAGAGGATAAATAGTGTGAGCTTGTCTCTCACTGACCAGTACAACACAAGAACCATATGACTTTTTTCTTCTACTCTGAAACATCTACTCACTTTTTGATTCTCCTATAACCCAACCTACTGATTCTCATGAACTGAATCACATGAATGTAGCGAACATTGAGGGGACACAGCGAACATTGTGGAAAATCACATGAATGTAGCGAACATTGAGGGGACATAGATCTTGTAGCACTTTTGAGACTAACTGAAAGAAAGAAGTTGACAGCATGAGCTTTTGTAGACTTCAGTCTACCTCCTCAGATGCTTTTGGCATTCATGCTGCCAACTTCTTTCAGTTAGTCTCAAAGGTGCTACCAGATTTCTATGTACTAATTCTACAGGCTAACATGGCTATATCTTTGAATTCTATCATTGAGGGAACACAGTTCTACAGGAAAAGAGAAAAAAAACAAAAAGCTTACCAAGAAAAAGATTGCCGTCCCAGCAAACCAGATGTACAGAAATCCTCAAAAGGAAATGTTTCCTGTTTCTAAGGCATAGCCAGTCACTTTGCTGCCTGTACTGTAGAATACTTCTGAGTGAGAATGAAGCTACCTGTGTGAAAGATCCCTGGGGACTTCAGCCTGTACAGGCAAATGCTGCAAACATTTCAAATAGCATTCGAAACATGTAAAGAAGTCTAAAGAAAGCTGAAAGGAAGAGCAAATTCAGATTTAAAAATAAAGATATTCTTTTCTCATCTATAAAAGCTTGGGTTATACATGGTACTAGTGTTATGGAAATGATGACAAAGGCTGTTAAAGTAACCATTTTGCCTGCAGAAAAGACCACTTCAGAGAACAAGTACCAGGTTGAAGGGTTAAACACAAGGGCCTTTTTCACTGCAGAGTCAAGCCATTCCATTAGAAGTGTTCCGAAATTATACAGAATTTGCATTCTTTAAATAAACATCAATTACCAATGAATTCTGATTATAATGAGTGTTCAAAACATGGTTAATGGTCCAGCTTATTTATTTGAGTCAGACATGATGAAGTTAATGAACTGGATGTTGTTGTGTGCTTTCAATTCATTTCTGACTAGCAAGCCTAAGGCAAACCTATTACAAGGTTTTCTTGGCAACATTTCTTCAGAGCAGGTTTGCCTTTACCTTCCCTTGAGAGAGTGACCTCCCCAAGGTCACCCAGTGTGTTTCTATGACTGAGTGGATATTTGAACCTTGATCTCCAGAGTGGCAATACATCACACCAGAGCTCATAAATGTAAATCTGCAATGGAAAACACAGATGAATTGGCCTCTTACAGAGCAATCAGGGGTAGATAAATCATGGATTGTTGTTGCTGTTTATTTAAGCCTACCTTTTCTTCAAGGTGGCTTACAAATTAAAATGGTTACAGTGCTGTTAAAGACATGCAAAAGGTTGACAGTAAAATAGAATTAAACCATAAATAATATTAACAGTTTAAAACATACACTTGAAAGGCATAAAAAGTAATCAAAACAGAACAATTTAAAACAATGCAACACCCACGTAATTTCCCCCCCTTAAAAACCTTCAGTCCTAAAAGCTTGTTGGAATTTTAAAAAAATGTCTTCTACTGTTGACAGAAGTACAGTAAGGAGGGGATCATTCTGGCCTTGCTAGGAAGGGTGTTCCAGAGTCTAGGGGTAAACACTATTTTACTGAGAAGTAAATGTATCCACCAATCATACCTGTGAAAGTGGTGTGGACTGAAAGAAGGGACTTTTCTAAACATCTCACGTCTGGCCAATCTTAAATGGGGAGATGTTCCATCACATATCCTGAACCTAAGCCATATAAGGCTTTATAGCTCATAACTAGTGTCTGGAAGCAGACTGGTAGCCAGTAGAGCTACTGGAGTAGGAGAGTTATATAATTCCTGCAAACAGCTTCATTTAACACTTTGGTTGCAGCTCTTTGCACTTTTTCCAAACACACATGAAAGGTAGCCCCATGTAGAGCACATTACAGTAATAGAAAGAGGATGTAACTTAGGCATACATGATCATAGCTAGATCAGACATCCCCAGCTGGATACAACTGGCACCACTACCTTTAAGTGTGCAAAATCAATCCTGCTCACCCCAGAAACTGGGCCTCCAGCTTCAAGAATGAGTTCAGGAGTACATCTAAACTGTGGACCTGGGGTGTGTATATACCTGTCCAGCACAGCGCGAGGAGCAACTGTGTCCACTTTCAACTAAGCAGGGGCACCTCTTCCTTGTCTGGTTTGGCATTCTATTTCTTTGTCCTCATTACCGATGCCAACTACTACTTTATAACCAAAACAGCTTCCTTGGAGTTTGGTGGTGAAACAGACGTGGTCATCATCATCAATGTACAGTCATAAACCAAAGTAGATGTCGTTGTCACCTCTCAGTCTTTAGACTGAATGATTAAGGGTTATCTGCCATTTGTCAGCTAACTTGTTTGGAGGTCCTCTCATCATCTTCTGGTTACCTGGGCTACCAAACCTTGAAAGAATGGTATAGTCCTGTAGCCCCACTGCCCACTGTGGGGAGCCCAGGGCTGCCATCCCATGTTAATCCATTCCAAGGAATCACTGGTAGGCATCAAGATGTGGGGAAGGTAAGTTTATTCTGATACAGAAGACCACCACACCTGCAGCACACAGGGAAGGCTTTCCCTTGAACTAAGCATATGTCCAGCTGGGTATAATAACCAAACACAAACACAGGTCACAACTGGGTCTCCCTTCAGATATTCCAAACTTGACTTTTGTAGAATTCAAAGATATAACAATATGTAAAGAGATCTTTATTTGGTGGAGTCCACCAACTGCATCTGAGGAAGTAGACTGAAGTCTACAAAAGTTCATGCTGCCAACTTCTTTCTTTCAGTTAGTTTCAAAGGTGCTACACATCTTGAGTTTTCTATAAGACATCCTTTTCTCTGCCTTCCAAGTCTGCCTTTTCATTTCTTATCTTATCTCGTCCTCCTGGCAATGTCCTAATGTCCAGCCAGCGGGGTTGTTTTACAGCTCTTGTACAGCTGCGAGGGCTCACCAACCTCTCCTGTCAGCCCTTTCTGTGTCTGGCAATTCTTCTACTGAGCACTGTCATTGTTATTAAGGAATGAGGCACGAAGATCAAATAAATGAGTTTCTTAATAGGAATGATTAACAATCAAGCTGTTGCTGGCATTTCTAATATATATTCTTGTCTGTTTCTTTCACATACTTGACCTACAGGTGGCGCTCTGGGAGCTAGTCTGATTTTCTCCCTGCAGTTGGCTAGACTGGCCTGCATTTTTTTGCATAGTATGCATGGAAAAGATTCAAACTATGCATTCCATAATACACACATAGAGAATGAAATACAGTTATTATCTGGAGAGAGAAAGTCCATGCATTGCTGGTAAAACACAATCTCTTTGAAGGGAAAGTAAAGTTTTAGCTTGAGTAGGAACTGAGTATGAACTTAGGAATGTCACTAAACGAAATCTATTTTTGAGTATCACAAGTCACAGGCTAGTCATCTGTCTTGCAGGAAAAGACTGTTTCTAAAATAAATATTAATCCCAAAGTGGTAGTGTTCTGTGGCTCCTTGTGCATCACTATAAGAGGTTATCATGCATACATGGTTTAATCTACACTTTTCTCCCCTCCACTGGCAGCAACTTTCTGCAGTGGTGGTCTTACACATTCCTGTGAAACAAGAAGATATGCTGCTAGTAGGATCTCCAAAGTCAGAAAGGCTTTTGTTGAGTAGCCAGGCTAAATGTTCCAAACAGCTACTGGGCAGCAGCAGTGATGAGAGGTGGCACTGGCAGAGGATCTCTCAGAGACAACAGCAGCGGTACCATAGCTAACAGTACTGAGCAGAAGCAGGCACAGTAAACACCTTTTGAATGTCTTTTACCACAAAAAACCTATGATGAGACAATCTAAAATGAAATGAGATGGTGTTGGAAGCAATGGCATCACTAGGGGGCTCCAGGGGTGTAGACCACACTGGATGACATCCCAGAGGGAGTGATACCTGGTGGAACTGGTACACCTGGTGGGACTGGCACAGCTGCTGGGTGAGTGAGAAAGGGCATTGTGTCCCTTTTTTGCTGGTCCAGCAGCCACGCTGGAGCCCAAATGGACCTTCAGGGTCCAAGGCACTGTCTCCTCCAGCAACAGTGGCTGTTGGGAGGGCAGTACCTTCTGTTTGGACTCTGGACTCCAAACAGCTCCAGCACTACTCTTTCCAACAGCAGTGGCTGCTGAGGGGGGCGGATACCTTCTGGAGGCTGCAACAGTCTACCCCCTCTCTATTCCCCCCACCATCACTGGATGACACCAACCTCAGTTACGCCACTGGCTGGAAGATGAAACTCTCTAGTTGGATGTCATTCAGTGAGCTACTGAGGTACAGCAGAGGACAACTATGTAGAGCATTGTGGCTAATGACACTGTGGCCATGGATGTTCAGCTTTTGATGTGCTTGGCTGTGAAAGGAAAGTCTGGAGCTGCACAACACATACTATAGGAACATGGAATTATTTAACAGCTTAAAATTTTCATAACATCTCATGACATGAAATCCATTAGAATTAGCACCGATGAGGCATGAGCAATGTCTGGCAAGCTTACTTGCTTGTAGCATGGATTAAGGAACTCATACTGTTGGTGACTATGTACCATTGCTGCGTACACAGGGATGTTCTCATTGCTATCAGCAAAACTAAAGCAGACCTTAAACAAATTAGTCAAAACTGTCAATTTTAGAAAAAGCAAATAATCTATATTCAAGACTTGAATCATCTAGCTACCTTGGACCAGGAGAAAGAGGAATATTAAATAAACACATAAATAAAAATACAAATGTACTGTATTTATTTTATTTTATTTCCAGAATTTATATCCCACTTTCTTACACAATGGGATTCATTGCCAATCTTTTGGATTTAATTCAGCTCAATGTGCCAAAAGGCAAAAGTTCTTAACACTTATATTTGCCTCTGCAAAGTTAAAGTTTGGAATACATTTTGTATATTATGTGATTGAGCTGCTTTTAATATGTCTTTAGATGTTACTGTACATCACTTCAATTCCCTCAAAACAAAAGTCATCCTGTTGTGTTTGAGAATGGTGAAGGCTGGTGGTCTCCAAGTCAGTGGAGTGGTGAATCCTTTCCAGGTTTTAAAGTGAATTTAAAGAAGCTATGAAAGGAGCTGAACCTATTTTAGGATATTGATTTAAAAAAACAGGGTGAATTCACTACCTTATTGGCATGAAGGCCACCAGCCACCATTCTTTGAGGGTTATACTGTTTATATGGCAATGTGAGGCCTTAGATGTCTATCCCAAGTTTCCTTTCCATTATGTCCAATAGATTGGGGTAGTTGTCAATGTATATATTTGGCTATGTAGGACAATAATAAAGGAGCAAGAATCTGAGCAGCTCTGTGAACTTCTTTGCCTCTTATAGTATCCATCTTTCCATCTTTATTATTTCTAATATGTGCTAATGAGTCCATAACTTGATAGAAAAGACTGAATAATCCTGATAGGCCCCTCTGGCCAAAATAAAGCTCTCTAAGATCTTCATAATTAGAATCCATACAGACTTCATTAATTGCAGGAAATGAATTGTACCCCTCTTTAATTATCTCCTTCACTCCTTTTTGTTCATCTGCATACATAAGAGCAATTGTAGCTATGTGGCACCAATGCTGGCTATAGAACAAGGGCTCTAATTAATTATATTCAGCCCTGAGACAACTAGGGTTTTTGTGGACAGTCTTTCCCCAAAAAATATTTACTGTACATGGGTAGAAATTCCAAATGTAAACTTAAAATCTTGATTGTAATGCTTCATTTGAATATTGGAAACAGCACTACACTAATATGTTTTCAGTTAGCAAAACCACAAGGCTGCGAATTCAAGACCAGCAAAAGGGCTCAAGCTTGACTCAGGCTTGCATCCTTCTGAGGCTGCTAAAATGAGTACCCAGTTTGTTGGGGGCAAATTAGCTTACAGTTGTAAACCGCTTAGACACAGCTTAGGTGGTCTGAAGCGGTATATAAATGAAGTTTGTTTGTTTGTTCTGGAATGTAGAGAAAAACCTGACTCAGAGAAATATAGGAACTCAACTGAAATGAGCCTTGGATTTTTCTTACCACTAAGGACATGGTGCAAATCTCACTCTCTCAGCTTCAGAGAAAGAAAATGGCAAACCCCTTCTTGTCAAGAAAGCCTTGTGATAGGTTTGCCTTACATCCCCATAAGTTGGATATGTCTTGAAGGCACACAACAACAACAACAACAACAACAACTTTGCACTACATATGCAGAGAGGTTTTTCTGAAATGACACAATGGCAGTATCCAGGTGATGGAGGCAGAAGAGTTGTGCACGTAAAAGTGTTGCACATGTACGAAAGGGTGCATTGTACACATTTGTGAATGCACAATGGATATGCAAAAGAGTACATCTGTATTCATCTGTGCTCCATCACTGCACATTGCACATGGGACAAGTGTCTTCAAGTCATGTGCATGTGTTATGCAGGCATGTTCCTGAGCATGTGCAGGGACGTAGCCAAGGGGGGGGGGTTCTTGGGGTCCGGACCTCCCCTTCCATTAGAAAAATGAATGGCGCATGCTGCTGTGCCGCCGCACCCAAGCCCCATTATAATGGTGGCACTTAGTCTGGACCTTCCCTTCCTAAAATCCTGGCTATGTCCCTGGCGTGTGTTATGCAGTGTTGCTATTCTATATGGGAGTTGTTTAATTCTACCATGGTATTTCTCTGCCAGTGTATATTTACACTGTGCTGAGGCCATGCAGGATTACAGCCAATGGTTGTACATTCAGCCTTTATATGTCATTTCTGGAGAGTCCAGTTTCTCCATCCAGTCACTTCAATGCAGTATCCCTTCCACTGGGCTTGGAATGGAGTGAGTCCCCAATAAGGGAGGGAGTACAACATTTTTTATTACTCCTGGGCCTATAAGAAATTATTGAACTGTGCCATTGATATATGGGCTAAGAAATTACAACAGTTGGAAATCAATTAATTTGAGGAGGGTGTATATGTGTTTCCAAGCAGAGAGTCACATCCATATCATCTGTTTTATTTACTTGAGGCTCTAAGATCAATAAGGGAAACTTACTTTCTTTCATACTTGCCTGGAAAAAACGTGATCAATTATTAATCAAAGCAGACTAGATTTCACTGTAGATACAATCTTCCTGAAGCAAGATGTAGTCAACAGTCTTAAAGAAATGTGCTTCTCTGAATATATCAGATAGCTGTAAGCATAAAATGGATGGTCATCTGAATATGGAAGTCATTGGTTTGGATCCCAAGATAACTGAAAGAAGTTCAAGGAAGGAAAGTCACTTATGATCTCTGTCTAAGTCCTTGAAAAGCTCCTGCCAGTGAGAGTAGATGGTAGTGATCTAGGCAGACCATTTAAACCAGTAAAAGTAATGCCAATATATTAAAAGAGAAAAGAAAACAAACTAAATAACTAAATAAATGGTGATTATGCCATTTGTGCAACTTAGCCTTATTCAGAGTGTAGTTATGAGATTCATTTACCAGGGGAATTCAGACCAGAGAATTGCAGGTTTTAAATTACAAGCCTTGCTTGAACTATGGGCTGAGGATGCCTGTGGATCATATAGCGAAAGGTGTCTGTTTGTCATAGTACATTATCCCCCCCCCCCACTTATGTCTTTTGTATTTAGGGCTCATTCACACTCACGTTTTTGTACCGAGTAGATCTGGGGAGATTTGATGATATAATATTGAATCAAAGTTCCCACTACGTTTACCCCAATCAAACCTCCCCGTGGCAATTTAACCCTGTTGACATTCACATTACCATTTGTACTGATTTAAAACAGAGCTGCCATTTTGATAGTACTCAGGTTTTCTTTTAAATGTCAATCAAATGATGCTCATCTACATCACCCTATCACTCTCAAAGGACGGCAATTGTATGTTCCACCCCTCTCATAGAATCATAGAATCATAGAGTTGGAAGAGACCACAAGAGCCATCCAGTCCAACCCCCTGCCATGCAGGAAATCCAAATCAAAGCATCCCTAACAGATGGGCATCTAGCCTCTGCTTAAGACCTCCAAGGAAGGAGACTCCACTACACTCCGGGAGAGTTTGTTCCACTGTCGAACAGCCCTTACTGTCAGGAAGTTCTTCCTAATGTTCAGGTGGAATCTCTTTTCCTGTAGCTTGCATCCATTGTTCCGGGTCCTGTTCTCTGGAGCAGCAGAAAACAAGCTTGCTCCCTCCTCAATGTGACATCCTTTCAAATATTTAAACAGGGCTATCATATCACCTCTTAACCTTCTCTTCTCCAGGCTAAACATCCCCAGCTCCCTGAGTCGTTCCTCATAGGGCAAGGTTTCCAGACCTTTCACCATTTTAGTTGCCCTCCTCTGGACACGCTCCAGTTTCTCAATGTCCTTTTTGAATTGTGGTGCCCAGAACTGGACACAATATTCCAGGTGGGGCCTGACCAGAGCAGAATACAGTGGCACTATTACTTCTCTTGATCTAGACACTATACTTCTATTGATGCAGCCTAGAATTGCATTGGCCTTTTAGCTGCCGCATCACACTGTTGACTCATGTTCAACTTATGGTCTACTTGGACTCCTAGATCTCTTTCACATGTACTTTCATTCAGCAATGTGTCTCCCATCCTATATCTGTGCATTTCATTTTTCTGCCCTAAGGGCAGTACCTTACATTTCTCTGTGTTGAATTTCATTTTGTTAGCTTTGGCCAGCTTTCTAGTCTATTCAGATCATTTTGAATGTTGGTCCTGTTCTCTGGAGTATTAACTATTCCAACTATTCCTCTGCCCACCTTCTGCCCATTACCCTTCCCTCTTGGGTGCCCTGAATGGGATTGGCAGCACATTCCCATTGACTGCTCCCTAAAAAAACCTGGTGCTTTTGAAAAGATGCTGCAAATGCCTTGGTTTCAAAAACACCAAGTTAAGCAGGATTTGTGGTGGCCTCCCTGAAACTTGCGTCAGGAAAAACTGGTGCAAGTATGAATGATTCCCCTTTAAATCACTTTCCAGACTGGTTTATAGCATAGTGTGAATGCGGCCTCTGTGTTTGGGGACTGGCTATTAGGATTGGGTTTAACTTGTAAGACTACTTCCTAGGGTATGTATCTCTGTGGAAATCCTGTTGTAGGAGGAGGAAAGGGTCATTCACAGAGATTTTAGTTTGGGGAAGCAAAAGCACTGACTGGTATAGCATCTTTCTCTACAGTTTGTTGGCTGAGTTGCTCTGTATACTGGTACTCAGCTTTTATACTGTGAAACAAGAGATGAGAAGTAAATAAAAGAATCAAACCTAGAGTGGGTTTGTTTGTTTTTTGCTTTGTGAATGCTTTGCAAGGATTTAAATTCCTATTAAGAAACTCAAAAGAAAAAGTATTATCTCTCTTGCCTCTTCCCTTGTCATTGTCTATTAGTACATCCTAATTAGAGTGGAGTTGTACAGGTGCATGCCATCTGGAGGACTTTCAATTAAATTAAAGGGGCCTTTGGAAAAAAGAAACATGGTGAGGAAACTCTGAAGACAGCATGTGAGGCCGGAGAGTAGTGAAGGACCAGAAAGATTCCTAATACTTACAATGCACATAATTGGTATGGATGTTGTTTACTTTGAGGCAATTCCTTCAATAAGATTGCTGAGCTTCTGTCTGTGGATTGCATGCTTGTGGAAAAACAAATGGCTTTGCAACAGGGGCTCTCCCTGCTGTTAGGCAGGCAGTAGATGCTTAGGACAGGGAGCAGCAGCAAGCTGGCAATTTCTGCCTCAATACAGTGGTGCCTCCGTGGTGGCTTTTAGTCCTAATGTTAAAGGAGATAGCAAAGTTGCTTGAGCCCTTTCCTCTCAATAGGGTGAGCACCTGGATAGCTCCTTTGAGGTCTAGACTAAAATACAAAGCAGATTCATCATCCCACTGACATGGGAAGCACCAGCTGCCATTCAGGGACATTTCTAGGAAGGTGCAGGGGGTGCAGTGTGTCAGGTGACACCTCATAAGGGGGTGTCTGTTTTCCAGTGTGAAGTGTACAGCCGCACCTCTCTTTGGGTCGACTGGGACTCCTGGACACTGATGGTCCTGGGAACCACCCAGTCCATCCGCCTGGAGGTGGTAAGTAGGCCAGATGGGATACTGAATGGTGCCTGGACCCCTTAGGGACTTGGGAACAATGGCAGATAGATGGGAACAACCTGGGATATGGACAGTCCCTTCAAGTGCCCTTGTCCACCAGCCAGCGGCAGCAAGTAGACCAAAGCATTTCTCTTTCATAGAGGCTCAATCTAGTCCTGAGGGACCATTGGCCTGGTGGCTCTGAGTCTAGGGGTAATAAGCATGAATTAAACACTGGGTAACATCAACCCTAGTGGCACAACTGCCGCCACTGACTGGCATGAAGTTGCTGGAGGACAGATATGTGTGCCAGTCAGCTTTTCTTATGTCAACTAAGGTAACTTGCTGCTTCATGGTGCACTAGAGGGAACCATTCAGCTGCCTACCCTATCATATCCTTCTGTATATGGAAAGCTGGGATGCCATCTTGTTTCTAACCTTAGGCTGTAGAGTGTCCTATTTTGTGACAGAGAATAATAGTTGGATTCAGCTGCCAATCTGATCAGCAGTTATATATGGAATGGGGAAGCGCCATCTTGTATTTTGCCTCAAGCAGCAAGATGTCTTAGGTTAGCCTTGGAAGAAGAAGGTCTGAAACACATTTCTGAAAATAATCCAACTGAGCTCATTAGGCCACATTTCCAATAACTACAGATTTTACAAATTTTGACCCCATGCCCTTCAGCTGTCCCAGTTTGTCGGGAACACTACAGTTAATCCTCTGCCATCTCACTTTCTCAGCTGTCTTTAAAATATCCCTGTGTCTGCCCCCTTCTCACACTTTCTCCCTTCATCCTTGGCTTATTTCAGTTGCTGCAAACTGAATTCAAAGTGCAAAAGTGGTTTTCGTGTAACAAGAAGAGAGGAAGGGATGGAGTTTTGCCCCTCCCAGGAGGCTCAGTGAAAAGCATACTAGAACAGTCTCCCTAGCTTTGGAACAGAATATCCTTTGCTGTGTGACTCCAAATTGCTTCTTGAAGGAAGCAAAAGGAATAAACACGCTGTAAAAAGCAGGGCAAGAGGAATGCTCTTCAAGTTTAAGAGGGGCTTTCCTTGCGAGCGCTTCTCCTTTGGATTAGAGCACCCTTGAAACTGTACACCAGATACTCTCATTCACTCAGTCATTCATTCAGAGTTTTTATACACTCCCCTTCTGCCAGAGCAGCTTACAAATAACATAGTCCCTTGCCTTCAGGCTTACAATCTAAAAAAGACATGACACAAAAGGAAAAGGAAATGGCAGTGGGAAAGGGGATCAAGTCCAGCAGTTCTTCTCTCCCTCTGAGGCTAAGGCCATGGCAGATAATGGAAGGAGGGCTCTTCTTCTGTCTCTGGGCTAGGCCTGGTGGAGCTTTGCCTGCACCTTCTCTCCCTCTGAGGTCAGGGCAGTGGCAGTTGTATACTCTCAGTCTCTCTCACAGACTCATGCATGGATTACTTGTCCCCAATTTCCTTAAAATAAATTCAATATTTCAAAGAAGCATTCCTGACATGAATTTTTCTTCTCCCCTCCCTTCAATTTGCATTTTTCTTTTTGAGATTTCCATAAACCTTATATTTTAAAACTTAGTCTTATTGGCTTTCTTCTGTCCAAGATTTTCCTTTTGATATAAAAAACTTGTGTGTGTACCAGGGTTGCAGAGTGCCATAGGGAAGAAACTGTTGTAGAGTGCAAACATTAGGAGAGATTTTTACTGGTTACTTTGAGGTATGATTGGCTCAGGGTAATCACATGAATGTTATATTATAGAGAAGCTGTAATTTGACGTGGTTTATAAGCCAAGATTTGCGTGTTGGATTAGTACTGCAGAATGCCATGATCAAATCCCAAGTGAGCAAAGGAAACCAGTTAGATGACCTTGGGCAAGTCACATGCTCTCAGCCTCAGGGGAAGGCAATAGCAAACTCCCTCTGAGCAAATCTTGCCAAGAAAGCCCTGTGATAGGTTCACTTTAGGGTTGCCATAAACTGGAAATGACTTGAAGGCACATAACAACTAATGATGTGCATTGGGCAGAGAGAGTGGATATGAATATAGAGTTAATGTAGTAGATCAGAGAAAGTTGTCATTTTGAGCAGGTTCTATAAAGGCATTTTAATTTCAGAGTAATGCAATGTTATGTTTATTGTCAATCAGGTTGTGTGCATGCACGCACATACATACTATTTATTTATTTGGTTTCTTTTTTTCTTTTCAGGCTTTCCTAAATTCAAATTTAAAAATTTAAATTTATATAAATTTAAATCATAGAATCATAGAGTTGGAAGAGACCACAAGGGCCATCCAGTCCAACCTCTGTCATGCAGGAAATCCAAATCAAAGCATCCCTGACAGATGGCCATCCAGCCTCTGTTTGAAGACCTCCAGGGAAGGAGACTCCACTACACTCCGAGGGAGTTTGTTCTACTGTTGAACAGCCCTTACTGTCAGGAGGTTCCTCCTAATGTTGAGGTGGAATCTCTTTTCCTGTAGCTTGCATCCATTGTTCCGGGTCCTGATCTCTGGAGCAGCAGAAAACAAGCTTGCTCCCTCCTCAATATGACATCCCTTAAAATATTTAAACAGGACTATCATATCACCTTTTAATCTTCTTTTCTCCAGGTCCCTAAGTCGTTCCTCATAGGGCATGGTTTCCAGACCCTTCACCATTTTAGTCATCCTCCTTTGGACACGCTCCAGTTTCTCAATGTCCTTTTTAAATTGTGGTGCCCAGAACTGGACACAATATTCCAGGTGGGGCCTGACCAAAGCAGAATACAGTGGCACTATTACTTCTCTTGATCAAGACACTATACTTTTATTGATGCAGCGTAAAATTGCATTGGCCTTTTTAGCTGCCGCACTGCACTGTTGACTCATGTTCAACTTGAGGTGTACTTGGACTTCTAGATCCCTTTCACATGTAGTCTCATTCAGGCAGGTGTTCCCCCATCCTATATCTGTGCATTTCATTTTTCTGCCTTAAGTGCAGTACCTTACATTTCTCCCTGTTGAATTTCATTTTGTTAGCTTTGGCCCAGCTTTCAAGTCTATTCAGGTCGTTTTGAATTTTGATCCTGTCCTCTGGGGTATTAGCTGTTCCTCCTAATTTGGTGTCATCTGCAAATTTCATAAGTATGCTCCCAATTCTGTCATCCAGGTCATTGATAAAGATGTTGAATAACACTGGCCCCAGGACAGAGCCCTGTGGAACCCCACTGGTCACTTCTCTCCAGGATAAAAAGGTGCCATTGTTGAGCACCCTTCGGCTTTGGCCGGTCAACCAATTACAAATCCATGTAACAATTACCTTGTCTAGCCTACATTTTACAAGCTTGTTTGCAAGAATGCTTAAAGTACATTCATTTTGTTTGTTCTTCCATATGAATAATTTTTGTCCTTTTGTTGCCTGGCCACACCCTTTTAACCACACTCTGAGGTGTCTCAGCCATACCTGTTCTGGTTTTCTTTTGTGAAATGTTGTAAGCTATAGGAATGCTGGCTGTTTTAAGCATGGTTCCAGGAAATACTGTAATGTATAATTTCTCACTGTAAGTCTCAGCACAAGCTTAAATCCAGTGCAGGTAATCATCTCACCTCAGCCAGGTGGACTGGTGAGCAAAACAAGTTTTGTAACTGTTAACTCTGCATGTTTTTCAGGTAATCCCATGGTGTTTGAGAGACTTTTATTTTTTTGCAATTATTTAATAGCTAAATTATAGAGTAATATTGCTCTTCATGAAAAGGTGGAGAAGGTATTTGAAGACTAGGCATTATGTGGGTACATATGTGCAAGTATGTAAGCAATGTACTTACAACTTATTAAGCATCATTTATCTGACAATACCAGAATGGTTTCAGACTACAAACAGAAAAATCTTAAGTCTTTTGTGACTTGTATTCCTTCTGTCATTCAAAACATCCCCCAAACCCTACAAAATAAGACTTTTATAGCATAACATCTTTCACAAGATATATTAGTGCTCTCTAGATGTGTTTCACTACAACTCCCATCATCCCAGGACAGCCTGGGAAAACTGGAGGGGAGGCTGACAGACATAAAACATTTACATTTACATTCACCTCCAAACCCCTCACCAAAATACAGGGCATTGTATTGAAAATGTATAGATAAAAGGGAAAGCACTTGGAATACCAAATTTAAAGACACTTGGGTGCGTTACAGACGGCCCAGATGGCGTTACAGACGCGCCGCCGCCAGTTGCAGCGTCCGGGAACCGCAGCAACCAAACGGTGCGGTTCCCGGATGCTGCCAAGAAGGAGTGCGAAAATCCTTCTTGCTCCCCGGAAGAGACGCTGCAAGGCGCTAGTCACGCACTCGCGGCATCATTTCTGGGGTGCGATGTGCGGACGTAGAGCGTCCGTTACGTCAAGATGGCGGCAGCCGTGTGGAACGGCCGCCGCCATTTGTTACGGGCTCAGTCCGTGCTAGGGTTAGGGGCATCTGGAAGAGACGCCCCTTTCTAACCCTAGCATGGACTGAGTCCGTCCTAGGGTGCCCGTTTATAACGGGCCAATGTATACTTTAAAAGGTTAGGTATTAATACAAAATCATATTTAAAACTCTTAAAATACTAAGCTATTTAAAACCTGTAGTAACTTCATTCGGTGTAATCTTAATTCTCTTTTGAATGTGCTGCTTAACTCGTCTGTGCAAGTTCTTGAGAAACAGAGAGAGAGAGAGAGAGACTGAGAGAGAATCAAGGAAATACTGAATAAGATAACAGGGCTAGAAGTAAAACATCAGACAACAACCAAATTGATTCCTTTGCTTTTTGATAACCAGTCTTGCCAATGTTTCTCCCACGTGCTATAATGGATTTTGTGAAAAATCTCCATTGGCACTACTTTTTCCAGGGGAGTAGTAGCATTACAATGGGTGTAGGTATACTCTTCCCTCCCCCTGGCTGCAATTCGGCTTTAGAAACCCTCAGGCAGGCATAGTGTGATGGTGGTGCAGGGAGAAGGAAAATCTCTTAGCTTGGATCACCTGATGTTCAGAGATAAGAAATCTTAATTCTGGAGATAGAGGGGCCAAAGACCTGGAGAGAAGGGGAAGGATATGAGGAAACAGCTGATAGGCTAAGCAGGAAGCACCATGCATGCCATAGACTGAAGGTACCTTATCTCCTTTATGGTTGTTGAGTGCCTTTTGAGACATTTTTGATATATGGTGATGCTAAGGCAACCCTATCATTTGGTTTCCTTGGCAAGATTTGTTCAGGCAGAGTTTGCCTTTGCCTTTGCCTTCCTCTGAAGCTGAGAGAGTGTGAGTTGACCAAGGTCACTCAGTGGGTAGCTCTCTTTATCTCATTTAACCACACATATATTTTCTTCTTCGTGGTCTCTGCGAATCACATAAATGAGTTATTCTGCGCATTTGTGTGAATTCACAGATGACCATTTGAATAAATATGGTTACAGGTAAGCAACATGTCCTTTTTTGTGGTCTTTGCGAATCAAACAAATGGGCAGAATAACCCATTTGTGTGAATTCACCGATAACCACTCAAAGTAATATGGTTACAGGTAAGCAACCTGTCCTTTTCATTCCCCATCAGAATGGCAAAGCCCATCACATTAAAAGCTTAACAAATGTTGGTAAAATGTGATGGCTGAAAAGAAGAAATCAGGATGGCAAGACTGAATATTGGCAAAGTGTTGTTTTTATGAGTTAGCCAGCAAATGCTGAATAAATATTCATGGGAGGAGGCCTACAAATGTCAGTCACAAGATTTACTGAATTATCTGTTTCCCTCTCTTCTTTGGAATATTCCTGCAATGTGTCTGGGAGAGTTCCACTCCCAGGCAAACCTATCTGACATATCTTTTGCTAATCTCTTAGAGTTAAGCTTCAGTAGATGCTAATCAAGATCAGAATGGTTAAGTGTTGTGCATGGAATTCCAGTGGTGGGATTAGGCAATTCTCTCTGGCTAACAAGAACCAACCATATCCCCATCCCTATCAGCGAAAACATAACCACCCCAATGAGGCCAGAATGCTGGTGTGCTTCTTTTTTGAACTAATGTGGGATCAGAGAAGTCACAAAAAGCCTCCCTTTATGGATCATAAATGTCTTACCTAGACCATCAAATATAATCTTCCTTCAGCTGATATAATGTGTCTCATGTCTTCTGAATAAGAAAGAAGAGTAGGTGGAGGGGGAAATCAGGAGGGAAATGCTTACATGCAACATGTAATTGCCTGTTTTGTCTCAAAATACTCCAAAATGCCCAATAGGGACCCAGAAAGACCCCCAAACATGTCACCATGTTCTCTAGAGGGTGTTTGGGGGCAAAAATGTGATTTTTTTTTTAATTTTAAAAATAGAATAGTTGATCGGTGCAGCACTCCAATGACTCCTGGAGGGCTAAGGTGCCCTAGTCTATCACAGTTGCCCACCCTTGCTTTAAGTATGTCTGCATGAGAATTTGCTGTGCTACTCTTTTGATGCCCTGGCACATGGAGAGCAGAAGATACTTCCCTGGATCACTTCCCTGGAGAGCAGAAGATACTTCCCTGGTCAGCATATGCTTTTGATTTCTGGGAATCAAGCCCATCCCAAGATATTTTGCTGCCTGAGGCACAGGGCACGAATAGTGCTGCCGACTGTGTGCCTTTTAGAGGTGATCCCAGAAGCCCTCAGAAATGGCAGACCTTGTTGTTAGTAGAATGGAAATGAATGTTTGGGGCATAGCCTAGGAAATGTGGCTGGTGCAGGGATTTTGATAATCTTCGTTAGTGAACATTGGGGTCAAGACAGACATGGGATTCTGTTACTGTGCTGTTCCACCCCTCTGATCAATAGTCTCCTTGGCTGAGTTGGCTGAGGTGGTCTCAGGGATGGTGATAGAGTCCCTGTGGCTTGTGATCCTGGGGGACTTCAACATTCATGCTGAGGCTACCCTGTTGGGAATGGCTCACATGACAATCATGGGTCTCTCCCAAGTGCTGTCTGGCCTTCACTCATGCAGCTGGGCATACTCTGGGCCTTGTTTTATGTACAGAATGGCATAATGGCGATCTGGAAATGGAAGAACTTTCTACTGTACTTTTGTCATGGTCAGATCTCTTCTTGGTCAGATTTAGACTTGCTGGGACTCAGATCCTCTGCAGGAGGGGGGAGCCCATTAAGAAGGTCCACCCCAAGAGGTTTATGGATCCGGATGGATTCCTGATTGGGGAGTTTCCTGCTGCCTTGGCACTTTTGAAGCAATTTTTGCTCCAGTTACTTAAGCAGCAAATATTTTTTTAGCTTCTAAAATATTTTTTTTTTTTTAGTGGATGGTGCTAGCATCCATGTTGGGCTGTCACAGATTCAGCAATTAGTTGTTGGCTATAAGGATCAGATGTGCTGAATATGTATGGAAAGAATATTAATAATTTTCATTTTCAGATGAAAAAATGAATTTTCCTGCTGTCAGGAAAGCCCATCAGACAGAATAATGGACCAGTGAAACTTTTGGGTCATTTTCTCCTGGAATTCAATGTCTTGAAGTGTTCCATAGGAATCATTCTTTGGAAGGAAACACATGCAAACAAACCCTATTTTCTGCACTGAAAATTGATTCCCTGTGCACAAGATGTTGTTTCCTACATAGAAAATAGATTTTTTTTGTGCCAAAAATATCCCATGTGTTTTTCTTTGCAGAAATCATTCCTCCACACCACTTTGGAAAATTCAAATGAGGGGAAAATACTGTGGAGGAAAATGTGTATTCTCCCACTACAGGGAAAAAAACAAACTCCTCACAAGTGGTAGTCAAATCTATTTATATCCCTATTGCTGAATGGGTCTGCTGAGAACCGGAGAAATGCACAGAGGGCACAACCTTGAGATGCAATCTCCCATACATGCTTACCTGCTGGTACTAAGTGCCATTTAAAACAGTTGGATTTACTTCTCTGTGCTAGATAAACATAGTGTTGATCTGTTCATTTTTTAAGGTTCAGACCTGAGCAGACTTTATTTATTCAGTGAAAACCAATGAATTTTGCTTAGCTGGGCTAGGGTTGCACTCTAAGGTTGTGTTTTTCCCTGAAGATGCATTGGCTGGAGAAATACAACTGTGTTTGTTTATTTAATGTTCCCTTTCAGCAGAACCTCCTGGATGGTTTAGCAAAAACAAGGTAAAATCCATGAAGAAACTGTTTCATACTTGCGAACTGGTATTATTTTTTCATGGTTCATATTTGCTACAAATCTTTCTCTTTTAAAAAAGGTTTTATGGGAAGGAAGAAAATAAAAAGATTGATGAAGTTTGGTGCTATACTTAGTTGCATTGCAGGTTTGTTCTTTTTCAAAACATACATGTATATTGCTGAATTCAAAGGCTATGTCTATACGGCTAACGCTTGATAGACAAGACAAGAGAACGTTTTTTAGCTTGCCCTAGGAAATACATGCATTTTGGCTTTATGTTGATAATCTATGCATGACAGTCTACTGATTCAACAACAGCCATCAAATAACAGCCTGAGGTCTTTATTTTGTTTTATTTTCTTACATGGGAAAACTCCCATGGGATTCAAAACAGATTTTGAGCAAAGAAAGGCCCAGAATATGCTGACTGACGGCCGCAGGCTTTAGCTGTGTCACAGATCAATCAAGGAACTGTGGTTATTCCATCAGCAATTGGCAGGGTCTACCCAAGACATTTTGCTGCTTGGGGGCAAAGAACAAGATGGCGCCAGCTTTGATTCTATGTACAGGAGCTGACTGGACTGTCAGTTACATCTTTCTTCAAATCTGGGAAAAGAAAAGAGATGGCATCTTCAACCTGTTTTCCAAGCTCTGTGGAAAAGCATCTGTTCTTAATAGAGCGATTTAATATAAACGGGGAATAGTTCAAGTCCCTGAGGTTCCAGCAGTTACATGCAGAAATCACTTATGAGCCTATAGATATTTTTGGACTGCAGTTCACACAGTCCTTTACTGTTTACAATGCTTTCAAGGCCTGATTGGAGTTATGGGACAATGGAGGACCATAACTGCCGACCCCATGATAAAGACTGGGGATTGCACACTTATGCCCATATAAGATGTGTTGCAGTTTGAGCATTGGACTGTGACTCTGGAGATCAAGGTTCAAATCCCCACTCAGCCATGGAAACCCATTGGGTGACCTTGGGCAAGTCACACTCTCTCAGCCTAAAAGGATGGCAATGGCAAACCACCTGCGAGGAAACCTGCCAAGAAAACCCTCTAATAGGGTTGCCAAAAACTGGAAACGACTTGAAGGCACACAACACACCCACTTACCCACCCAACAACTCATCCAGTTCAGGGCTGAGCACTGGGTGGCAGCTTCTGGTTTAGCTTGTTCACCTGTCCCTCATGATGCCTGATTTGGCCTTGGTGACGCATGTTAGTTATATCCATTTGGATTACTGTAGTGGTCTCTACATGGGGCTGCCTTTGAAGAGTATTCAGAAAATTCTTCTGGCACAAAGAGCTCCAGCCAGAATGATAGATAAGGCTGGTTACAGGGGTTATACAACATTTTGTTCCAATAGCCCCAGTGGTGGCCAATTTCAATTCAAAGTGCTGTTTTTGGACGTTATCAGACAAAGGTAATTGGAAGGATAATCTAATGGCAATTCAAACGCAATCATGGGGTTTAATGTTATTGCGTGATAGACTACCACATGCAATTTCGGGCAATGGGAAGCTATTTTTGGGCAATGGGAAGTCAGTTTGAACACAATTTGAACTCACATAAATTCACTGACTGTCAATATTGCAACTGCTGCAAAAGCAACACTTCACACATGAGGTTTAATGGGACTGCTGTGTAATTGAGTCCTTATTGACAGGTTTCCCCGTAAATGAAAAGGGATGCCTTAACCATGCTTCGCAGACACAGCAGCTACCGGTTGGGGACTATAAGTATTGCCAAAGACAATTTTACAACTATAATTATAGTTTAAAAACTGTGTGGCATTTCTTTAGTGTAAAAGGGGCTACAAGATCCCTTTGCATACTGATACTGTGCCTATGTCTTTGAATTCTATTAACTTCACAATATTTCCCAACAAAAATTCATACCACTATAAAGAGAAGTGGCCTGAGTTATCATCTGGTCAATTGGGTTCAAGTCAAAGCTAACCAATCCCTTAACACTTCTACAACTGGACAGTCCATGGAAACCTTCCTTTTTCTAAGGGGATTGCAATACCCAGAGTTCCCCAGACATCATGGAGAGTTACCAAAAAAAGTCAGGTCAAAAAGATTGAGTTTCTCAAGTTCTGCAGCTGAGATATCATTTTAAAGCTAGCTTCTTTATAAGCCAAAAGAAAGAACAAATGCAAAAAAGGAATTAACATATCCGCTGATAAAATACCCTTCTGAATGAGAAACCACAAGGTATGGCTTGATGAAAACCCCACAATGATATCTGTAATTAGAAGCAATTGAATGCATCAGATGTGTTTCTTTAGCATAATTTTGATGTCTGAACACAGGCCCAGGATTGCAAATGGTAACTGAGTGATGTCCATGGGCATAATTATAGAAAGATCTGCCTCACCCAATTTTAATTAGGAGGACAAATTAAAATGTCCCGCTGAGACATTTGTGAATAAATCATTCATAAACATATATCTGAGATAATTGTGTGGAACTGGTCTTGGGAAATATGCAAGCTTACTGCTCATGGAAAATAAAATCTAGAAAGATTCCTTGGTTTGGTTTTGACTTTTTTTTTAACATTACGTAAGAATTCACTGGGTTCTGGTGTCAGCCCAACTGTCTCTAACATTGTGCCTTCTTGCATCAAACTCCTAATAAAGTTGTGTATCTGTTAAAGATCTGTTTTGTACATTTCTCACAATATTTGTATTCCACTCTTTATCTCAGTATGACGTGCAAGTAAAACCAATTAAAACAATTTAAAGCATTTTAGAGTTTAAAACAATAAAAGACAATTTAAATAGACAATAAAAGATATTAATAAAGACATTAATAATTGAACAAGTCAAATTAAATGATATTAAACCATTTAACAAGATAAAACAGGTTAAGAAGATGAAAATAGTTTAAATCCATATACATCTCCTTTTTAGAAGAAATTTATTAGGCCTCAAAGGCTTTAATAAAAAGATGTGTTTTTTTTAACTTGGCATTAGAATGAAGCCATTGTTGGTGCCCACTGGGCCTCTATGGGACAGCATTCCACAAACTGGATATCACTGTGGAGAAGGCACTCTCCCATATCCTCACGTATTATGTTGCCATCACTGCCGGGGCACAGATGAGGGCCCTTGGGCAGGGAGAGGGTCCCAAGCCATTTTGCACATCATCATTAGCACCTTGAATTCAAACTGGAAACATATGGGCAACCATGGTCTTGCATTCACATCTTAGATGTACAGTTCTGTTACATATCCTAAAACATTTCACAGATGAAAACTGGGACATGTGTAACCAAGCAACATCAGAGTATGGGCAAGATGAAAAAAGTTATTAATGAGGAAGAACACATAAGCTAGGAGAGACTGCAGCAGTTTGCTTTTACCTGGGTCTACTGGGAAGGGCAAGCTTTTGCCCTTTCTCTTCTCCCTGCTGAGTTAATTGAGTGCAAACTACTTTTGCTCTTTGAACTCAAATTGCAGTAGTTCAAGTAAACTGAAGACAAAAGAGGAAAGTAGGAAAGAGAAACAGACATTTTAAAGGCAGCTGGCAGATGATCAATTGAGACTGCCCATTGTCACATTGGGAAAGTTGGTGAGGGTGCGCTGCCATCTGGAATAGGGCAGACATCCAAAGAACCACTAAGGAGACTGAGGAGGAAGCCACCAAATTTAGCAGCAGGCCTGGCTTATTATCCATTTTAAATTAAGTAATATACATTTTCATCTAAAGCAGCGGTTCCCAACCTTTGTTGGGCCATGACCCCCATTGCAGGCAAAAGTCCCGCCCGCAACTTCTCTCATTGGTTGAGAGGCCAGGTGGGGGCGGGACTTTTGACCGCTTGCAAGCCCCAGCGGCCTTTGCAGCCAGAAGTCCCTCCCCTATCTGGCCTCCCAACCATTCAGGGAGGCCACTGGTGAAGAAGGGGCGGGACCTCTGGCCGCAAAGGCCGCTGGGGCTTGCAGCCCCGTCCTTGTCCCCTTTTACCCACAGGTTCCTGGAAGGGCACGGGGAGAAGCGCAGAAGGAGGCATCGGCCCCGGCCCTTTCCCCTTCTCCTCGCGGGTGCCTTCGATGGCACCCGCGAGGAGAAGGGAAGAGGAGGAGGTGGCCCCGGCCCTTTCCCCTTCTCCTCACGGGTGCCTTCGATGGCCGGCACCATCGGGGAAAACAGGAGGAGGGGACGCAGGGGGGAATCCCAACCTGGCGACCCCCAAGAAAGGGTCAAGGGACCCCCAAAGGGATCACGACCCCCAGGTTGGGAACCCCTGATCTAAAGTTTCCCTATACTACATAGGCTGTGAAGTCAAGAATCTAAAATTACCTAACCATGTGTTTACTTGAAAATACAAAATGTAAGTCAGTCCACTGACATCCTAGTGCAAAGCTCAGTCCTAATAGCTTGTGTGTTCTCTACCTGTGACTACAACCAATGTCTAGGATCAGCATTTGCTGGCCTGAGATCTCTACTAGAATTATTTTAAAACAAGAAGACTATAGGTTTTGCCATTTTGCTTCTGGATTGCCTTCAGCAATGTTGCAGGGTGAGTAAAATGAAAGAACTCCCATGCCAGAATACTAGAATGTAAGGATTTACCTGACACCTAATTAGTCTTCTGTAAATTAAATGTTTCATCTTTGCACCTGTTTGACACCGCTGTCTGTATCCTACAGGAGCATTTTAGGCAGCTGGGAATATAAAGAGAACAGCAATGATCTCGACTGTACTTTCTCATTCTGGTTCTTCATACCCTCAGGAAGGATGCACCTCCTTTTTTTTTAAACTCTTGTTCCACAGTGTTGTTGGCAGGGGTGCTGCTAAGCCCTGTCCCATGGTCCCAAGGCTGAGGCAGTCATAGTTCAGCCTCCAGGCAGTGATTTGGGTTGACAGATGCTATGCTTCCCCAGCAGCTGGTGCACTTCAGTTGGAAGAGAAAGCCAGCAGCAGTTATTGGCTGGTCAGATTGTCCATTGCCATAAACTGACTGGACAGTGGATGTTGGGCAGACTGAGGCCAGGCCATCTGGGGAAAAGCCCTAAATTGCATGAGATTTCATCAGCTCTCAGGAGATTCCAAGGCTTTTAAAAAGGGAGGCATGGCCTTCCTGAGGCTATGATCAAGGGAAATAATAGTACCACTCTATTCTGCTTTGGTCAGACCTCACCTGGAATACTGTATCCAGTTCTGGGTGCCACAATTCAAAAAGGATGTTGACAAACTGGTGAAAGTTCTGAAAATCATGCCCTATGAGGAGAGGCTTAGGGAGTTGGGTATGTTTAACCTGGAGAAGAGATGGTTAAGAGATTATATGATATCCCTGTTTAAATACAATCCTTCCTCCTTTTTTGGTCTTGAGATGGTCTTGAGACTTGCATCCCTCGCCCATGCATGAAGGACAAACAGAGGGGGAAACAATGGGTGCATGTCCAAGAAACACGTGTGTGCCCTCCCCTGCAGCCCCATGTCTATATTCAAGCCAATGGGGTTTGAATATAAGCAAAACACCATTTTTGCGGAGGGGTACGGAACAGATTCCCCATGAAAAACGTGGGGCGACTGTATTTGAAAGGATGTCATACTGAAGATGAAGCAAATTTGTTTGCTGCTGCTCCCGAGAAGAGGACTTGGAGCAATGCATTAAAACTACAGGAAAAGAGATTCCACCCCAATGTTAGGAAGAATTTCCTGGTAGCAAGAGCTATTTGACAGTGGAATATGCTGCCTCAGTGTGTGATGGGGTCTTTTTCTATGGAGATTTTCAAACAGCGGCTGGATGGCCATCTTTTGAGGGTTCTTCATATATTCCTGCATGGCAGGGGGTTAGACTTAATGGGCCATGAGGTCTCTTCCAATTCTATGCTTCATCGCAAGACTTTGCAAACTCTTGTGAAATTTCATCAAGTCTTGGGAGATCCTGACAAGATCTTATAAGAGTTGTCAAACTAGGGTGAGAGTTACACTCATCTCCCCATGTGACCTGGCCAGCTAAGTGTCAGCTGTTAGAGTGTCTTGCTAGGTAGTTCAAAAATGTAGGTAGCACAGCAGAGCTTCAGATCTTTTAAGTAGCCAGTAGTGCTTCTATATTTGAAGGACATGTCTATGAAAGCAGTAAAACCAGCTCTCCTACTTTGGTGTTTTCCAAATTGTATTATGGACAACTCAGACATTCATCCAAGCAAAGCAGAAGTCATTGCACCCATCCATTGCTGAAGGACAGTCTGTTCACCACTAGCTTTCTGGTTCAAGGAGTGATTAGGAAGTGATCTATGAAGGTGCTTCTGCTTTTCCTCAGGCAACATGGAGGTCTAACAAGCCTGACAAGGGCCTTGTGTGAATGGTGTGCACACAAGAGAACATCCCCCAGGCACGCACGCACGCACGCACACACACACACACACACACACACACACACACGGCTATTCATCATACAGACTAAGGACAGGGGTTTCCTGGAGGCCTAAAGTCTAGACACATTAGATTTACTTTATTCTAGGAGAAATTGCATTAAAAAAGCAGAAAAGAAAATGAGTTTAATATTCCCGCTATACTGCAGTTGTCTCACATGCTGTGCCTACAGGTGGGTGCTGATGTCAAAAGTGCTTCATACTAATTATGCAGCTTCCATGATCAGATTTCAGGAGGCAGCAAATCTGATTTGGGACTTGCCTACTTAAAGGTTTTGTAAATAACACCTGTTTGGAAGTGGGTTTCACACCCAAACAACTCCACACTTCACAGCCACAAGGTGAGCTGAGAGACCAGTGCAGTGTATTGCTGCCACAGAAAAGCAGAAAACCCAGTCTCCTGATTTAAAGCTGTCTGGTTCAGATTCCAGTACAATGATTCATCATTGTAGTGATCTGCTCCAGCCCCAAGATCTAATGGCCAACCATACTGTGGATGCAGCAAAAGCTGCTGGGATAAGTAATAGAAAACCAGATCATTATATGGTGCCATACCATGTTTAACTGGACCTATGTGCTTATATTGCTCGCTAAGTCTTCACTTAGAACTACAGTATATCCATTTTCCTTTTGCAGTTCTTTTGACAACTGATCAAAGATTATTCCTGTTATCATGCTTTGATTGGCTACTCCTGGGAGCAATTTTTAATCTTGTTTGGAGTAGTTTCTCTTTAGTAGGAAAATAACCTGCCTTTGGCTTAGTTCTTTGTGGGCATGCTAGGTTGTTGCCTTGAAGGTGTGGTCTTATATTGTTTTTAGACCTCATCTGTATAATTTCTTTTATCACAATCTGTTCAACCTTCTGGCCTTTCTTTCTCTATGGTTAAGTTTCTGATCTCTTGGGAATATTAGCGGTTGTTCCAATTCTGTTGTTTATAAAAGTGAAGATTTCGTTTAATGAAATTATGGAATAAGTATGAGACAGATTTAGTTATAGCTAGTTATTTGTAATTAATTCCTTCTCCAAATAATTACGGGATAATTATATTACATTACAGTTTTAACTTAATGGGGGTAGCATTGCTCCTTTTGCAGCATAACTATTATTGTTTAATTGCATTTATAACCATAGGAGCAACGCCTCACTAAGTGCTGGAGGGGGAATATCACATGCTTCTTGTGCTGGCTCACGTTTTGTTTTGTGTTGCTGCCTAATATTCTTTTCTGGATGTTAAAGTCATAATGCATGGATGAGAAGAAACTATATTTTGTACCATAGACTACCAATTTGCAACATTCACAGTCTGCTTTTAGGAAGGATCGAATTAGGGGAATTTAATTAGCTCAAAATTATGAGAGGGGTGTCCTAACAATGCACACAGCGGATCGTGTCCCTATGTGTATACCAGAGGTCATCTAGTCCAACCCCAAGAAACAGAGACTCCAATGCCAATGAGTTGCAATTAAAATATAAACATTTATTAAAGCCACACAACAAAAGGGATCACACACGCACACACACATTCAATGCTAAAGCAAGGGAGGGGGAGAGGTTGGGAGTAAAGGAGAAAGGATAGAGACACCATTGAAATAATTACCTTAGGCGTCTTCTCCAAGCGATGGATGTGAGGGATGTTGGAAGGTGGACACGGCTTCGGGGAACAGGGAAAGCAAGTGGCGACTGCGGTGGGTAGGAGCTAAGTTCCAGCAGGCTAAGCTAACAAGAGGCCCGAAAGAGACAGTGGGCTTTGGCTTGCCCAAGTGATTTCAGCAGGGCGCAGTGCCCAAGAGAGCTCCGGAGTAGTTGCTCAACAGAGTTTCAGGTTTGGAACTTCAGCTCACAAGTCCAAAGGAGGGCTGAAATCTAGGTCCTATTTATACTGCGAAACATATCTGCAGTCTATAGCTATCTGAGGAACAAAGGTCTTGATGGCTTATCTTTGTCTAGACTAAAGCTAAATAGATACACAAAAGGGGTCTGCCACTTCTTTGGGAGAGGACCACTATCTAGATGGCTGAGTACTTAATGCCATCAATAGGTGAGGCAAACTTCTTTTGTCCTCATTCTTTTAGGCTGCCTGTGAAAACTGGTAAGGCAACTCCCAGAACTGGTTTCTGTAAGGTTTAAATCTACCTTTTGCTATGAGCAGGTCCAGCAAGGCTGCTTGGCTACGTGGTCAGTTCGCCTTTGGGATAATGGCAGCTGCGATGGGGTCAGTCAGGGGTCGTGATTTTTGATTGCTTGGCACCCAAAATTTATATAAATCCAAACTCGATAACAGTGCTTACTTCCAGGAAATAGAAAGCAGAGAGCTACTTTGAACAAATTGCAACTTTAACAGCATGAGGAGATATAGCAGTAACAAATTACTTTTTAAAAGTAGCTTCACAGGCTCTAGTTCAGATGTTTGGATAGACATACAGCTCAACATATGTTGAGGCTAGATCAGAGTGCACAGGAGAGGGATGGTGACTTCATAACCTGTTTCTCATTAATAAATAAACAAACAGGTAGAACAGGAATTGTAAGGATGCAGAAGCAAGCACAGAAAGTAGGAGCAGCTTACTATTCTGAAATAAAAACCACATGATGCTGGTCAAACCAAAATTCAGTTAATCTTTTTTCCTTAAAATGCCTAAATAGAAACAGAATCCAGTCAAGGCCTTAGGGCAGTGGCTGTCATCCTGCGGTCGTTCAGATGTTTTGAATTCAGTTCTTAGAGGTTCTAGCTAGCCTGGCAAATGCTCAGGGATTCTGAGAGCAAAAGATATGTGAGGGGCCAAGAGAATAACTTTCTTAGGATAAAAATTAGTTTATGAGGCAAAGGGAGACAACTGCTTCAGGCACAGATTTTCAGTACCATGAAAGGGCAGCACATTGTTAGTTACAGTTGGCCCTCCCTATCCACAGATTCAACCATCCATAGCTTGAAAATATTCAAATATATATAAATACCAAAGCGCAAACCTTGATTTTGCCATTTTATATAAGGGACACTATTTTATTATGCCATTATATTTAATGAGATTTGAGCATCTATGGATTTTGGTATCCACAGGGGGTCCTGGAACCAAACCCTAGTAGATACCAGGGGACCATTGTATTTAATATGCCATTATTACATTTTTACTGCCACAGATGAAGACACACTTCTGTGGGATTTCTTTCCTTTAGTGCCAGAATAACTTGCCTGGCTTTGAGTACTCAGCACCTTGACCTGGCCATTTGCTGTTGTGCTTCAGGATAATAATGCACAAGATAATAATGCCTGTAATGCAGATACAGATATACTTCAGTGAGCAAAGCCTCTGACCATGAAGCTCCTTTTTACAGTCTTTTTTTTTTTTTGTATTGGCACCACCCGTACTTTTCTTCTTCTTCCTCTGTCAAGTTGGAAGTTATTTTAGCAGTATTCGGAGAGTGGTGAAAGAGGAGTGGAGAAACACAGATTTATGGTGTTGAGTTGCAGCAACATGGCCACACTAGACAATGCAATAAAATTTGAGCTGGCAAAGAAGGTAATTTTGCCCTTGTCGATCCTGCTGTGACTGCATGCACTGTCTACAACAGGCAAGATGAACTGCAGTTGCCTCCAGAATCCCATAGTGAACATCTATAATCGATCCTAAAGAACACCCCCACTTCCGACTCAATAGTATGGGAACAGACAATGATTGGATATTTTAATGATTGGTAGCAGTATTGCTGACCATTTTATTGTTTGTATTGTTAGATAACATTGTATTTGCATTTTGTATTGTTGAATTTTTTGCTGTAATCCCACCTTGATCCGCAGGGAGAGGCGGGAAATAATAATAATAATAATAATAATTATTATTATTATTATTATTATTATTATTATTATTATTATTATATGTGAATAGTGAAACAAAAGGAAGAGGGCAGAGCAGATAAGCCATTCTTGCCAGCATATTAAAGAATATAGATCTGTAAAAAAGAAAAAGTCATCCCTGGATGCATTTTGGAAGACTCCTTCAAAGGTTCAAGATGTTTTTGTCTGCTTCAGAAAGGCTTACCTTTCCTAGTTGTTTTATCTCCTATGTGTTTATTGTTAGTTTTGAATAAAAAGTTTGTTAAAACACATTCAACCAATTTTCTATTTTTGGTGTAGGAACCTATCCCTGTTCTTTTCATGATATATTTCACTCTTACCCAGGAACACATCAAGTTTGTTAACTGCGGCATAGGTACAAGATTGTTAATGGAAACTGATGTGTTCCTGGGTAAGATTCTGGTGGAGTAGCTGTGTAGGAAAAGAAGGATACTTGTTTCCTACTTAGCTAGCAGTCACTAGAACCAGAAGGCATTTTGTACAGACATGGGAGAATCTGCAGGAAAGCACATGACAGGAGCAAACTTTTGTAGTAATCCATAGGGAGATGGTTCATGAACCTAATGTTTGTCCCATCATATCAGCAAACCATGGTTTGTTAACTTATATTTATAGCTTGGAAGTATTTTGGGTGACCAAAATGGGGAAGGGTCTGGAATCCATGCCCTATGAGGAGCAACTTAGGGAGCTAGGTATGTTTAGCCTGGGGAAGAGAAAGCTAAAAGGTGATATGATGGCCCAGTTTAAATATTTGAAGGGGTGTCATATTGACGATGGAACAGAGTTTTTTTCCTGCTACTCCAGCAAATAGGACCCGGAGCAATGGATTCAAACTACAGAAGAAGAGCAACATTAGGAAGAACTTCCTGACCGTAAGAGCTGTTCGACAGTGGAACACATATCCTTGGTGTGTGGTGGCATCTCCTTCTTTGGAGGTTTTTAAACAGAGGCTGGATGGCCATCTGTTGGGGTTGCTTTGATTGTGATTTCCTGCATGGCAAGGGATTGGACTTGATGGTCCTTGTGGTCTCTTCCAGTTCTATGATTCAATGATTCCCCTGGCTATGTTGGCAATGCTGGCTAAGGGATTATGGTTTTTTTATTCCAAAAGTCCTTTTCCAAGTTCTGATAAAATCACAGATTCAGCAGAGTTGAAGTTTGAAAAGCAATGGTTTGAAGCTGTACTTTCAATGGAGACCCTGATGTGTTGGATTCTGTAGAAATAACCATCCATTGGCTTGATCCTGATGCAGCATATCAGTGTAGAACCTCTTTCCAAAGCTCACCTTAATCAAGAGCTTTTTCAGTGTTGACCCCTCATGGAGGTGATAGTGTTAACCTTTATTAAAGAGCCTAATATAAAGATAATTTACAATATAGACAGTATATGGGAAACTATTTTAGAACATAAGAAAAGGTCTTATAAATGTTAAGTATATCTATTAGTCTTGCAATAAAATTCTAACAAGTGCAGTTTTCAAAAGAAGAAACAGATTTTTATGAGCTGGGTGACTTTGCTATAGATAATGGGGGAAATGTGCAAAATACCAAATCCTTTTTGATAGTCCCCCCCCCCTTTGATATACAGTAGCTGGCCCTGTTGATATCACACTGCAGAAACAATCTAGTTCGAGACTGCTTTAACTGCCCTGGCTCAATGCTAGGGAATTCTGGGAACTGTAGTTTTGTGAGACATTTCTCTGACAGAGAGTTCTGGTGCCGCAATAAACGACAATTTCCAGGATTTGCTAGCACTGAGCCAAGGCAGTTAAAGCAGTCTCAAAGTGGATTATTTATGCAGTGTGTTTTGGACCTTAGCCTTTTTTAAACTACACTTTTACTGGATTGACATTACATTTGATGGTAAATATTCATGAACCATTTATACTGCAAAATTTTAACAGCTATATCTAATATGATCCAGGTATGATTTAGAACCCCCACTCCATCCATGCTTGTGTTCTTTCAGATATTCAGTCTCTGTCTAGCTACTTGTTTGGGAGTTTTATATCCGATCCATGGGCATCAATAGGGGGTGCACTGCAGACACACTGGGTGACACCCTAAGGGAGATGACACCATTGCTTCCCATATGTCTGCCTTTTGGCAGAAATGGGCTGTAGCATCCATCCAAATCCCTTTTAAACCCTGGAGCTATGCAGAAGAAAAGGTATGAGTGGATTGAGGCTCAGTGGTTGGAGAAAGGAGAGGACTTGTTTTTTTTCTTCTAAATACTTTTAAAACCTGTCTTTAAAAACATCACATCATATCAAATTTTCACTTTAACCACATGAAACTATGTGTGTAGTTGTACATATGATATTGTAATTTAAAAAGTATAATTGTAATTGTGCTAGTTGTTTATGTCACAACTATTGCCATTATTGTCCGTGATAATATAATACAGAAAATACAATTTATGAGTAACATTAGTAGGAAAAAAACATTACTAAGGATTCTGTATGGTGTAGTATGAGGGGAAGTCAATAGAGGGTGACACCATGGGTTATTACACCAGGTGACACCAACCCTAGTGATGCCACTGATCCCATCCAATCAATTAAAAGACAGTGTTCTAAAGATAGGATGCCATCCTAGAAAGGTCCTTCTTGTTGGCCATCACCGCCATCATCTCAGCTGGCAGAGGCACCTAGAGAAGAACTTGTGATTATCATTCCAGCTGGTGGGGCATGTTCACACAGTAGCAAGTGGTTCATCTGGTGGTGAATAGGACATTCCCACCCTTTGCTAGAGTGGCTGTATGTCCCACTTTGAAATGCTGAGTGGTAAAAATCAGTCTAAGATTTCTGATAGTTGTGTATGTGCGTTTGTTTTGAAGTGACCCCATAAATTTTATAGAGTCTTCTTAGGCACGGAATACTCAGAAGTGGTTTTGCCAGTTCTGAACTACAGTACCTGTTATTCACTTATGGCCTCCAACCCAAGTACTAACCAGGACATCAGACAGGATCTGGTGCCTTTAGAGTATTTAGATAAATCTGCATAAATTGAGTATAACTGTGTTTATTCATCATAGTGCTAAAAGCAGGCTCCATATCTGAGGTATACAGGTGGCATCCATGCAGGGGTGTAGCTACACAGGGGCATTGCCCCTCCAGATGAGAATTCTGTCCCATCAAATGAAATTTTCCTTCAGTCCCCAAAGTTTTAGGATTGGAGAAAGTGAGACATTGTCACTCTCTGGCTTCATTTTGTGCATGCACACACATACACACACTGCTACATCCCTGCAGCCAAGAGTACCCACTCATGGGATTAGCCGGTGTGTGCACATGCTTATACATCTATGACCATCCACAAAGGGGCAGTTCTTTTTAAGCAATAATAGAGAGCTTGGAAACATTACCTTTTTTGGACCGCAACTCTCAAAATGAACCAGCCATGGGGCGCCAGGGCTTCTAGGAGTTATAGTCCAAAAAAGTAATTTTCTAAATCTCAAGCTAAAAATATGCTGAAAGTGAATAAGCTTTTAGACTCTCAGTAAAAGTGGCAGGGCATTTTCTAGATAATGTTTTCTTGATCCCCCTTTTTTAAAAAGAGTGTTAATGATTGCTATTTAGGGACACTATGGGTTCTCAGAAAGCATTAAATGACAAAATTGTAACTGAGTATCTTCACTCTGTTCCCTGAGGCTGAAACTGATGCTTTAGTTAAGTTTCACAAGTCAGTGCGTGGCAACAGATTAATGAATGAGGGAGTTGACGGCTTGTGTCACAGTGGCTGGCTCTATTACCGCTTTTGTTCATGCTGTGCCTTTGGGTTTTGAGCCTAGCTGGATGGAGTGCTAACTTTGCTAAATTATTTTATTTCTTTGCAAAGGTTGCAGCCTATTATCTTCTTAGATGGAGATCCAGCAGTCGCTTCATCTGGAGGCCTTATAATAGTTCCAGAGGTGCGTGAAAGGAATAATACCCATCAACAGGGATCTCGGCCTAATAGCATGGCTGAGAGAGCTCATTGTTAAAACTAACTGCTGCCTGTGCTCCCAACTCTAATGTTGTATTGGAACATCTGATTAGAAATTGCTAAGAGGCAGTTAATTTGTGGTTTTCTACAGACATGTGTCCAACCCCAATGGCTTCAGTAACAAAAGGAGATCAGTGGCTGTATTTTGCTGTCTAAAGAAGGTTTTTCATCCAGTTAAATATGCAAGATTTAAAGAGGGGTAGGGAACTTGTAACCATCTAGGAGGTTATTCACACTGTGAAAACAATCCAGGATGAATCCAGGATAAATCACCATTGTTCACAAGCATCCTGAATGCACCCAATTAAGTTGGGGGGAGGGAGGAGCTGCTGAAAACGCACTTAATCAAGGATAATCGATATTGGGGGTTTCCCCAAGTTTTTAAAATAGCATGAATAACCAATGTAAATAGACCTGAATAGACCTGGAATAAAATGCTGCATACCAAAAAAGAGGTTCTAAATGCATTCAAATCATCAACTCCATCTTTATGCAAATGCTTGCACGAACTTGCAGAGATGCACATCGATGCAGATCAATGCCGTTCCACAGTGTGAATAACAAATCCAGAATGTGTGATTGAGATGATTCACATTGTGGTGCTAAATAAAAGACATTTGAATGTGTTATTGGATTACAACATCCATTATTCCAGTCTGGTGTTTGTGGCTGATGGGATTTGCATCCCAGCAACTACCAGAAGGCCATTGTGTTCCATAGTCTTGATATGATATGATATGAAAATGGCTTGCTTCCTTGAGCAAATGGCACATCAATCAATCAATCTTTATGCTAATTATGTCACACAAGAAGAAATACCAGGGCTTGGAAAGATTAGTTTTTTAGACTACATCTCTCCAAATCCCCCAGTCACTATAACTAGAGTCAATGTGTTCTCAGAGATCCTAGGAGTTGTAATCCAAAATAATAAATTTAATTTCTTGAAAATACCTCTTCTAAGATGGTACCTGCTTCAATAATTTATGGATCATCCTGACTTTTTTATTTAAAATTATTGTTTCTGTCATATGGAGATATAATTGATTAAATCATGTAATGTAATTGATTGTTTAACTTAATTGATTTTTATATTTAATTCATTAAACTAATTTGGTTGATTTAATATTAATCTATTAATATGTTAATGAGTACTATTAACAAACCAGTACTAGCTATTTTCACCTCTACCAGGAAAAGGCCTTTTGTATAGCTATTGAGACAGCATGGTGTAGTGGTTTGAACATTGGACGGTGACTCTGGAAACCAGGGTTTGAATCCACACTTGGCCATGGAAACCCACTGGGTGATCTTGGGTGAATCACACTCCCTCAGCCTCAGAGGATGGCAATGGCAAACCCCCTCTGAGGAAACTTGCCAAGAAAACCCGATGATAGAATTGCCTTAGGGTCACCATAAGTTGGAATTGACTTGAAGGCACAACAAGGACAACTTAATTGCTGATCATGACCAAACTACTCCAAATTACTTCAGATAGGGATTCAGATACAGGGAAATCTCACAATATATTATTGCTAGAAACATTTCCCCCCCCCCCCCCCCCCCCCACCAACTATGAAGATGGTGGCCAAACTGCAGACCTTTCATACTACACACTTATAGTACTATGATTCCAATTGTCATTATTTCATCCTATAGAATCCTGGGATTTGCAGTTCAAGAAGGAACATTTAAAATTCTCAGCTAGATATCTCTATTACCTCACCAAACTACATATCCCAGCACTCCATAGGATGTCGCAATGGCAGTTGAAGTAGAATCCTAGTGCTAGAATTGTGTAATGTAAAAAGGCCCTGAGAGGGGATAAGGAAGGTTGAGATGGGTGGCATGGGATATGTTCCTTGCTAATAAAAAAGTCAATGTCCTTTTACACTGAAACCCTGGCTTCACTCCAACACTGGTCACAGCATCACATGAAGTCCAGCTGTGCAATCATCACTTTTGCAATTTGCCTGATATCAGACTATACTGCAAAAACCTGGAAAATATACATACTAATGAAGAGGCATCTGTGAAGAAAGCCTATGGGAATCATTAATATTGTGGCACTAACTGATCTTCATTCTTTTGATGTGAAGATGTAGTTTGTTCAGTGCACTCAATAACTGGATTTATACCATACAGGAACCTCTTTCTTACTGAGTGTGTTATATCCTTAATTGCTGCTGTATGCCGACAGAATGTGTTCCTGCGAAGAGAGCTTCTTAGCTTCAGTTAGGAAAACTATTTTGTCTATGGAAAGTGTAGTAGTCAGTGATAAGGGAGACAATAACACCATCCCCATATGCATGACCTAGAGCCAGTTTGACCTAGTGGATTGAGCACTGGACTATGATCCTGGAGTTGATGGCGTGTGCCTCTAAGTCATTCCCTAATTATGGTGATCCTAAGGTGACCCTATCATACAGTTTTCTTGGCAAGATTTGTTCCTCGGAGGTTTGTCATTGCCTGCCCCTGAGGCTGAGAGCATGTGACTTGCCCAAGGACACCCAGTGGGTTTCATGGGTAAGTGGGAATTGAACCCTGGTCTCTAGAGTTGTAGGCCAACTCTCAAATCACTATGCCACATTGGCTTTCATGACTAGGGTTCAAATCCCTGCTCGGCCATGAAAATCCACTGGCTGATCTTGGCCAAGTCACACTCTCTCATCCTCAGATGAACGCAAATGCAAACACACTCTGAACAAATTTAACCAAGAAAAGCCTGTGATAGGGTTGTCTTAGGGTCTCCATAAGCTGGAAATGACTCAAAGGCACACAACAACAACAACAACAACAACAACATATGATCTAGTCTCATCTGCTGTAGAGAATTTATATTTTTCTATGACTGTGCAATAAAAGTAGATTCTACTTCAAACTTTATTAATGGAAAAACAGTTTTTGCTTTTACTAGTGGATGTTAATAAGAGCCAACCTTACTGTCAGAGAGGGGAGCTGCCTCATGTGATGGATTTTGATGTCTAAGGGGATATCCACACTGCAGAAATAAAGCAGTTTGATACCACTTTAACTGCATGATTCTATCCTACAGAAAACCCTACAGTACCTCACCAAACTACAAATCCCAGGATTCCATAGGATGGAGCTATGGCAGTTACCAAACTGCTTTATTTTTGCAGTGTGGATACATCCTAAGAAAGGTGACAAATTGTCAGCTATTTGATTCACTATTACTAGATATATTTTTACTTCCAAGGATAGGGAATGGTATTCTCTCCCCCCCCTCCACCATCCCAGCCAAATAGCTTTGCTTGCTAAGTGTACCATGTTCCTTGACTGGAGTTAGGTCCAATTTTCACCTTCATCATTGGTAGCAAAATGTCTTGAGCCACAAAACATGGTTAAAAGCTGTATGATACCATTTTTTCCACCAATATCCTTTGGTATATTTCCACCTTTTGATCTCAATGTCTGTAAATAGTTTTCAGACTGTTGGCCAGGTTGGAGGGTCTGGGGGCCATGCAATTCTATTTCCCTTCTAGATGCCTGCAGGCTGCAGCTAAATACTGGAATGATACATCTACTTTCTGGAAAGTTAGTGTGTCTGTCTCATTTCAAAAAAGTCCTGTTTGGGGCCTCTTCAATGGTGTATGTAGAAAACAGTGATGAAATGGAATTTTTCACTGCTTGGAGGAGGGTTTCAAATGTCAACTTTTAAACATTTTTTTTCACCATTGTAAGGCCACACAAAAATGGCTCAGAGTCACAGGTCATATAATTCTTCTCTCTTGCTGCATCTGCGCTACAGAAATAATCCAGTTTCTCTGAAGATGCCAGCCACATGCTGGTGAAACACTAGGAATAAACTCTTCTACAACATGGCCACATAGCCTGAAAAATCCAGAAAAAACTATGAATGCTGGCCATGAAAACCTCTGACTTTACATAATCCAGTTTGACACAGGTTTAACTGCCGTGGCTCAATGCTATGGAATTCTGGGATTTGTAGTTTTGTGAGACATTTAACCTTCACTGTCAGAGAGCTCTGATGCCACAACAAACTATAGTCCCCCAAATTCCATAACATTGAGCTATGGACATTAAAGTGGTGTCAAACTAGATTGATTCTGCAGTGCAGATGTAACCTATATTCTTCTTTAATTATAGTATCAAATGGTGTCTTCTTCTCCCGTTCCGTATACAGAAGCTAACTGGACTGACAGTTAAATTTTATTTCAGCATAGGCAATGAGACCGAGTGTACCACCACAGTCGAGGACAACTAAAGCCTGGGCCAAAGTTTTTTGCTTCAAGATGACATCCCACCCACATATGCGCCAACTGTCCTAATTCGGTAGAGACAATCCCAATTAATCATTTGTCACACTACTTTTCCAACTGCTTTTAAAATGCCCCATTTTCTTTCTTATGCTCCTGCTTTCCCCCTTTGTCCTCAGCTTACTTCAATTGCTGCAGGACTGCAAAGTGCAAAAATAGTTTGCTTTCAATTAACTCAGCTGGGGAGAGTGGAGAGGAGAGGGCAGAATTTTGCCCTTCCCAATAGGCTCAAATAAAGTAAACTGCTAAAGCCTCTCTTAGCTTGTGTGTTGTTCCTCATTAAGTTCTGCCATCTTAAAAACACTCCAGTGTTGCTTGGTCACATGTGTCCCAACATTTGAACTTTGAAATGTTGGCTGGTACAGATCCACAAGAGCTGAATGAACAAATTTGTTGTTGTTGTGTGCCTTCATGTTGTTCCTGACTTATGGCAACTCTAAGGCAACCCTATACTTTATTTCTGCAGTGTGGATATACCCTTAGACTCCAAAATCCACCACATGAGGGAGTTTCCCAACCCTAACAGTAAGGTCGGCTCTTATTGACATCCATTAGTAAAAGTAAAACCTGCTTTTCCATTGATAAAGTCTGAAACGGAATCTGCTTTTGCTCCATAGTCATAGCCAAAATACTATAGATTCTTTAGATCAGATGAAAGAAGAAAGAAGTGCTATTCAACATCTTTATCAATGACTTGGAGGAAAAAATTGGGGGAATACTTATCAAATTTGCAGATGACACTAAAGTAGGAGGAATAGCTAATACTCCAGAGGACAGGATCAAAATTCAAAATGACCTGAATAGACTAGAAAGCTGGGCCAGAGCTAACAGAATGAACTTCAACAGGGAGAAATGTAAGGTACTGCACTTAGGGCGAAAAAATAAAATGCACAGATATAGGATGGGAGACACCTGGCTTAAGGAGACAACATGTGAAAGGGATCTAGGAGTCCAAGTAGACCACAAGTTGAACATGAGTCAACAGTGTGATGCGGCAGCTAACAAGGCCAATGCGATTTTAGGCTGCATCAATAGAAGTATCGTATCTAGATCCAGGGAAGTAATAGTGCCACTATATTCTGCTCTGGTCAGGCCCCACCTGGAATATTGTGTCCAGTTCTGGGCGCCACAATTCAAAAAGGACATTGAGAAACTGGAGCGTGTCCAAAGGAGGGCGACTAAAATGGTGAAAGGTCTGGAAACCTTGCCCTATGAGGAACGACTCAGGGAGCTGGGGATGTTTAGCCTGGAGAAGAGAAGGTTAAGAGGTGATATGATAGCCCTATTTAAATACTTGAAGGGATGTCATATTGAGGAGGGAGCAAACTTGTTTTCTGCTGCTCCAGAGACTAGGACCCGGAGCAATGGATGCAAGCTACAGGAAAACAGATTCCACCTCAACATTAGGAGGAATTTCCTGACAGTAAGGGCTGTTCCACAGTAGAACAAACTCCCTCGGAGTGTAGTGGAGTCTCCCTCCTTGGAGGTCTTCAAACAGAGGCTGGATGGCCATCTGTCGACGATGCTTTGATCTGGATTTCCTGCATGGCAGGGGGTTGGACTGGATGGCCCTTGCGGTCTCTTCCAACTCTATGATTCTATGATTCTATGATATTATTGTTGTTGTTGTTGTTGTTGTATGCCTTTGAGGCATTGCATGCCTAGGCATGCTGGTGGCACAGTGGTTAAAGGCCTGTACTGCAGCCACTCACTCACAAACCACAAGGTTCTGAGTTCAATCCCAGCCAGGGGCCCAGGGCTGACTCAGCCTGGCATCCTTCTGTGGTCACTAAAATGAATACCCAGCTTGTTGGGGGCAATTGGCTTACACATTGTAAACCGCTTAGGGAATGCTTAAGTACACGGATAAGTGGTATAGAAATGTACTTGTTATTGTTATTGCTATCAACACCACAAGACAACCCTATCACAGGTGGAGTCGAAGGCTTTCATGGCCAGCAACCATAGATTTTTGTGGGTTTTTTCGGGCTATCACAGGGTTTTCTTGGCAAGATTTCTTCAGAGGGGGTTTGCCTTTGCCTTCCTCTGAGGCTGAGATTGTGTGACTGGCCCAAGGTCACCCAATAGGTTTTCATGGTTGAGCAAGAATTTGAACCCTGGCCTGCAGAGTCATGGTTCAGTTGCTCAAACCAGTACTCCAGGCTGGCTCGCAACTAAACTGATAGCTAAATATTATTTTAACTCCAGCAGTGGAACAATGTACCTGAAGACAACAGGCTACCTTGAGGGATACAGGGCAAGCAGAATAGCACAAGCAGTTCTGTCTTCCAGATGATCTTTGCTCCTGGGAACCTGCTCACAATCTGCCTAATTGAAGCCATGCTTGTGAATATCACCACTACACTGAACTGTAATGCACTGAGTGCACTTCTGTTAAGGAGACTGGATTAGAACACTAACCCCCAATTATGATTTGCAGACTTTTATTTCAGCTGCAGCTCATTTCTGAATGGCTGTGTTGCAAAGGAGAAAGTATATTTCTCCCTTACAACTCACCCTCAAGCCACCACTAGTGTACTTTATTCATTCTCTGCACTAAGCCTCTAGGCATCTGCAGACTTGGGGAATATTTAAGTTACAAGAACTGGAAGTGGCAGCTTGGTAGATCGTATTTCTTAAAGTACATGAAGCTTCATTTAAGTCACCAGCTGTGTAAAGTGAATAAGCCACAATCCATTCCCATTCTCTAAATAGCTTGTCTTTACTGGTATGTGAGGGATGGGTATGGTTTAGGATTGCCTGGGGGCTTTCCAGCGGGACAAAAGGCATTCCTCACCCCCATTGGACCTCAATTTCACTTTCCAACTCTCCAACTTAATCTTCAAACGGTGCTTTGAGATCACGATGCTCAAGAGCAATGGTTGGGACTGGGGGAAAGCAGACTGGGTGTGTCCTTGGAATGTGTATGCACACACATATCCCGTTCAGAGCTATTATATATTGTGATAGAATGCAAGAAGCTGTCTGAGCAACTAATAACTCTGATCAGGTGGCTCATGCATTAAATTACAATTTCTGCTCATATGTGCTACCTTGTGTTTTTCTTTGTATAATGTTCCTCATTTTAATTAGGTCTGCAGAATCATTACCCAAGGGTAAGCTCCATTGAATTCAGTGGGACTGATGTTGAATACACCTGTGTAAGAAAATGTGTGCAATTAATCATAATCATATGATCTACAATCCCATTGATTACAATTATAAATGAGTAAAAGTAATATTTCTGTCACAAGTTAGTTGGGTTTTTTTTGGTTATATATTTATTATTATACAAAATAGCTCTCAGAGTGACGTACAAACACAAGTAATACCTACAAATCCATATATTGTCCATCAAATCAAAAAGTGGCATAATGGAACAATTAAAAGTTGCAATAACTAAAATGTAGCTAACATTTACTATTGCAAAAATAAAACACATCTGCTGAAACACATTGGAGGTTTAAAAGCCTGTGGGAATACAATGTCTGAGCCTGATGCACTCTCTGGGCAGGTCAAATACTTTTTAACTGCCCAGAATTTTCAGGGCAATTCCAATTAATCTTTGGTTGTCCCACGCTCACACTTTACTTGGCTACATATGTCCCAGTTTTCATCTATTAAATTTTAGTGTATGCTTCATGGTCTACCTGAAGCTTGCTGGAACAAGGTCTTTCTCTGAATGCTCTGAATTTTTGACTAGTCTTCAGCCCCAGCTTGTTGTTTCACTCTTATCTCCTAGGCTGCTGTCAACTGCAGAATGAATGCAGTTTGGCACAGCTTTCACTGCTATGGGTCCATCCTATGGAATCTTGCGATTTTCATTTTGTTGTGGGCCCCAGAGCTCTCTGACAGAGAAGGCCAAATATATCAGAAAACTGCAAATCCCAGAATTCCATAGCTTTTAGCCCTGCAAGTTAAAGTGGTGTCAAACTGCATCAATACTGCAGTGTAAATGTAGCCCTAGTTTGCCCTTTGGATATGCTATGTTTTTCAGCCTTGACTAGAGGTGTGGTTCATGTTTCCTGGTTCCTAGCTCTGGCTAACCTCAGACTGCCACCCATGGCTCAGTCCTGTCAGGTGAAATGTAAGTGTACGCAGCTCACAAACCTCCTTTTCTTCTTCAGAGTGACTCTCCTGTAAAACTAACTGATGATCATGGTTCTGAAGAACTCCTCCATAGTCTGTCTGACAAAATGCAAGAGCTGGAGTAACATTCTGTACTCATTGTAGTAGATTCACGGATCTCCCCAACTCGTTGCAGCAAAATCAACAAATGACTCCCCTTCCCCACACTTCAGCAAAGCTTTCCTTTTGTAAATAGAGAAACTGGACAAAAGAGCCCAAGATTCCCTTGATCTTTTCTGTCTTTTTCTTTCTCAGAGTAAATTAACTGCTACAGTGGATATAATCTACAATGTGGCTCCCTTTGTGGTGGAAATGTTCTTTATTTCTCTTCACTTGTTCCTGCAGTGAACTATGGAAATGGGGTAACTACTCTTGGGGAAAATAAATCTATCTTTAACCAGAACTGTTTCAATAAAATATATTTATTCTAAGGCAGCATCTGCACTGCAGAATCAATGCAGTTTGACACTGCTTAACCTGCCATGGCTCAGTGCTATAGAAATATCAGATTTGTAGTTTTGGGGATATTTAGCTTGCTCTGTGAGAGAACTCTTGTGCCACAACAAACTATAAAAGCCCATGATTCCATAGGATGGAGCCATAGCAGTTAAAGTGTGTCAAACTGCATTAATTTTGCAGCGCGGCAGCAACTTTAGTCTCCCGATGTGCCAGTATTCATTTAAACATCATTATAAATCATACGTAGTCTTGAATGCCATTGACTTTTGTGACTAATTTAGGATCATGCAGCTATTTCATGCAACATTCATGCAATTTTCTTTCCAGCAACAGGGGTCAGTGCTGTAGGGTTGCCTAATCCTAAAGTATTGCCTTAAATGATGCTGTTCAGTACCACAAGTTAACTGTTGGTGTATCTACACTGTTGGTACTCCAATGTAGCCCTTCTTAATTTACATTAAGTGGTGCAATAGCTCATAAATGTGTCATATATGTATTAGGAAATTTACTCAGCAATGCCAATCCTGGTGTAGATTTTTCCACTTATGATTTTATGAAATAAATGTTTGACTGGCAATGTGTATAGTCCTTCAAAGCTGCTTCACACCAAGTTCCATGCGAAAGGTACAAGAAACAGTGGCTCTCCGCTCTTAAAGGCCAGTTTGTCAGTCAGTCCCCAACCTGAACACAAATGATTGAGATGTTACCTATTGTGGTCAAAATCTACAGCACTAAATAAATAAATAAATAAATAAATCTTTTCATCAGCATGCATTCTGGAGCAGATAATACAGAAATCTTAGTTGTTTGTTTGGAAGGTACCAAAAGTAGCTGATAGATTGAGTACAAAACCTTTGTTTTTCTCCCATTAGATAACACATCATGTCTGATGACTCTGCAATTAAGTATATGGATTTGTAGAGTGTAACAGACACACACTTTCAATTGTGTGTTTATATTTTTGATGCAGCAGGTAACATGAAAGCCAGCTTGGTGTAGTGGTTTAAGCATTGGACTATGACTGAAGACCAGGATTCAAATCACAGCTTTCCCAGTAACCCCACTAGGCGACCTTGAGCAAGTCACACTCTCCAAGCCTCAGAGGATGGCAATGGCAAACCTCCTCTGAAAAAACTTGCCAAGAAAACCCCATGATAGGTTTGCCTTAAGGTCACCATAAGTTGGAAATGATTTGAAGGCAAACAACAACATTGAGAGAAACAGGGACTACCAAACACTTTTTAAAAAGAGGTACTCCTTTTCCCCTTGTTCATGGAAGGCATGTTCTAACATTATTCATGGCCATGACTCAGGTATTCACTATCCAACACATACACTCCCCTGATTATTATCCCATTATGCCAGATTTGCAGCATTTTGTTCCTGGGCCCTGGTTTTAACTTGTGTAGCTATGGGTTAGTCACAAAGCCCTCCACAGCTTGGGGTCATGTTGTGCCCTGTAATTGCCATCAGAGACTCTATTCTGAGTGCCATTCGCATAGTGATATACAGCCACCAGAATATGGAAGTAACTCATCACAAAAAAACAAAAACAAATACCTCATAATTAATCCCTGCTTGCTATAAAATTATGTTACATTTATACAGTCTTTTTGTGGTACATTTGATTTCCATTATTTTTATAGTTATAACAAATGGTCTGTCATTGTGGTCATGCTACTAAGGTGTGTTTTTTCACCATGAGTCAAAAACATTCTGATTAGCAATTTTTTTTTAAAAAAAATGTTAATTAATTATATTATATTATATTATATTAATACTATTAAACTACTTTTGAATAATGAAAAGGTAAAATTACTTTAGAAAGTTGCATCTAGAATAACTATCTTGGGTGCCTTGGAACATTTAATTACTTTTAAGAAGTCATTTTGAAATCTCTGGTGTCAAGTGGAAAGCATCTTCTCAATGGGAGTCCCTGAGTTGCAGTATGACTTCACATCATCCAACATCTTACAGATGAAAATTGGGACATGTGTCCCCAAGCAGCATCAGAGTGTAGCCAAGATAACAAAAACTATTAATAAGGAAGAACAGATAAGTTAGGAGAAACTGCAACTGTCTGCTTTTGCCTGAGCCTACTGGGAAGGGCAAGGCTACACCCCCCTCCTCTCCTCCTGCTGAGTTAATTGAGTGCAAACTGTTTTTGCATTTTGAACTCAGTTTGTAGCAATAGAAGTAAGCTGAAGACAAAGTGCTCCACATGGGAGAAAGAGAGACAATTGTGCTCCATGTGGGAGAAAGAGAGAGAAACAGGAGCATTTTAAAAGCCCCTGAAAAGTTGACTGCCACTGCCAAATTGGGACAGAGTGGCACTTCCAACCGGCTATGAGAAACTTGGTTCTATGGGGGACACCTTGCACACTCCTTATGCTCCATGTTTCCCATAAAAATTGTAGACAGGGTGAATAGGTATTGCAATGGCAGGAATTGAAATTTCCAGAAGGTGAAAACTGGAACAATAGCAAGCAGGAGATTTCCTGATGTAGGAAAGTGGGTACAGCCCCTCATAGGCCATTCCTGGGAAGTTGCCCACCCGGATTCAGTGGTTTGCCTGGGTGGGCAAAGTCAATCCAGGGCCTGAGAGTGCATAGGAAGCTGCCATCTGCAGTTCACTGGCTCTGTTTCACCACAAAGGGGGCAACTGCACAACAGACACAATAGTTCTTGACCCTTCCAATGGACAGAGGGCTGAATATAGCCCTAAGAGCTCTGTTTGCTGACTTCTCTTCTGTCAGTGGCAATCCTCTTTCTATTCATGTTCTTGGCACTTCTTAGGACAGGAAAGATGGAGCACATTACAACTGCAAAGTGGCATAACCTCTGAGCAATCAAGAGCTGATTCTAGATAGCAGTGAGTTCAAGGCAAAAATGTTTAGGACCAAATACTGTATATCAGGGTGAAAATGGTACAGCCCTCCAGTTGTTGTTGAGTTGCAGCATTCCTCATCATTCACTATTCTAGCTAGGCTTTGGAATTCAGCAACATCCTGAGGGTGACATGATTCCCTCATCTTCTATATCTGACACAGCATGAAATGTTTCCATAAAAGTTAAGGGGAAAAATACCTCTGAGTTAATAAAATCAGGTATCAATTGGAGTTTATTGAAATGGGACGGAAAGTTCTCCTACTTTGTCACATAATGTGTTATGCTCACCTTTCTCTGTTTTAAATTACAGTGATTTCATTGTTTTGCATGGAGAAGGGAGTCAACCTTTGGCTGAATTCATTTTTAACACCCCCGTCCTACTACTTTCCAGGGTGGGGTCTCCATTTATTCCCTGTTTCCCATTGCCCTGACCAAACAATGATACATAAGAGACCATTTTGTACCACTGTTATGTTCTTCCTGACGTGCTTTGTGGAAATTGACCTTGTTTGCTGTCTGGATGGTTTGATGCTTTGAAATGCTTGGCTCTCTTCTTTCCGGCTTTTACCAAAATAAACTCCAGGAAAATAACATTTGTATTAGCCTCATTCTTCTCCTGCTAGTACAGTTCGGGAGTGAATGAGGATGATGATTACCAGAGTGTTTAAAAAAAATCCAACATTTTTTCTTAGGATCCCCCCCAGGAAATAGATGTGATCTATAGTTTACATCTCTGCTGTTTGTTTTGTTTTGTTATTATTCCTGAGAAGGCACAACCACAATAGCTGTCTTAATATTTCTTAGTGCTTGATAATTCTGACACTCCTGACAGATAATTCCTGAGGAGACTCAGCTACATAAGAGAGAGTCAAATTTTGTCAGATAATTCTAGAGGTTTATCAGGCCCTTAGAATAATCTGAGGAAGGGTGTCAGTCCCTTCCTACTACTCCAAGACTACAAGATCTCTCTTTATCATTGCTCCCTCCCCCCAGTTTATCTATTTTCAACAGGCTGGGTGTTATATTTTTTCTTTTACTGATGTCTTTTTTTATATTGTATTTAATTCATGTTATGAATTTGTACTATTTTATTGTAAGCCTTCTTGAATACTACTGGGGAAAGAAAGGCAAAATGGAAATATAATAATTATTTTTATATATCTATAGATCTACATAAATTCAACTTAGATCACAAGGAAATCAAAACAGTTAAAGATTTCCCATACCTTGGCTCAAACATTGACCAGAAACAAGACTGCAGTCAAGAAATAAGAAGACTAGGAATGGGAAGGGCAGCCATGAAAAAACTAGACAACATCCTAAAGAGTAAGGATACATAACTGAGCACAAAAGTTAGAATTGTCCAAGACATTATATTCCCCATCACTTTATATGGATGCAGGAGCTGGACAGTGAAGAAACCCAACAGGGAAAAAAAAACTCATTTGAGATATGGTGCTAGAGAGAAGTGCTGAGGATACCGTGAATGGCCAAAAAGACAAACAAATGGACCCATGAACAGATTAAACCTGAACTCTCCCTGGAAGCCAAGATGGTCAAACTGAGGCTGTCGTACTTTGGCCACATCATAAGAAGGCATAACTCATTAGAAAAGACAATAATGCTAGGGAAGGTAGAAGGCAGTAGAAAAAGAGGAAGATTGCATGCCAGATGGCTAGACCAGGGGTAGGCAACCTTTTTGAGCCGGGGGCCGGGTTGCTGTTTGTCAGACAACTGGGGGGCCGAAGCCAAAAAATAAATAATTAAATACTTTTTTTAAAAATTAAATAAATAAATAAACCGGGACAAATGTAGGACAACATTTTCAAATGGTGGACACTTTTTTAAAAAAAGTGGAGGACACGCAAAAAAATTTGCTGATTTTTTTTAAAAAATGTTAATATAAATGCATGTTTCTGAGGCTTCTATGGACAATTGCCCCCCTTGCCCCTGCGCACGAGAGGCCAAAGGCCCCGGTGGCAATCGGCGGCAGGACTGGGCTGGGGCCGATCCCAAGGCCTTGCCGGGCCGCATCCGGCCCGCAGGCCGCAGGTTGCCTACCCCTGGGCTAGACTGAATCAGGGAGGTCATGGGCCTGAATTTGCAAGACCTAGGCAGAGCGGGGGAGGATGGGGGATTTTGGAGATGCCTCATCCACAGAGCTGCCATGAGTTGGGGATTACTTGAGGGCAGAACAACACCAACATTCTATATTTAAAAACTTATAAACCAGTAATTGGCCCTCAAGATAGTAAACAAAATCTAGTTACATTAATAGCCAGAATGAAAACAAACGGCTCTGCGACTGGCAAGATTAAAATTCAGTAAAAGTCTAGGATACCTAGGTTATCTTCAGGGTCCTGAAGATAAAGACCAAGTATACAATTGATCTATAAGGGCTACACAAATGTATTAATATCCATATGGCAATGTTCAGTTGGCCCAAAAGGAATGCCATTGTAGGACCCATACTATTGTTAGTGCAACACTACTTTCTATTTCTGACCCCAGAATGGGGCTGGGGAAGCTGTTCCCATCCAGATTTTGTTGGATTCTAACTCCCAGCAGCCCCAGCTATATGAAGGACATTGGGAGTTATAGCTCATCAACATCTTGAATACACATTCCACATCCTTGGTTCAGTAGCACAAAGCACCTTCTAACCTTTCCTTCTCCTTTATTTCCACAACGTAGTGACAATGACAGAGGAGCAGAAATAGCTTAAGAATGGTGAAGGGTCCTCTCACCACCTGCAAGGAAAGGGATGACTCTGGAAAAAAAATGTTTGCATGTAAATACCCACTGCTGTTTTAGAAACGGAGACCTAAATGCTCTAAGAACGCTGGAAGCCATCTGATTTTGGAAACTAAGCAGAAAGGGGACCATCAAGGAATACTAGGTGCTGTAAGCTATATTTTAGAGAAAGGCATTGGCAAACCACCTCCATGTGTTCCTTCAAATCCCTATGAACTTCATGGGGTTGCCATAGTTTGACAGTTGAATTGAAGACATGTGCACATCATAGACATCCCTGCCAAAGGCATGACTGGATGGGCTAGAGATGTGGAGGAAATATGCAATAGCTGGTTATCTTACCTGTCCACTTTTGGTTGTCAAGGGCATTGTGAATTATTAATTGCTCTTACACAGTCAGTGTGCCCAGCACTTTATAAGATTAAATAAAATAAACAACAGCTAAAAGCTTTGCAATATGAATTGGGAATGGATTGTTAAAAGTACTGCATAAAAATGCCAGGGGACAAAGACGACATAGGAAGTTGCTTTCTACCAAGCCAGACAATTGGTTCATCTAGCACATCTGATGTTCTTCAATGGGCCAAATACATACATCCTGAGTTACATCACTTCCAATTTAGTGTTTTGGCCAATAAATTATTAATTTGTGGATTTGGATTTGGGTTACGAAGTATGAAGAGGAACTGCCCCAAACTGACACATTTTTCAGTGGTGTTGCAGAAGGTGGGTTGTTTTCTCACACATGGACACAAAATTAAATAGTGGGGGTTTGTGGACTGTGGGAGTGGGTTTCTTGGGGAAGTTAGGGACCAGAGAAATAGGAAGAAATAGGGTTGCCTTTCAGTCATAACCTTGGGCAGATAGGCCAGCATGGAGTGAAGGGGGCATGTATGGGGGGCCCTCTATGATTGTGCTTTGCCACTGGGCACACTGATGCACCAATGCACTATACAGATGGCGCATTGCATGTGCGACTGTATGGCTGATTGTAGGAGCAGATAACTAATGGAATTGCATCTGGGTGGGAAGAGAGAACTAACTGGAGGTTTTTGGTGGTGTGTTTGTACGATGGTGCATATGCATGGTGAGCAGGCAGCAAACATAAAATAATCACATGGCATGGCTTGATGTTGCAGCCTGTGGGTGGTCAGGCTGACTTTGGTGCTGGCAGAGCATAAAGCAAGGGTTCACCCCTCTTCCAGATAATGCAGGATGGAGCCACTTTTCCCTGTCCATCTGCTCTGGACCCTAGCCTGGGTTTTACCATTGTTTTTAAAGATCAAGGGACATTGGAAGCTCAACAACCATGGCAATTGTTGGTTTCCATGTCAGGGTGGCAATAAACCCATGCTGGGATTTAGTCCCTTCCAACTCCATGGTTCCTATCGTTCTTGTGGAGGATAGTGCTTTTGGAATCCAAAATTACTGGAAAAGCAGAATTTTTGCTTATTGGATGGTGCTTATTGGAATCTATAATGCCTGGAAAAACAGAATTGGTGCTTATTGGAATCTATAATGCCTGGAAAAACAGAATTGGTGCTTATTGGAATC
>NC_056526.1:29890436-29890513 GCF_019175285.1 Sceloporus undulatus
CAAAATGTCTGGAAAAGCAGAATTGGTGCTTATTGGAATCCAAAATGTCTGGAAAAGCAGAATTGGTGCTTATTGGA
>NC_056526.1:29890523-29920407 GCF_019175285.1 Sceloporus undulatus
GTCCAAAATGTCTGGAAAAGCAGCATTGGAACTTATTGGATGGTTCTTATTGGAATCCATAATGTCTGGAAAGGCAGACTTGGCGCTTATTGGACAGTGCTTATTGGAATCCATAATGTCTGGGAAAGCAGAATTGGTGCTTCTTGGAATCCAAAAATGTCTAGAAAGGCAGAATTGGTGCTTATTGAATGGTGGTTATTATAATCCATAATGTCTGGAAAATCAGAATTGGTGCTTATTGGAATCCAAAATGTCTGGACAGGCAGAATACCCCCCTCTCATCCAAAAGGAGCTCATGCTTAGCATCCTGGCTGAAAAAGGTGGACCACATCATCAGCAAGGGCTCTACAGTAAAACAGAGCTACCTCTGGTCTAAAACTGTTTGACAGGGGAATAGATTGCCTGGGGGGGGGGGGGAGTGGCAGACTCTTCTTTGGAGGCCTTCAAACAGAGGTTGGATGGGAGTGCTTCAGTTGGGTATTCCTGCATGGCAGAGGGATTAGACTAGCTAGCCCTTGGGTCCCCTTCCAACTCCAAGAATATAGCCTGGAGGCTTGTGGTGGTGGTGGTGTGACTTCAATTTATGGTGGCCCTATCATGGGGGTTTCTTGGCACGATCAGTTCAGAGGAGGTTTGCCACTGCCTGTCCCTGAGGCTGAGAGGCTGTGACTTGCCCAAGTCCCCCCTGCAGTGGGCTTCACGGCTTGCCTGGAGTAGGAAAGGAACCATGGGTCTGCAACAGTGAATACTATAGTGAGGGGGGGGGGGGGATAAAAACCTCTAATGTGATGCTGCTGGTGAGCAAGATCTCTGTGAGTGACACAATCCTCTGCAGCAGCATCACAACACCCACACTCACACCCACACTGAGGTTTCAAAGACGTGTTGCTCTCTGCTGTGTATCTCCTTCCATTACGTGAGATCCTTCCTTCTTATTTAACTGGCAGGCCCTGGCTTGCCCATAAGGGCTTCAACTCGCCCTCTTCACCATACAAACACAAACACACACAACCTCAGACACTCTTCTCACCTGCAGAAAAGACACACACACACACACTCATATATGCCAGTAGGTTTTAGGTTCCTCCTGTTGCCGTGTCCATCGATTTCAGGACTGGATTGTAAAGCAGACCTGAGATGAAATCTGCCGTGGTTTGAGGAGGCTGCATCCACACTGCAGGAACAATCCATTTTGATACCATTTTAGCTGCCACGGCTCCAGGCGATGGAATTCTGGGAAACAAACCCTGGAGCGGAGGATGGGGAGCCTGAAAGAGCAAACTGTCAAGTCGTTTCCAATTTATGGCGACCCTAAGATGGACCTATCCTTGAGTTTTCCTGGCAAGATTTCTTTCAGAGGGGGGTTTGCCATCTGAGGCTGAGAGAGCATGACTTGCCCCAAAGTCACCCACTGGGTTTCCATGGCCAAGCTGGGATTCCAACCCTGGTCTCCAGAGTCTTATTTGTTGTTGTTGTTGTTGTTGTTGTATGCCTTACGGGTCCGAAACACACTGCAGAAATAATCCAGTTTGAGACCCCTTTAACTGCCCTGGGAACTGTACTTTATTCTGGCACCAGAGCTCTCTGACAGAGAAGGCTAAATGTCTCACAAAACCTCAGTGCCAGAATTCCCTAACATTAAGCCAGGGCAGTGAAAGTGGTCTCAAACTGGATTATTTCTGCAGTGTATTGGCAACCTTAAGGTGGTGAAGCTATCATGAGGTTTTCTTCTTGGCACAAGTTTCTCCAGAGAGGATTTGGACAAGGGTGGGCTCTCCTCCTTTGGAGGTTTTTAAACAGAGGCTGAATGGCCATCCGTCGCAGGGGGTGCTTTGACTGGGAATTCCTGCATGGCAGAATGAGGCTGGACTGGATGGCCTTTGTGGGGGTCTCTTCTTCTTTGGAGGACTTCAAAGAGAGGCTGGATGTTTTTGGTGGGTCTTTCGGGCTCTGTGGCCAGGTTCTAGAAGAATTTCTTCCTGACGTTTCGCCAGCGTCTGTGGCTGGCATCTTTAGGCTGAATAGCCATCCATTGCAGGGGGAGCTTTGAGTTCCTGCATGGCAGAATGGGGTTGTTGTTGTTGTTATTATTATTATTAAGCTTTATTTATAAAGCGCCGCAAATGTACACAGCGCTGCTGTACATACAATCAATGAAAACAGATAAAATAAACCTGCCTGTGGCATACATTCTACGAATGCTCTGCTCTGGGCCCCACAACAAACTCCAACTCCCGGAGTTCCATAGCCTTTGAGCCAGAGTACAAGTTAAAGCGGCGCCAAACCGGGTTATCGCTCCAGTGTGGATGCAAAAGTGACGCTCCTTCCTGCCTTTCTTGGGTGCAGCTGCTGGGAAGGGTAGCAAGGTAGCGACGCAGAGGAGCCTCGTCTCGCCTCCTGATTGGCTCCCTCGTTTTTAAGAGCTGATTTGCATAGCCACTCCCCTCGCTCTGTCCCCTCCCCAGATGTCTGGTTGGGCTGGTTTGGGGGCTGCGGGTTTAGTGCAGTGCAGGAGCCCTGAGGAGAAGGAGAAGGGAGAGAAGGAGGAGGAGGAGGAGAAGAAGGAAAGAAGGGAGGAGAGGAGGAGAGAGGCCGCTTGAGGAGGAGTTGGGAAACAGGCTGAAGGAGACTTTGCCACTGCGGACCTTGTTGCCTTGTGTTTTGCTTTTTTGTGGGGGGGGGGGTGTTTTTTATTTTTGTTTTGGAGCAAGAGAGAGAGAGGGAAAGAAGTGGGCGCCAAAGCCAAGGACCTGCGAAGTGAGGCAGAAAGAAAGAAAGAGCAACTGCGGCGAGGAGACGACGACGACGACGGGAGAAGACACACACACAGCCCCACACACACACACAACAAACTATAGTCTGTCGTTTGTATTCACACACACCCACCCACCCCTGGTCGTCGTCTCCCTCCCGCTTGCTGACCGAGGTCCTCCTTTTGCAGGACCCGTCCTCCGTCCCATATTTTTCTTCTTAACCTCCCTCCAGGAGGGACTCCAGCCCCAGCCTCCTCCCTTTGGCGCCTTCTGGCCAAGCAGCCGCCTCAACTTCTCTCGCTGGGAGTGGGCTGTGTTTCGGGGGTTTTCAGAAGCTTGTCCGGCTTCTTTCCTTCTCTCCTTCCCCAGTTTCCCTTTCTTTCTCTGAGTAGTATTTGGAAGCTTTTCTTGGGGCCACGTCCTCCCTCTCTGTCTGTCGGTCTGTTTACCCTCTCTCTCTTCCCTAAAGGTCCTCCATTTTGGGGGGAGGACAGCCTGGCTTCCCTGCCTCCCTCCCTCCCTCCCTCCCTCCCCAGTTTCCCTTCCTTTCTCTGACTAATCTTTGAGAGCTTTTCTTTGGCCCGTCCCCATCTCTTCCCCCCGAAAGCGCCTCTTGGCTCCCCATCCTCCCCCTAAAGGTCTCTGTCTCCCGGGCCTGCCTTCCTTCCCGGCGGGGCTTCCCTTCGGGGTACAGCATGAAGAGCAGCAGCGGCGGCGACGGCGGCGGCGATGGCAAGGCGCGCTAAGACGGCGGTGCGGACGCTGGAAGACCTGACGCTGGACTCGGGCTATGGTGGGGCGCCCGACTCGCTCCGCTCCTCCAACGTGTCGCTCTGCTGCTCCGACTCCCCGCTCCAGGCTTCGGCGGCAGGAGCCCCCCTCTCGGCTGGCGGCGGCGGCGGCGCCCCCTCGTATGGCCGAGGAGGAGCAGGGGCCCCCGGCTGGCCGCCTCTCGCCGCCTCCTCCTGCTCCATGCATAGCCGCCACAACAGCTTCGACACGGTCAACACGGTCCTGGTGGAGGAGGAGGAGGAGGAGGCCGAGGGGCTGGAGTGCGGGGCCGCCGGGCAGCGCTGCGCCAGGCTCCTGCCGGACCTGGAGGACGAGGTGCCCTGGAGCCTGGAGGAAGTGGAGGCCTTGCTCCGGAGGCCCAGGAAGGGGCTGCTGGCGGTGGGGCCCTTCGGCACCTCCAGCTCCAGCTCCAGCTCCAACAGCGGCGCCGGGGGCCTCCCCCCTCCTCCTGCTCTCCCCGCGGCTGCTGCCGGCCTGCCCTCCCGGGAGGCCCTGAACCGCCTCTCCTGCCTGCTGAGCCGGGCCCTAGTCCGCCTGGCCCGCGAAGCCCAGCGCCTGAGCCTCCGCTTCGCCAAGTGCACCAAGGCCGAGGTGCAGAGCGCCATGGAGATCGTGCTGGGCTGGCGCCTGGCCTCCAGCTCCACCGCCGCCGCCCTGGCCGCCCTCTCCCTCTACAACATGAGTAGCACCGGCGGGGACCGCTTCAGCCGGGGCAAGTCCGCCCGCTGCGGCCTCACCTTCTCGGTGGGCAAGTTCTACCGCTGGATGGTGGACAGCCGCGTGGCCCTCCGCATCCACGAACACGCCGCCATCTACCTGGCCGCCTGCCTGGAGAACCTCTTCCGAGAGGTCTACGCCAGGGTCCTCGCCTCGGGCCCCCAGCACCACCAGCAGCAGCCCCTTCCTCACCCTCCTCCTCCTCCTGCCCACCTCCTCCACCACCATCAGCAGCAGCACCAGAACAACCCCCAGCCCCACCTCCCCCCACCGCCTCCACCGCCTCCTGCTCAACTCCACCATCACCACCACCACCATCATCCCAGGGGCCCAGGGGTCAATGCTGCCTCGGCCGTGGCCGCTGCTGCTGTGGCGGCGGCCACGGCTTCTCTGCCTCCGGCTGCAGCATCAGCAGCATCCGCCTCCTCTGCGTCGGGTGTCGTTGCTGCTTCTTCTTCTGCTGTTGCTGCTCCAGACAACAAGGACCGGGAGAGTCACCTCGCCCTCAGCAGCAATGCCGCCTCTACTGCCACTGCTCCTACTCCTACCACTCACGAAGCCCCCAAGTTTACGCTGGAGGCCCTGGAGCAGACGGTCAGCAACGACTCGGAGCTGTGGGGGCTTCTGCAGCCTTACCAGCACCTCATCTGCGGGAAGAACGCCAGCGGTGAGTCAGGCGAGGAGCGCGGGGCCAGGGCTCTGCCCACCTGTTGGTGGTGGTGGTGGTGTTGTTGTAGTAGTAGTAGTGCCAGGGGAGGAGGAGGAGGAGGAGAGGGATGCTGCAGGCTACAAACCCCGTCGCATGGAGCTAATAGGAGACTTAAAGCAGTCCCCAACTGGCGAAGGGTCGGTGCAGCCTGGAAGGGTTCTTACGAGGGAGGTGCAAATGGAAAGACTTGCCCATAGAGAAACACTGGAAAATACTTGGCAACAGGAGAATTCTCGCTCATACAGAATCATTAGCGAATACCTGACCATAGGGAAACATTAGAGCAGGGGTAGGCAACCTTTTTGAGCCGGGGGCCGGGTTGCTGTCCCTGAGACAACTGGTACTTGCCTATAGAGATACATTGAGGAATACTTGCCCATAGGGAAAGGTTGCAGAATACTTGCCTATAGAAAAAAAATTGGATTCTACTCACTCACAGGAAAACATTGGAGAGTACCAGCCCATAGGGATACATGGAGAAATACTTACCTATAGGGATATATAGGGGAATATTTGCCCATAAGCATGGGGGAATATTTACCTGTAGGGTTACATAGGGGAATACTTGCACATAGAGGAATATTTACTCATAGGGAAACATAGGATAATACTTGCCCATAGGGAAAGATAGGGGAATATTTGCCCACAGGGCAAGTATTCTCCTATATTTCTTTATGGGCAAGTAGTCTCTAATGTTTGCCTGTAGGCAAGTATGGTTTCTCTATGTGCAGATACTGTCATTTGTTTTAGAATGGCCCATTTTAATGACTTTTTCTGAAGACCAAGGAGAACTGGAGGCTCAGCCACTATGGTAGTTGTTGGTTTCCATGGTCAGTGTGGCAACAAATCCACTATGGGCTTTAGGTCCAAAACAAACTGATTGCAGAAATAATCCAGTTTGACTGTCCTGGCTCAATGCTAGGGAATTCTGGGTACTGTAGTTTTTGTGAGACCTTTAGACTTCTCTATCAGAGAGCTCTGGTGCCACAACCAGGATTCCCAAGCACTGAGCCAGGGCAGTTAAAGTGGTCTCAAACTGGATTATTTCTGCAGTGTGTTTTGGACCTTAGTCTGAAGTCTGAAGGAGCTATCCAAGGTGCTAACCCCTGTCTTCAAAATAGGTTCTTTGCCTAAAACAGATCCTTTAAGTTTGGACTAGAACCCAGAGTGGATTTTCCATCCCACTGACATGGAAGCCACCACTGTTCAACAAGGATGGTTGCAAAAGAGCTGCCTTGGGTTAGTGGGCATGCTGGCTTCCCTAGAATCCTAGGGTTGGAAGAGACCTCCAGGGTCAGGAGACCCAACCCTGTGCCATACAGGAAGACACTATTAAAGCACACACACACACACACACACACACACACACACCCTGGAGAGGCTTGGGTGCTCTCTACCATGCAGGAGGACACACACACACACACACACACACATACAGAAAGGGGTGTGCATGTGTGGCCATGCAGTGTGGGATGGTAGGGAAGAACACGGCAGCATTTCACGCTGGAGCAGGGTGTACAAGTTTTAGCGGCCAGTCCTGTGCATACTTGTGTGGGAGTGAGTCCCTCCCCAAAGGGTCCCCTTGTCCTGTGGCAGCAAAAGTAAACAGAGAGCCACTGGACACACGTTTGAGACTGTCAGATTGATTTTGGCAGGTATGATGGAAAATGTAGCCTTCTAAATGTCTTTGAACTACAAATCCTACCATCCTTAGTTAGCATGACAATGCTGTGTGGGATGGGGCTGGTAGGAACTGCAGTCTAGTCACATAGGAAACACAGTTGACCCACCACTGGATTATGGCATAGGTCTTCCCCTTTTGCAGCCTCCAGATATTCTGGATGGCAGTTCCCAGCATCCCTGTGGCAGTGCCTCTGGGGAGCACAAGTTTCTTAGATTAGATGTACCTGAAGTAAAATACCATAATAATTGTTTACATTACACAGAAATACTGCACTGTTGGCTTGTTTTTACTTGAGAGTCAACTCCATTGAAGCCACTGGGACTGACATCCATGCAAGGGTTGTTACAGGCTTTACATTCAGGCTAATGCTCAATCAGCAGCAGGTTTCCTTGATTTCTCCTTACCTGTAACAAGGGAATGGCCAACTAGACTCCCAAGGTTGCCCAATGCCCACTAGTAGCATTTATGGTGGTAGGAAGTTGTGTAGTCAGGACTTCCACTCTGGTTGCCTCCATTGTGGTGCTAGGAAATGTTGGCATTTGTATTAATATTTGGTAGGGATGTTGTGGTGTGCTTAATGTTGGAGCCATGCCGAACTGTTGGATAGTACTAGTCCCAGTGTTGGAGAGGTCTGTACTGCATGCATTATGTTGCCTAGAGCTAAGAGGTGGATGTAGTGCTCAAACATCTCTTGCCCAGATCTGCAGAAGACTATAGCATGTGACTGCAGTCATGTCTGTTTTGAATGTGGTTATTTTTTTATGTTGCTTCCATGATAAAACACTAAATACCTGGTGGTAAATTATAGTGCTTATTAAGACCCATATATACAAGTATCCTACAGTGGTTCTCTCTTGCCACAGCAGTCAGACACTGAGAAATATTGTACCCTTGCTTTGTTATAGATGACTGTATTGCATGCCAAATGTCATGCATGGTAATGGAGAAAGTTTTCCCTGTGGAACTAATATGCAATAGAGCTGTACTCCTCTTGTAACCTGTACAAACTATGAGGGATTCTTAAATATTGATTGTCTTCCTCCAAGGAGCAAAAGGGTGGTAAGCATAGCTCGCTTCAATTTTATTCACACAAGAACCTTGTAGAGTAGGTTACTGAATTAGCTTCATGTCTGAGTGAGAATCTGAACCTGTATCATCCAAGTTGTAGTTCAATAATCTAACTGCAATACCATACTGGCTGCATCTAGGTTCATTTCGCCTCCAAAAGGTGACTTAAATTCTCCTGACATGATGCCGCTATCCTTTTTGTTCGCATTTTGAAAGACTCTATTTTAAAATTCCCTAATCTGCAAATGATTGGGGAACAGAATGTGAACAAAAAGGTTAGATACCAGATCCTGTCTGATCTTGGAAGCTAAGCAGGGTCATCCCTGGCCATTACTTGAATGGGAGACCATCAACAAATACCAGGTGCAATGTGCAATATTTCTGAGGAAGGAACTGGCAGAACCACCTCTGAGTTCTCCTTGCCTAAGAAAGCCCTATGAAATCCACGGGGTCACCATAAGTTGACAGGAGACTTGAAGGTGGTACACACACACAGACGCACACACACACACTGCAAGTCTGACTGTGCAGCCTCTGAGGTTTCTTCAGAGCTTTAGTATGTTACATGAAAAACTATTGAGGGACCTGATCGCCTCAGTTGCACCACTTCTTGTGAGACATTGGATGTTTCACAACCATGCCACAGCCAAATAGAAACAGCAAGAGTTGCAAAATACAAACAGGTGGCTGGTTTTGTACAATACAAACAAGAAGCTTAGGTGGAATGAAGTTGCCAGCCCTCAGCTTTTCAGTCTTATAAATACGTTGAAAACAACATTAGCTATCACAGATGGCTCTTTATCCCAATTACTCTACTTGGTCCACACAGTCTTTTTTGTAAATGAGGTAACTGCAGAGATACTTCAGTCTTCCTCTATCCACCATTTTTTCTTAGTAGAACATTAGACTCTGGAGGTGATTGTTTTGAGGGATCCCTTCTTTAGATGCTCATGCATATTACTTCCTATGCTTCAAAATAATGTAAGCAAGCCCTGCTGTGTTTGGGGACACTTTGGCTCATAATGCAGAGTGGGGTTCTTTCCCCATGAATTCTTGCCCTGAGAGCATCCTGTTTTTCCCTACTGTAATTCTTGCACCACCAGCTGGTTTAATAGAGAATATTCCTTGGCTTATCAATCAATATGGAAAGCTCTGTGATTACAGCAAGGGGATGCAGGACCAGTAACACAGTTCAGGTAAAGCACATCTCTTGACAAGAGATGTGGAAAACATATGATGCTTGACATACAAATGTAGCCATCAGTTGATTCCTCTGCATGTTCAGAACTGCATTACATGTAATACTACAAGTGCAAGAGGGATTAAGGGTGTCCACTAGCAACCTACAGGGCAAACCCTCTCTAAAGGCAAATACAGCTTGCTTGCTTCCTCCCCCCCTTTGTTTTTTTTCATTCTCTTTAATGGCACAACATTTTCTATGGTCACAATCAGATCATAGAAGCATTACTTATTTGGACTACAACTCCCAGAATCCCCTAGCCAAAATGGGAAGCTGAAGCTCTGAGCAGGACTCTGTAACTGCTATCATGTTTGGGCTAGAAGCACTTGTTCCTAATAAGCCTAAATCCTGCTCCTTTTGCAATTCAGCTTCCTGAGTTATCCTCACTTGGAGACTGCAAAGTAGAGGTGTTTATTTTTGTTGTCAGCTGGAGAGATCATTGTTTTCAAATTGACCTCGCAATAGATCCCACTGTAGCCTCCCAGTAAATCCCATGTCTGAATTTTATTAGGTTTATACAGTCTGAATGTAATTCAAAGAAACTGAGCATTTGTGACTGACATCCTCTTCTTTGAAGATTTTCCCCCCACTCTTTCTCATGTATTAGCTCCTTTTCTCACTAATCAGTAGATATCTGTATGTAAGGCACTTAGCCATAGGGTAGCCGTATGTTTTAATCAAACAGATCAAGGAATGCAATGGGAGGGGGAAAGAAGGAAGACATAGAGATTTGTTTTCATATGCCTCTTCTAAAATCCATGAAAATTTAATAAAGACTTGTGGCCATGGGGTTGGAGAGGTTTTGGCATACTTTTTTTTTGTAGGTGTGTGTGGAGATAAAGGCCAAACAATCCTATATGGTTCTGTTCCTCCCTCAGAACTGCAGCTTCAATAGATTAGGAGGGAGGAAAAGAGTTTGTGGAGGACACTGGGGAGACAGAGACAGATGGAGGGACATCTCCCAGCATTATTTACAATAACATCTGCAGTGAACTTCACAGAGGGGTATTTGGCTGAGTAGCTCTGTTATGTCTCTTTTCCTCCCTCAGTGTATATTTTTGTAGAGGCTTTTCATATGTTTCGGCAGCATATCATATATACACATACTTCAAAAGCTTTCATTTTTCCACAGGAAATGGTAGAAGTGTAACTGAAGCTGTTTCACTCTCTCTGTATATGTGTGAGTGAGAAAGAAGAACTAAAACTTTGTTTTATATGCAGTGGTTTGGCCAGCCAGACCCTGGATAGTGGGAGCTGTGAAAGGCAGCCTTTTGCTGGGTAGACTTCATTCATGTCACTGCTTGTTTACTGATAGCTTGAGGCAGGAGGCGCAACAAGAATGATGCATCAGCTTCCCTGGGATAGCATTTATATATATATATTATGAGGTGTCTTAATAAAAGTGCAGTGCCAACAAATCCAGAGATCTTCAGCAAGGGAGATCCATTATAGTCTTTAGATATCCCTACAGTACCAGTTGCACATGTACACATACGCATAAAGCAAGCCTGCAGTATGTTTTTAAAATGTTCTTTTGGACCTGACTCTGTTTGTGTTATATATATCTCACTTTTTCTGAGAGATACACATTTTGTTATTAGCTTGGAGATGAAACCAAAACTCAAATAAGTGAGGCACAAAATGCTGGAATCAAGGAAACTGAGTGGAATCAGCTGCCCAGAATCTGTTAGCCTAGAGGACCTCATATTACCTGTTATTTTAAGATACCTCGGTAGGACACAAAAGGATATCAGGAAGGAAAGCAGAACCATGACCCAGATTGCATACTGCAAATTCCATTTGTTTTCCTTACTGTCCTTTGTTCCATTATATTTGGATATGTTTTGGTGATGATTTGCGTGCGGGTTTTTTTGTATTGTCTGTAAGCTAAGTAACAAAACCAATTGCTCACATTTATCCTTTGTAACCTTTGCCTCTCCCACTTCTTCTGTTGTCTCTCCCACTTTGAAATGTAAGGAAAGCTCTTTGAAGCTTGGATACTCTTTGATTCTATTCTTCTTGGCAAAAGCACCTTTCAGTATTCCTTGCCAAAGAAAGTCTTATGAAATCCATGGGGTCACCATAATTAGACAGGCAGCTTGAAGGCACATATACAGTACACACATTCTTCTTGAAGGCAGCGTTGTGCCATGGGCACTGAAATAAGCAATGTGTATACAAATTTGTACCCATCCTAAAATTTTGTCATGCTTTCATGTAACCAAGGCAAACAGAACATGAGGCCACCCATCCATTCTCACTGGCTGCTGCCAAGTTCTACACAAAGTGCTTCTCAGGTAATCTGAGGACTGGGAAGCTTTCTTCTTTTTATTATGACAGGCACCTGCACAATATTTGCACATATTTGGGACAAGTGCTTTTTTGTTTTCTGGAAGTTCATCAGAGACGAAGTCAATGGCTCAGGGAGCAAAGACCACCACTTGGAGTAAGACTGTCCTATAGGAGAAGTGAGCAAACTATAGTATAGGATGCAGCTGGGGTGGGGTGGGGATGAGAGAGAGAGATTTTTCATGTAAGACTTCAGGGCATGGATGAAAATCTTATGGCCCTTTGGAGGGTTCAGTATGATCCTTCAGACCCCGTGACCTCGCAAAGGCCTTGACACCCTTAGTTTTTGTTTGAAAAGTTTTTCAGCCAGGATCTTCCAGTAGTAATGAGATGTAATTTTTTTTAAAAAAAAAAACTCTTCTCAAATCAGTTTGATGCTGTTTTGGGGGTTCACTTCTGAAGAGGTGATTAGAACTAATGCAGAACACTTCTGATCACCTAACATCTTGGCTGTGATAATATGACTGGCCTTCCCAAGCTCTGGAAGAGCCCAAAAAGTGGGCAGTGTGGTCCTTTCCACTCCAGAGTATACCCACCCCAGGTTTTGAATGACCTTCTCCAACCTGGCATTCTTCAAGTATGTTGAACTATGAGTCCCATATTCCCTCAGCCAGGATAGAAGTTATAGTTCAACCCATCTGGAAGAATTCAGATTGGGGAGGGCTGCTCTGAGACCATAGAATTGTCGAGCTGGAAGAGACCACAAGGGACATCAAGCCCAAACCCCTGCCATGCAGTAATACACAATCACCCCAATAGATGGCCATTCAGCCTTTGTTTGAAAACCTCCAAAGAAGGATGCTCCACCATACCCTTATTGTCAGGAAGTTCATCTTAATGTTGAGGTGGAACCTCTTTTCTTGTACCTTGAATCCATTGCTCTGGGTTCTAGTCTCTGGAACAGCAGCAAAATTATGAGAAGATATATTTGTATCTCATACATTTAGTATTTGTGAATGATTGCCATTCATTCTTATGGTGGAAGTGAAAATACAGTGAATAGGGACAATGTTGTGGTGGGGTAATCACCAAAATAGTTGCTGTGATGGATGGGAGGTTTGCACAGAAAGGATTAGAATTCATCTTTTCATTCCTATCTTGTTGTATTCATTGTTTTGCCTTTCACCTTGTATAGATCAGATACAGGCCACAATTTGTATTAAAACAAAATCCAGTTAACTGATAAACAGTTAAATAAATAGCCATATTAAAATATTAATTTAAAGCAATTGTAAGAAGGCAGTTAAATAATAATAATAACAATAATAATAATAATAATAATAATAATAATAATAATAATAATAATATGCCACCCTTCTCCCAGGGCTGGGACTCAGGGCAGCTTACAACATTAAAAAATAATGCAATTAAAAACATACAAAAATATTACATTAAAACAGAATTAAATCATTACAGTAATTAAAACAAATTACGTGCTAAAATATCAAATACTTTAAGAAGATAAAATGTTTAAAATACATTGAAACAATATAGCATCCTAGGCTATTCTTTAAAAGCTTTCTGTTTTGAACGTCTGTCTGAAGAGGAAGGTTTTCACCTGTCTGCAAAGGCCATCAAGGAAGGGGCCATTCTGGTCTCCCTGGGCAGGGAGTTCCAGAGTCTAGAGGCAGCCATGGAAAAGGCCCTCTCTCATGTCCCCACCAACTGTGCTACTGATGGTGGTGAGACAGAGAGAAGGACTTCCTCTGAGGATATCAGAGGCCAGGCCTACTTATATAGGGAGATAAAATTGCCAAATAGCCTGAACCTGAGCCATATAGGACTTTATAGGTCACCACCAGCACTTTGAATTGTTAAAACATAATATGGTTATGATACAAATATATATTTTAACCCCAGTTAATGTCAGGGATGATGGGAGTTGTAGCTCTTCTCCTCTGGCTCAAACTCACTACCTTGTTATGCACCGCGCTGACCAGTTTTGGCCAGTGGTTAAAGCTTTGCTCAAAAGCAGCAGAGTTACAGAGAATAGGCTGAAGACCCCGACAAACTCTCCAAGCCTTCTCACTCTTGCTTCCACAGAAGTCTTCACCCTTCTTCAGGATTCAGCTGGTTCTTGTAGCTTCACCCAAGACACCAGACAACTCAGTAGTCTTAAATAAAAGATCTACTTTATTCTACTATATACAGCTCCACAACTATCCAACACAACTCCAATACAACAATACAACTCCTCACTACTATCCACTACTACTACCCACAAAATACATTGGGATTCATAGTCATTATTATAGTCATTGCAAGATACCACCCACTGTTGTCTGTTTCCACCCAGTGGGCGTATACACCATTCTCATTGGTTCTCTTGGTTCATCCCACAATTAATGATTTCATCATCTCAGCCTTGACCACTTAACAATTCTCAGGTGTGTTCAATTATCCACTTGCTTTTCTGTCCTTGGCATCTAGGACTTGTTAATTCCATTACCTATTACACCTGTGTGGATCCTAATTGGCTTCTGCTGAGTCATCCTGACTCTCACATACATGTTTTATTTCATTCACTGTATATCCTATGTTGCTTTTTCCTTAACAGTTAAAAGACTTTATGCAAGAGATAATTAATTTTGAGAGGCCTGGGTAAACAGAAAGGTGCGTGAGAAGAGAGAAACCAACTTGGGAAACTCCCATGAGAAGGAATTCCACAGTTTGGGAATAGCCACCAAGAAAGCTCTGTCCTGTGTCCTCACCAGACATGCCTGTTACAGTGACAGGACTGAGAGAAGACCTGCCCCTGAGAATCTTAAAACTTGGGCAGCAGGCTCATAATGGAGATAAGGTCATTCAGATAGTCTGGCCATATAGGGTTAATAGGTCATAAACGATAAACCTACCAAATGTGAGGGGCCTTGAGCTAATTTGGAATAATGCATGCAATCAAGAATAGTAGTTCACCTCCTACTAAGGTGAGTAGGAATTAAGCAGTCTTCTAAATATTATATTGCCGCTCCCAGCATTTTTGACTATTGACTGTGCTATGTCTTATGGGAGTTGCAGTCCAACATGTGGAGGCCACACAATTCTCACCCTGCTGTAAAGTCATGATCATGACTTCCACTGATTATAATGAGCCAGGATTGCCCTCCATATTTTTATTGCAGCCTTTCTCAGCTGGATGCTCTCCAGATTTTTTGAACTACTGCTTCCATATTTTCTGATCATTAGTCATACTGGCTAGGGCTGCTTGGAGCTGTAAACCCAAATATTTAGAGGGGCAAATGTTTGCAGGATGGGGAACATTGCCTTGTTGTAACTTAATTGTTATTTTGGGATATTTTATTTATTGTCAAGAGTGCACTGGATGTTTTTTTAGCACACAGAGCTGACCAAAGTCAACTTACAACTGTGTACACTGATGATCACAAAATAATGTTCATAGCTGTCATTTTAATTTTTATTTATTTAACTGATATCTTGCCTTCCTCCTAATACCTCCTAAATAAATGATCACATTAAAATATCAGTACTTTAAAACAGTATAAAATTATTTCAAAACACAAAGATGGTGATACTACAAATAAAGTTACAGTACTGACATTTCATTAAAACACATTACTGCTTAGACAATTAGTCAGCGACATACCTGTTCAAAAAAAATATTTACCTGCTGTTGAAGGGGAAACAGGGAGGGGCTCAGCCTAGTCTCCCATGAGAGGAAATTCCCCAGCTTGGGAGCAGCTGCCAAGAAGCCCCTTTTCTATGTCCTTACTAAATGTATTTGTGAGAATGGTGGGATTGAAAGAAACCTCTCCCTTGAGGATGAATGGAATAAATAATGGAAATAAAAAAAAGCCAAGGCTGACATACTGAAATACAATGGCCACAACTCTATTACTTTATATACATATGTATAAGTCTAGAAATTTTAGTCAAGGAATTGACCCAAAAAACCTGGGTCAACTTATCCATGGGTCAGTGTAAGTACTGTACTTTAACCCTTGTAAAAAAGGAAGCATCCCCTGGTGAAAAGCAAAAGTATAATCTGTCCAGAAAGCACTGACTCTCTCTATTATCTCATGTAACCAGCCTTTAGTGGGAGCACAAACTGTTATGCCTGCTGAAAGTTTGTTAAGTTCTTTGGTATCACTTTCCTTTGCTTCACGTCACTAAATTTTATCCTCGACTTATAATGGGTCATATCAAAATCCATAATTTTGGCCCCAAAATGTCCCTTTGAGTTATACATTAAGTCGACATATGGTCGAGTATATACGGTAGTTCTTTAAATACGCCTGCAACAAGCCCCCAGTTTCATAACTGAATAACATTACACAGGCATATATTCTTAAAGGATGGTAACTCTTGGCAAGCTCTGACCTCTTCATTAGACCATGAGAGGCCACCCCCTCAGGCTGCACATATGATGTGGCAGAGACTGCACCAGCTCTTTCCTGGCTATTCCCTTCCACTGGAGGACAGAATGGTCTTCCAAGCACTCTGTTTGGTCTGCACCTCCTAAGCTATCTTGCTTCCTCCAGGTGGGTGGAGGATGCTGACCTAATGCAAGTGTTGATGTAAGATTTTGTAGCCAGTCTGGTCGGTTTCTGTGAGCAGATCAGTAGAGGAGGCCATCATGTTCTTTGATTAAGGCATCCAAGGCAAGCTCTACCAAGGCTCTGGGGTGGAAACAGGGAACAATAAAGTCATTGCCCTGTTTCATCATTAGTGTATACCGTACACTATGTTGAAAGAACATTGTGTCAACATCCCACATAAACATCCCATTCAGTTTCCTCTGTACGTATCATGGCATTTCTCCAACCTTCTCCCCTGGGAAGTTGGTCAGAGGAAAACTTCATTACTTCATATTTGTCTCAGGACTTTCATCAGTCTTTACTAACCCTTTTTTACAAGTACTATTCTTAAATTTATGGTCATATGACAATAATCAAATCATCACACCCAATCTCTTACTAAACAGTACAAAGTGCGGACAGGGAGACATCTGTTCTGAAGGCAACTCAGGTTATGTGTTGTGAAGGTATTCCTGTTTGTCTTGGAAATGGCTTTGTCACAGCTTTACCTAACCTACTGCCTTCTAGAGAAGTTGGATTACAACACTCATCAGCCCAGCCAACATGGCTAATGGAGGACATTAGAGCAATGAAACCTACATATACTGAATGTATTGTATTTGTCTATATGCCTGACTGCATATAGACATATAGGGCAGGCATTTTTTCCCCATTGGGTGCTGCCAAATGGTTTTTAAAAAGACTCAAAAGAAAGGGGGGGGGGGAAATAAAAGAATGCACTGGAGATGGAGTTGGAGATGCTCCTGAAAGCTGGTTGCTGGGTGGGGAGGAAAGGGGAGAGAGTGACAGTGGGGATTTCAGCTTACAGGTGATTTTACTTACAGGTGATATTATTTGGCTAGTCATGTCACACCAGCAAAAAGATAGAAGAGGACAAGTTTTGGTAAAGCAGTAGCAAGAATGGAAGGTAGATGAGGCTTAATTGATCCTGGTAAGAGATTCCAAACAGACAAGCAATTGTGCACTTATACAATTGTACTTTCAGTTTTATTGGGGGATGTCAGATGTTGTTGTCTTCAGTTTGTGGTCCTTCCATGTTTTCCCACTGATGCTTCCACTTTTCCCCTCTTACCATTAAAAAAGCTGTTAAGAAAAAAAAGATAGAATAGCTGCACAATGCCCTTTGATTATTTGCACTAAGAGACTTCTGTCTGGAATAGCCTAGCATTTGTGTTGTTCAGTACAACCGTTTTGTCATTTCTCCAATTAACAGAGTGTAGTTTAATGTAGATTTTTCTCAGACCCATTAAAATTAATACAACTTGAATTGGTAATAACCACTCTGCGTATGATGGAGTTTGGGTCCCACCATTTTCTGGTGAAGGGTCTGGAAACCATGCCTTATGAGGAAAGACTGGGTATGTTTAGCCTGAAGAAGAGATGGTTAAGGGGTGAAAGGGTATCACATTGAGGATGGAACAAGCTTGTTTTTTTGCTGCTTCAGAGACTAGAACACAGAACAATGGATGCAAGCTACAGGAAAAGAGATTCCATTTCAACATTAGGAGGAATGTTTTGACAGTAAGAGCTGTTTGACCATGAACACACTCCCTTCAGAGTGTGGCAGAGTCTGCTTCCTTGGCAGTCTTTAAACAAAGCCTGGATGGCCATCTGTTGGGAATGCTTTGATTGTGATTTCCTGCATGGCAGAATGGGGTTGGACTGGATAGCCCTTGTGGTCTCTTCCAACTCTATGATTTTTTTGCAAGTTTTAGAGTAGTGCTTCAAACATTACTTTTAAAAAGTAGTTGGATGTATTTGGCAAACTAGGAACTGTACATTATAATTCCTAGGGCCCCGATAATCCCAGTAGTGAGTTATCACTATACTTCAAATGATTAAAGTATCTTTTTTAATTTCCCATTTCACAAAAGTAACTAAAATAATTTATTTTGAGTTACTTTTTAAAACAAACTTAAATGATATCAGCCCTTGACCACTGTGTTCTCCTATTCACCTCTTCAGTGCCTCAACACCCACAACAGAACACATGGCAGCAGCATGAGATGCAATACAAACAAACTGGAACATGCAATATTTCTCCTTTTAATGAAGCCACACCCCTATAACTGTAGAAATCACTTACAGTTGCCCTGCAAAGGAAGTGATGTGTCATCTTCTAATGTAGTGAACTTAATCTCTAACATCTTCAGGAGAGGCCCTTCTCTCTGTCCCAATACCTTCTTGGGCTGTAGAAGTAATCTGGCTTGACACCACTTTTAACTGCCATGGCTCAATGCTATCCTCTGGTGCCACAAGCTAAAATTCTCAGAATTTCATAGCATTAAACCACGGTAATCAAACCAGATAATTTCTACAGTGTGAATGCAGCCTTAGTTTCATTTGGTGGGAACAGAGGAATGGCCATTCTTGATGGCTATTCCAAGACCTTGGAGCTCCCTCCCTAGGGATGCCAGGATGGCTTCCATCTTGCTCTCCTTCCATTGGCATGTAAAAACTATGCTGTTGGGCTTCTAGAAATTGACTACAATGGGCTTTTAATTGTGTCATGTGCTTCTTTTGTTGCTGTTTTTCATATTGCCTTTTAATGAATTTAAAATGGTTTTTACCTTATAGATCATTTAATTTTTTAAAAAATGCACACACATTTATTACTGATATTTTTGTTTGGCTTTCAATTTGTATCACATTTGATCGTATTTAGCCCTCTGTTAGTCTCGTTGTTGAGGAAAAGAATGTATGATAATATTAACGATGCCTATCACTGGGGGGAAAATTCATTACTTATACATTTGGCTCTTCACATTAATGGGTTTTGCATCCACAAATTCAAACAACCATGGTTCTAAAATATTTACACATAAAAAGTCCCAAAAGCTAACTGTGATTTTGCTGTTTTATGTGTATATAATGAAATGCGAGCATCCATGGATTTTGATATCCACAGGGGGTCCTGAAACCAAATACCAGCTGATACTGTGGCTAGTTTAGTGGTAAGTAAATTCAGGCCCTGGGACAAAATTCAGCCTTCCTCAAACAGATCCTTTGAGCTTCCTGAAATGGCCATCCCTCCTTCTGCTTGACACCAGTTTTTGTGGTTTTCCATACTTAAATGTCTCTTCCCTCTCACTTTCACGCTGAATATGGAATATGTTTCCTAAAGGTTAGTTACTGGCAGTAAAAACTTTTAAGCTAAAATAAGCTGGGATTTTTTTTATTGCATCCTTTTGCCCCACCCAGCACTGGAATGCACCCCCAAGATCTTTTCTGGAATTCAGTGTTGCCCTTAGGCTGAAAGAAGTTCCCCACCCTTGCACTACTTATTTGTAACTACTTATTTTCAAGCTGTTTTAGACACACTGAACATATTAATGGTTAGGTTACAGCTCATTTAGGGTGATTTCATGTTATGTTCCTTGGAAGAAATCTGGACCAAACTTGCTTCTGCTGTATCTGCTGATGTAAGTGACAGAAGTGCCTTTGTCCTGAGTGAAGAATTTGAGATTTATTTGTCTTCTGTATAAAGCTGAAGGAATGGAAATGGTTGATTTGCCATGGGTTTTATTCTAGCTTCTTCTTCCTGGTGCACCCACAGCTTTGTTGATATACAAATCCTTATTTTGCCTACAAGTTTTGTTCAGACTACTAGGTGGTTTGATACACTCTCTATATTTGGGCCAGAGAATGACATGGAAACATGTTGGCATTCTCTAAGTGCTGCCCTCCAAATATGTTGCATTATAGTTCCAGTCATCCCCAGTCAGCAAGTGTCTTATGCTGATGAGTAGTTAAAGCTAACCTAGGGGTCATTCAGATGTTTTTTTTTAGTGTGATGATTTGAATAAGCCAACTCATGCATTATGTGTTTGCTATTCACACTATTTTTTCATCAGAAATGCCTCTCGTCGCATCTCTCCATGTTCTAAAGGGACCATCCCTCCCCAACAAGGGTGCTAGAGACCCCTGGGAGAAACTGTCCCTAGCCATGTGTCTTGAGGCATCAGTAGGGCAGCAATGTCTCCCACTGCTGACATGCTAAGTTTATGAAAAAAAATCAGAAAAAGGGATTCTGATTATCTCAGGTTAAGGGGGGGGGGTTGGCAGCCCCCCTGAATAGGATGCATTTGGGATGCTTGTGGACAACAAAGATTCAACCCGCATTGATCCTGGATTATTTTTCCTCTCTGAATAAGGCCTCAGTGTCAGGGACACATGGATTTCAAAACCTTTGAAAGAAAGATTGGAGTTACAATCAAAACAAACAAAGATTATTCTGTTTGATTGTTTCAACAATTTTGTAGGTGTGTGAAAACTAGGGCAAGTCTAGAGAATAAGGTCACTCTCATTATTTACTGTATATGTATAAGATTACAGCTATCTTTGAGAATCGTGGAGCTAAATGTTCACTTTAAGGCTGTGTGCTTACTGGATATATATTTGCTTAGGAGCCAGTACAATTCAGGGCAGTGCAAAGGGGTCTCACCATCTGATACAGCTATTTGCTGCTCCTGACACCCACAGCCCCTCTTGTCTTTTTTGTGCTCTGTTGTCTCATCAAGGTTGTCTTTTCTCACAGCTGGCTCTCTTCCCCACTCCCTAGTCATAAATGCCTTGTTCTAAGGGGTCATTTTTCACAATGCGGACAGTGTAGCCATGAACACTGTAAGCGAAGCTGTGATTCAAGGGGTTCTTTCTTTGCTATGCTTGACACCCATGACCTCAGGCAGCTACATCATTTTGCCTAATGGGTCCTCCTGGTCCTGTGGAACTCACTGGGACTCATCTCTGAGTAGACATGTATAGGAGTGTGCTGTAAAATACTTTCAAACTGTTCTATTTTAACAGAAGTTTGTAAAGGGGATTCTTAATGAAACCCAGAGTGGAACATTCTAGAAAATTTGTTCCAGTCATTATTATTGTGAGGGAGATTGTTCAAATATTTGGCCTAAATCTAATTTCCTGTAGCTTAAAATTCATTACCTTTCTGCCTTATCCTAACTTATAATGAGCAAGTACAGCAAAATTATCTGCATTCTTTCTTGGTATTTGGATAATATTGCATGTTTTTCTGCCTTTCAGTATTTGAGTTGCACTAGAAATGTTGATTGCTTAATACAAATTCAAAATCTTTTATCATGTTTCCTGCCGTTCTCAGATTTGTCTGCATTTTTTCTTAGGCTGTGGTGTCTGACACTAAACAAATATTAGATTTAACATGTCAAAAGCTGAAAACTACATGCAGCAGTCTCTAAGAGGTTTGTAGAATAAATGAAGGACGTTGCCATTTTGCTGTGTATGTAAATCCCAATTTAAACAGATCTGCCTTTTGCAAGGCTTTGGCATGCTACTCTTAACATAGAAAGAGTTCCTCTTCAAATCTCAGCAGAGTTTGTTGGGGGTCTTTTTTTTTGGCTAGGATTTTCTCTTAACTCTTTCCTATATCAGGAGTTGAAGTGAGTGTGTCCACATGTGTTCTGAAATAGTCCCGTGGTGAGGCGATTATTGAGGTCATTCTTTCAAACTGACCTTGCATTTTAACCAAACTACTCTGTGTTCATAGTGATTATATCCCTTGATGAAAATCTTGTATGTGGTCTGAGTTTGTAGAAGACCAAGAAGGCATTCTAAAGGGATCTCCCCCCCCCCCCAGGGTTTTTTGCCCCCTTTATCACTGATTTATCATAGAGTTTATGATCTGCAAGCCAACAGTTCAAGTGGATATATGGAGAATGAGCTGCAGTGACAGTTGGTTTCTATGTCAGTGAGGTGTTGAAGCTGGTTTAGGTTTTGGTATGACTTAGGTGTGGCATTGTGTTTTGAGGGTTGGACTACAATTTTGGAGACCAAATTTTGATTCCCAGCTTGGTCACGAAACCCACTGAGTGACTTTGGGCAAGTCACATGCTCTCAGCTTCAGGAGAAAGGCAATGGCAAACCTGCTCTGAACAAATCTTGCCAAGAAAATCCCATGATAGGTTCACTTTAGGATTGTGATAATCCGGAAAGATTTAAAGGCACACTGACATGAACAACAACAACCAACTTCCAATGAGCTATCCAAAGTTCTGAAACTATTTTGTGGGCCAGAGCTGACCACCTGGGATTTTTTAAGGCTCAGACTAAAATTTAGAAGCATATTCATCACCCCACTGACCCACTTTTACAGATGGGCAGGATGATGCAAAAATGGTTATTGTATGATCTTATGGTGTAGATTGTAATGAAGCTGTTTATTTGGAAATAATCAGGAACAGAAAAAAGGATGTTGTTGTAATGGATGAGGGAAAACAGACTCAGTTTGAATCCAGAGAAAACGGAAGTGCTCATGATAGGATCTCCAGGCCCGGGGATGGTTATTTCTCCACCTGTCCTGAACGGGATCACGCTTCCCATGAAGGACTCTGTCCGTAGTCTGGGGGTGCTCCTTGATTCGTCGCTCCACCTTACATCTCAGGTGGATGCGACGGTCAGGAGCACCTGTTATCAACTTTGGTTGATACGCCAGCTGCGCCCCTACCTGGGCCAAGGGGACCTAGAAACAGTAGTACTTGCTCTGGTAACCTCTCGATTGAATTTCTGCAATGCGCTCTACATGGAGCAACCCTTGTACCATACTCGGAAGCTGCAATTGGTGCAGAATATGGCAGCAAGATTGGTCACTGATACTTCCAGGACCAGTCATATAACACCGGTCCTCAAAGACCTTCATTGGCTGCCTATTCGCTTCCGGGCGCAATACAAGGTGTTGGTTATTACCTATAAAGCCCTAAATGGCTTGGGCCCAGGGTACTTGGAGGACCGCCTCTCTCCATACAATCTGCCCCGCACACTTAGGTCTGCCGGGAAGCAATTGCTAAGAGTCCCAGAAGCGAGATATTCCAGCACTAATCAGAGGGCCTTTTCCATAGGCTCTGGAATTCGCTTCCCGGTGAGCTTCGTTCGGCCACCTCACTGGACCAATTTAAAAAGGGGTTAAAAACACACCTGTTCCAGCAGGTATACCCCTAATGCCCCCGAAGTACTCCCCTCTCAGCAGCACTCTATTGCTAGCTGGTGTTATTTGTATTGTATTGTGTATTTGTGATTTTATTTTGAGGTTTTACTATGTATAATGTTGTGATGTATTTTAACATGTTGTTACCCGCCTTGATCACTGGAAAGGCGGGCTACAAATAAAAAATTTATTATATTATTATTATTATTATTATGTATTTGATTTCTCAAGTTTTCTTGATTATGTAGCTCTTGCTTTACCTGCTTGTTGATTTCTTTTGGTTGTGTGTGAATTGGCATATACACAGTTACTATGAAGTAAGTTCTACTGATTTCATTTGGACTAATTACTTGAGTGGATGTACACAGAATTGCATGTTGTTGTTTGCCATCAGGTTGATTTTGACTTTTGGCAACCTTAGGAATGAGAGACTTCCAGGATTCTGGGTTATCAAGTGCCCTGTTCTGGTCTTGAAGACTCAAGGCCATGGAGAACTGCATATGTAATGTTTGAATTAATATTGGTATGCTGCCTCATAACATCTTAGGCATAGTACATTCTGGTCCAAAATTGAGATCTTATATTTTGATACTGAATATAATAATCTTATATTTGAATAATGAATAGCTCAGCAACTCTGTCTCTCCTTTCCATCTAAATCCAAGGAAGTGGTTCTGATGTGTGCTATTGATAAGGGACTGGATCATGGTAAACAAACCGAAGCATAATCCAAGGGCAGATGTGTTCCTGGTTAGCTGAAAGACAGATCAGGGAGTAGGAATTCAACCCATGATGGATAGGGTTAATATCCCTCTGAAGTCTCAGCTTCACAGTTTAAGTATACTGCTAGATTTAGCCTTGAACCTGGTTGTGCAGGTTTCTATGAGTAGGATTGGTCTAGTGCACCAGTTGCATTCTTCCCTATCTTATCTGACCATGGTGACACCTGTGTTAGTTACATCCCATTGGGATTACTGCCACGTGATCTGTGAGGGCTACCTTAAAAAAGTGTTGAGATAGTTTAGCTTGCCCAAAGTGTTGGCTGGTCCTACCATTACTCAGAAGGAAGCAAACACATTAGGTAGTAGATGTTAGAATGCAGGAGCTTTCCTGAGCACTCCCCCCAACCTTTCTTAGCTTCCTGACACGGTGCCCCTGATGTGGCAATCCTGACTTGTTGGTGCCCTTACCTGTTCATTGGCCTATCTTATCAAGCCATTGCATCTCTCCAGTCTGAATCATACAGAGCAATATTATAAATTTGTTTATCTTCATTGGCTTGTGCTGTATTCTACAGGTAAAACCTGTAATTTCACAAATGTCTCTCACCTGAGACAAGGACTCATGAATTTACGTGGCACAAAATATTTGGAACCCTAGTGATTTTTACACACAAAGATGAAACACTGCACTCAATATATTTACTATCTGTCTGTTGGGAATTTTAATAAATATATACACAAGTTAGAGTAGGTACATAGAAGGGCAACAAGGATGATAAGAGGCTTGGAGAACAAAACATATGCGGAAAGGTTTAGGGAACTGGGCATGTTCAGCCTGGTGAAGAGACAAGGCTAACATGATTGCACACTTTGAATACTTCAAGGGCTGTCACAGAGAGGAGGGTGCAGGTTTGTTCTACTCAGATAGTAGGACTAATGGTTTTAAGTTACTTAGAAGGATCATCTGTGTTAAATGGCCAGTTCAGCTATTCCTACATGTTTTCAGCAGAGGATTGGTCTTGATGATCTATAGGACATCTCTAAGATTTTATGTGACTTATGCTGCTGCTACTGTATATTGCAACATCTGTCTGAGGTGTCAGGACACAAATGGTGGTGAGATCTTTGTGGACAGCGGCATACTGTATGGCCTTGTTCTTCATTAAGGTTAGAGTGCTGCTGTCATGTATAGTCCTGTTCATAGTCATGATGTAACCTTGTATTGCCAGTCCAGTCAGTTTTTATAGATGGAATTGGGGGGAGGGCAGGATGACATGTTGTATTTTGCCTTATAGAACCAAATGCTTAGGATTGGCCTTGCACTGCTACATATTGTCTCCTGATCCTCCAGATAGCCTTTGGAGAGCAGGTTGGAAGGGAAGAAATTACTTTCCTTCCTTAGCCTGTTTTTGAAGAGGACAGTTTTGTATTGGAAGAGTGTCAGGATATACATGGAACTGTTTGAAGAGTATCAGAATATCCCAAGTAGGTGTCTTCTATTTCAGGAGTGGGAAAAGTCCCACCTTCTAAATCAGGGGTGGGTATAGTGGGGATCATGTACCACATGCAGCCCTGTAACTAACTTTTGTGGCCCCTGAAATCGTCCAATGTCTCCCAAAGTACAATTTTTTTAAAAAATGGTATGATCTTTGGGTAGTTTATGCCTGCAAACCATGCAGAAGCCCCATAACACATGAAGACACACAACATATGTCCATCCTATCCCTACAAGCACCCCACAATCCCATACTGCTTCCAAATACCTTTGTGTCCTCTGCAGTCCTTCTCAAATTGTTAACAGGAGATGACACTATGTCATTTTCTTGTGCCCATTTTGAGAGAGTCTGCAGAAGAAGAAAAAAGTTATTTGGACATGAGGGTGGTGGTGTTTGAAGCCCATGAATGATCTAGAGGAGAAATTGACACTTGGCCCCTATACACACTCCTGCTCTAGCTATTATTGGACTGCAACTTCCCCCGTTCTTCACCATTTGTTGTGTTGATTCATATGTGTGGGAATTGTAGTCTTATATCATCTGAAAGTCTGCACTTGCCCAGCCATGCTTTACTGGAGTAGCTGTCTGGGACAAGTACAGTCTACCTTCAGAAAAAGGAAGGACTGGGAGGCCTTGATGTGATCCATGAACACTCAGTACCTGGAAAGCAGACTCCAGGTTCCCTGCCTGCAAAAAGGTTACCTGCCTGCAGTCTTACCTGCTATGATTAGCATGGGCTCTTGATTAGCATATGCATATTTTATGCAAAACTGTGCTCTCCTTTTGGTGGAGTGACTAGTCTAGCTGCTCAGATCTAAAACATCATATTATCTAGACTCTTAGTGAAAATTAAATTAAAATTCCAGATTTGTAAGCAGCATCTTAATAAATAAGGTACAGTATGATTGGAGCAAAAGCAGAGAGATTAACAGCACTGTAAATACTATACAATCCTACATTGTTGCTTTTTGCATTTCCATACTAAAAGCAGACTAAAATCTCCGATCCCCCCTATGTCATTGTTATACAGGTTTGCATACAAGTCACACAAATAAAGCATGTGTTTGCAAACTTCCAATCTGAAAAATTGAACCTACTTCTTCTCATGTCAAATTCCATTGAGCTAGCCGCTAAGAAAATGTAATAGATTACATGTCTTTTCATCTTGGTAGAGTCAAACTGATTTTTCACAGAGGTAAGGGATTCCTAAGCTGTTCAGACAAAGATCAGTGGAGACAAGTTATTTAAAGAAATCCCTTGCATTGTTCAGAACGCATTGTCATCAACATTGTCCAAGGGATCTAAGGCCCCAGATAGTCCTTCCGTGGCTTTCCTAAAGCAGCCTGCTCCAATTGCACTTGGAGCAGTGAAAAACTATACAGATTACATAAGGCAAAAGAGAAAAAAAGGTTCTGTGATTTTCTTCTGGTGCAAAGAATAACTAGCAAGGATGGGGCTATGCTTAGGTGTATCATTTCAGGAAGAGAACAGGAGAGTGGCTTGTTGAAATTTGGGAGTGAAAAAAGAACTGAAATGGCTTTTTTTTTACCCTAGAATAAGAGAAGGAAAAGCAATTTGACATTGCCCTGGGCCTTCAAACTGTACAGCTTTTTTAGTACTTAGAAGTCTATTGGACAGATAGCAGGAAAAACTCTCTAAGGCTTGGTTTCTGCATAACATAACCAAGACGCATGTGAGCTGCTGTAGACAAGATATAGGAGGCAACTCTGAAACTGCCTAGTAGCTTATTCCCACATACATTATTCCTGACCTTAAAGAAGTTCAACGATAAATACATTTAGTTTGTAAATCTGGAGAGGGGCCATGAATGAGCAAATGCTTTCTATGCAGAAAGCTCCCAGCAGAGCACTTGCTTTGCATGCACAATGTCAGTGGTAGAGCACATGCTCTGCTTGCAGAAGGCCCCTGGTTCAGTCCCTAAGTTGTTATTAGTTGCTCTTAAGTCAGCTCCGACTCATGGTGATCCTGTGGCTTAAGCCCTGCAGAGTCAGGCCCATGGCCTCCCTGACTGAATGCATACAGTCTTCCTCTCTTTCTTCCCTAGCATTATTGTTTTTTCTTACAAGTCATGCCTTCTCATAATCTGCCCAAAATACGACAGCCTCATTTTTCATAATCTTGGCTTCCAGGGCTTTATTTGTTCAAGGACCTATTTGCTTGTCTTTTTGGCTATCCACAGAATCCTCAGCACTCTTCTCCAGCACCATATCTCTTCTTTGATTTTCCCTAAGTCCCTAAGATCTCCAGTTAAAAGCATCCGATGTTCTTCCTGAGAACTTAGAGAACACTTTTATGTTAACACTTAAGATCTAGATCAACCTTACCAAGATGTACTCCAGATGGTTCAAGTACAGCCTGAAAAAGTTACATTTTGGACTACAGTTACTAGAACCCCCAGCTATCATGTTCAATGGTCATGGTGGCTGGAGGATTCTGGGAAATAGAATCAAAAAAGTATTATCTCCAAGCTTTAGTTTTGATTGCTGCTCCATCAGCCAATGCCAATATGGCCAATATTCTGGGATGATCGTATTTTATTTATTTATTTATTTATTTATTTCATTTATGTATTGCCTTTCTCCCAGAAAGGGACCCAAGGTGGCTCACATTTAAAATCATTTAAAAGATTTTACAATAAAAAATTAAAAACAATTAAAATCAACTAACTAAAAACAATATAAAAAGACATAAAATATACAAAATTTAAAAAAAACATATCCAAAGCACACACATATATTTTATTTCATTTCTAAAGCTCTAAATTTGTAACCTTAAACATCTGTAGGGACTATGGTCCTGGAAGATTGAGCTATATACAGTGGGCTCTCTGTTTTCACTGGAGTTAGGGGCACAGGACCCCTGTGAAAGTGGGGGGAAATGCAAATAAAAGAACACTTTTAAAAGAGAAACCCAGAGAGAACACTTATCTAGAATCACTAGGTACTTTGGTGCAAATCTGCAGTCAACATCTAAGAGAAGTTGACTGTAGAATTACACTGGGGAACCTACAAATGTCTAGAGAAGTGTTTTCTCTAGGAATCTTTAGGTCCTCCAGTGTGCCTGGCCTATGTCTTCCAGAGACAAACTGGAAGACTTAGAGATTCCTATGGAAAACATATTAAATAAATCTGTGAATAATCAAAGCTGGAAAAGTCAACGTTGCAAATGTGGAGGGTTAACTCTAGATCTGGTTCCCAACTTTTGATCCTCCATTTGTTTTGGACTTCAGATACCAGAGGCCCCAACCAGCTTGGCCAGTGATCAGAAATTATGGGAGATGAAGTCTCAAACATCTGGAGGATCAGCGGTTGGGAATCACTGCTCAAGATGGACAAATAGCCCATCTTGATGTAAAAAAGTTTTCTAGGTTTCTCAGTATTTCTGGTTCAAACTAATTCATTTTGGAATCTAGGAAACTGGATATAAAGACAGGACATAGCAAGGGAATGTGTGAGTACTGTCCTGAATTGTCTTTCATTAAGTTCTATTTTCAGACAGTAAGTGTGGTAGTTATTACTCATTTCTGCGTACTTTAATTTATTCCTGACTTCTAGCTTTTAAACCTATTAAGCGTGAAAGTTTTTGCCCTTTCAAGAATGTAATGAATGTTGATTGCTAGGTATGCAAATAGGTATCTGAGGTAAATATGGATATTGGATAATAGCAACACAATAACACTGATCCCTCTATAAAGGCAGAGGGGAACTGTACCACTTTCCTAGGCCTCTCTTGGAGGTGGACATTTTAGGAGAGCTCTCTTGGGTGATGCGGTACTTTCCTCAAACACAACCTGCTTCCTTTTCTCCACACTTCATACTCCATTCTGTCTGGGATCATGAGTAGAAAGCAGGTCACAAACCTACAGATAGACGTATGGGATATTGATGCTGTTACAGAAAATTTCAGGCCTAGATAAGACTTTTCCAAAATGTTTGGTAATGAGTTGCACCTCAGTGGATTTGTTTGTTTGATCCTCTGTTTGAAGAGCCTTCTTAATTTTGACAAAATCATCATAAAATATGCAGGAGCATGCAGCTTCATTATCAATCAAGTGCACATTCCACATTGCAGTCAAAACACGAGCAGAACAATTCGAAAGAGGTGGGCTCTTATTATTGTAGCTGTTATTTTCTTCCTCCAATTTCTTCCTTTGCCTTTCTTAACAGATGTAAATTGCACAGCTGAAGTATGCCCTTTCAACACATTTCATTTTGAACTTGAAAACTAAATTCTGAGTGCAGAACAGATGTGCATAAACAACACTAGCCTTAATTCAATCAGTGTGAAATAGTTGTGTTAGGGAGGCAGCAGACAGGTCATCATTTTAATTATTCCAATCTTACCTTAGGTTATTTCTTAAAACATTAGAGCTTTGAAAAATTACCCTTTCATACTACAAATCTAGATTACAGTGACCTTCAGGAGCCTGCAGAACTACAAGTGTTGCACTGGCAACTACAGCAGTCTGTGGAAACAAAATTCAATACCTAAGCACAAAATATATGGTATTATTTACAAAGGCTGTGTGCATCTAGAACAGTTGTTGAGGAGCTAACGTTTTAGTTGCCACTCACCTGAAGCTCATTTCACAAAGATGTCCCTTGTACTGGAAAAGTTGAAATGGCACCTCCCTAGTCTGTTATAGCTTAGTTTGGTGTTCTCTGTATGTTTTAGTCTACATCTGCAATCGCTTTTGGCCACTGGCTGTAATGATTCAGGGTTATGGGAGTTGTAGTTTAAAACATATAGAGAGCTTTTTTGCCAGTGAAGAACATAGTCCAAAACATATGGAGATCTTCAAATTGCCACTGAGGAATGTAGG
>NC_056526.1:29925407-29938333 GCF_019175285.1 Sceloporus undulatus
CCCCCCATCCATAGCTATCTGTTAAAAGGACTGGCATAATAGGATGGAAGAATTAATTTTCCTAATTTCCCTAAGCATAGTGGCCGCATTAGTAAGACATAAAGGCAAACACTGAATCTGAAGGCAAAACTTCCATTTAAGTATTATAAAATAAATATCTCTAATGGGATATTTTTCCACAAAACAATAAAATGTTCAACTATTGGGATGGGCTTGAGATGAGGAAATGCTACTCAAGACTTATCTAGAATAAACATCACATGTGGGAACGTCACACTTCATTTTCCATAGTAAGACTAACAATGTTGCTAATACAGTATTGCATTTAGACTTTTCCTAAATCTGGGAAGAATGAAGCTTTGCTATACTTTCGTTTGGCCTTAGGACAAGATCTTGTTTCATGCCAGTGGACCATAAAGCTCCACCAGTGTATTTACACCAGCGTTCTGGGAGAGAAAGGGCTGCGTGCCAGGTGACAGTGCAAGGGAGCTCTTCCAGCACCCTCCCCCAGTCACTGTTTGGATTGGGGAATGGAGCCATGCCAAGGCACCATCCTGCTGTCATTTGGCAGCCAGGAGTAAGTGTTATGGAAGGACGTACTAGATATACAGCATCCCAAAAAGTACTTACACTGCCATAACCAAGATTATGCCAGTGCAAATCAGCAAGTGGATTCTGGTCCTATGGCCCCAAATATAAAATAATTGCACAACTATAGCATTCAGTTTATCAACATTCACCTGTGTTCAGGGATGTATGCTTCATCCACCATTAAGTTACTTTTATTGAAAGCTTAGCACTCAACTAGTTTATGGTTTATATAATACCCTGAGACTGTACATCTGTTAAAAATTAGTACATAAAGAGAACCTTTGCTAGCAGCTTCTGAAAATAAGCCAGCAGTTTGATAGCAGCACACTGCCGTGGCACTTGATGGAAACAGCATACTTGCTAGCTGAGGTAAGCATCCATCTTAACATGGCTACAGATGAGTATAACACCAATGCTTTGATATAAGAAGTACTTAAGTTTGGTGTCAGCCGTTCACTTTGTGGATCATTAAGTGCACATCACTCCAGAGCTGTACCCTCTCACTAGTGTCATTCTGAACACAACAAAGAAGAGAGTCATTGAAGATCTCATCTTGAAAAAGCAAAACCTAAATTTCAAGCATCATTTCTGTGTTTGAAAATGTCACACTTGTGGAGCACACAACACACAGGGACAATATGTGATCACTGAGATTTTGAAAGGGAAGAATGTTCATTCTCTAAGACAGAACTGCCTATCTGATTTGAGAATACCTCTGAACACAGTAGTTCCATCTGGGCACTCATATATGCTAAAATTTTAATTCCAATGGAGAAAGAGAAAAGTGGTGCAGAATAATTATTGCATTTCTCTCTGCCATCATTGTTTTCAAAAGATTTGTGTGGTCTAATGGTCTGCTAAGATTGGGGAGTTGAAACTCCACATGACCAGGTTTCCACATGACCATGAGACAGTCTCTCTCAGTGTAACCTACCTCACAGGATGACCTTTTGTTCTGCTACTCAGAACAAATTCCTAATCTCAGAATTCTGTAATTCTGTGAGCATGTCATAAGCACCAGATTCTGGAGTACAGTATCTGCAGAAGGCCCCAGGTTCAGTTGCAGACACTGACAGTTAAATGGATCTCAGGTATAGATGACAGGAAAGATTTATGCCAAAGATCTTGAAGAGCCACTGGCACTCAGAGTAAACAAGTGATAAAGAAGAAGATAGGTCATCCTAATAGAATGACAGATCGCTGGATGGTTTGCAGTAGATGGGCAAAGATGTTTGTCTTTGAGGATTTTTAAAACAACAACACACACCCTCCAGTAGTTATGCTGCAGAAAAGGCTTCTGTCTTGTTATGACAACCCTATGAACGAGAGCTCTTCAGGAGGCCTGATTATTGGCTACCTTGACTAGGTCTTGCAAACTCAGTGCTGTTGCTTCCTTGATTGAATTAACCCACTTGTAGTGCAGTCTCCCTATCTTTCTACTTCCTTCCATTTTATAAAGCATCTTTGGCTTTTCCAATGATTGACATTGTTTCATGATACATCCAAAGTTCACCAGCCTTAGTTTAGCCATCTTTGCTTCTACTGAGTGTTCTAAGATACATTTATTTGTTCATGGTGTCCTTGGAACTCTTCCATATCTGTAGAATGCTTCTCGAGTACATGGTGACTAAAAATGAATAGATTTTTTTGTTGAAGGACTGTGATCTCAATTTTTGTAATAAAAGTAAATACCTGGCCTCTAAATCCTGTGTCTGCAGGGTATGTTCTTGCCCTAGGCTTCTATAGCTTAGCTTCAGTATTCTAGTAGAAAACATAGTAGATCCCATAAACCTGAAGTCTGCCCACTCTCAGATGACATGAAGGTAGGTGGTCAAATAGTCTGTCCTGGTATAAGGCAGCCCCCTTACATTTAGTAAGAAAAATTTAGTCCCACCATACTGTATATATTCATGTACAAGTATAGAAATTTTAGTCAAAAAATTGACCCCCCAAAACTAGGTCAACTTATCCATGGGTCAAAAAAGGAACCACTCTCTTTCTCTGAGTAGAGTGGCAAAAGGTGAGAACTTAGTCCATCTCAGGAGCACCTAAAAGAAGCACCAGCCCTTTCTACTCTGTCCACCATGGCTCCACTTCTGACCTTTTTGATTGTCTGGGTTGGAAAAGCAGAAACAGTTATGCCTGCCAGTTCTTTGGCATTGTTTTCCTTAGCTTCATCCTTTATAGTCTTAGTTAAATGCCTCTACGTTTTACTCTTGACTTATTCACGGGTGAGATAAAAACCCTTAATTTTGGTACCAAAACTTGCCCTTGACTTATACATTAGGTCGACCTATAGTTGAGTATATACAGTAAGCTGTTGTGAACATTTGTTCCACATAATATTTTAGAATTCCCATTGCCTCCCCTAGGCAAAAATAGATGGGGTTTTTGTTATTTGTACCAAATTTGGGAGGACTGAATGCAGGGGGGACTGAGTTTTTTATTCAGTCTGAATTTTGAGCAGGAATGTTTTTGTTTTGTTTTTTTAAATCTATGCCAGGATAAGAAAACATATGAGGAAAGGTTGTAGGAGCTGAATGTGTTCAGCCTGGTAAAGAGAAAACTGAGGGATAGAACTTATTGTTTTTCCCAAGGCTTCTTGACAGTGAGATTGTTTTGGCAATGGAACCAATTGCTTAGAGAGGTGGTGGGGTCTCCTTCTCTGAACATCTTCCAAAAGAGTCTGGACTGCTACCTGCTGGGAATGTTTTAGCTGGAGATCCTGCACTGAGCAGGGGGTTGGATTTGATGGCCCATGAGGCCCCTTCCAACTCTGTGATTCTATGATTCTACACAACCATCTGATCTGCAAAGAACATCTGCATTTTGTACTAGAGTGCTGTTGCCTACAAAGAAGTAGGAAGATTACAATATCATTAAAATATCTTATCATGTCCTCCATGACTAATGTGGCTAAATGTGTCACAGTTGCTTTTAAATCAAATTATAAAGCTAAAAGTCAGCTATTATTTCAACATTAAAAGAAGGGGAGAAAGTTACCCTCTAGCAGATCTTTGCCACTTGGATTTTGCTCAAAAAGTGACTGATCTATTTTCAAAGTGCAGCACTATGAAGGGCCATTATAAAATATCTATGTTATAAATGTACTCCCTATTATTTCTCTATTTCAGAGAGGAAAGGGATAGAGACCTTATAAGCTACTGATGTAAAATTGGCAGGGGTTTTTGCTCAGTTTGAAATCTGGTTCTTACTGCCATCCTGAGCAGTAAATATTCCATTAGAAATTTGTTCAGCTCACTTTGTGCAGAACAGTTAAGCCAGTTAACAGGCTGGGAAAGATGTATTTGCCTAATTCCTGACCAGTGGTAAGCTGAGTATGTCTCAGTGGTAGCCAGGCTTTTTGGCAAATGTGCCACATTAAATCTAAAGTATGAATTATGTCACTATATTCAGCCCTTATCATGTCCTACCCCAGTGATTTATTTCCCCATTAGCAGCAGAGTTTGGAATGTTAGCTTTATAAAGGCAATTTGTTCTATAACTCATTGCGAAGTTGCAAAGCTCTCTCCAAGTACCTGCAGTACCACTGGCGGGGTACAGACCGCCGCTGCCAGTAGGTCCGCGGGGGAGCCGGAGCCTTCACACGGCCCGACTCCCGCGCGGACCGAAAAAGAAGCCCCAAAATGGAGCTTCTTTTAGTCACGTTTGCGACGTAGCGAGGCGCCAGGGGCGTGCTCGCTACGTCACAAGCGGCGCGACACGTCTGGACGCTGTGCGTCCAGTACGTAAAGATGGCGGCACCCATGTAGAAGGGGCGCCGCCATCTTGTACGTATACAATACGTACTAGGGTTAGGGGGGTGCGGAAGCACCGCCCCTTCCTAACCCTAGTACGTATTGTATACGTACTAAATGGCGGTGTGTATCCCGCCACTGCTATTGCAAAGGGTTCATAGTAACTTTTTGCATTGCCGTTTAATTTATTCATTAGTGTGTTGCTGTTGTTTTATTAGTGCTGGGATTCTTGAGGGGAAAAATCATCTTAAAACAAGTAAGAAAGTGGTTTAAAATTTATTGGGTCATACAAAAGCCTCCTAATTAATTTATGTTTCCCCCAAATAATGATTAAAAATAACTTATAAATGTTACATGTTAATTTGAGATACTAACATACCCAATGCATTATTTTGGGAAACGATTGTCTTTACTCCAGCAAGATGATGATGGTCCTTGTAGCGTGTTGCTTTCAAGCTCTGAGCTGCATAGGGGCTAAGAGGCAGCCAAGTGCATGTACTTAATACTGCTCCAGTTGTCCCATTTCCTGCTGCCTGTCCCACATGTCATATCATGGTTTACACTAACCCACAGAAGTAAAAGTGCTACAAATTTGTTCCTTATGCTCTAGCTTGCTTTGTTCCTCTAAATGTTGTCCTTCTCGTACTCTGTTGCTGGGATCCTTCTTTTGACTTTGACATATACACTATAAAAAGCAAGCTAAGTTCTGAGCCATGGATCAAATACTGGTGCAGGCCTTACAAAGACTGTTATGTTGACATTTGACCAAATCATTAAAATCTTTACATTTTTTACATGTTGACTAGGGCTGCACCCACACTGCAGATATAATCTGGTTTGACACCACTTGGCTCAGTGCTATGGAATTCTGGGAAGGCTAGTTTGTTGTGGCACCAGAGCTCTGCTCTGTGTACAATGTGGATGCAGCCTAGAAGATTAGGAAATGGGTTGTAGTGTACAAAACTAATTTCTCACATTCTCTATTAGATATTGCCAAGGAACTGCTCTGTAAATTTTGTGTCATGTGTAAAAGGATGTCTTTCATCTGAAGAATATCTTTTAGTATTTTTTCATAGCACTGAATAGTTTTGTTGCAATTACATCTATACCTGTCTTCTTTGGATAGTTGTATCTCTTTGATCACTTTTAACAACTGTGGCATGGCTCCCTGATTCCTTCTTACTGATTATTCCCTTTTCCATGACCATGGATATCAGCAGCAGTATCTTTTTTGTTTTAGCATCCCTGTGTCCTGACTCCATTTTATTTTTTAAAAAAAATCTTCAAAAGGGCAGGAAGGTATACCAGCAATGGTATACATAGAAATACTTTAGTATGAGGTATGGTGGATATGACGAGACTTCCCACAACCGTGTCAATTTCATTAGAATCTGGAGAGGAGGAAGAAGGGAAGGAAATTTGCACTTGTGAAATTGACATGCCTTTCTTTCAGCTTTGTTTGTTTCATTGGTGACCTAAAAGAGGAAGGGCAAAGAAAACAGCAGGAAGGGAGGCAGATAGTGAAGAAAGAGAATTGTCAGAAAGTCACCAAGTACTTTATAATGAAAATGAGTCAGGGGTTCATCACAAGGGAGTATAGGCCAGCAACCGAGATGGGCAAGTAAAGGAAGGGATTTCTTTACTCCTAAACTAGTTGGAGAGGACGTGGTGACATCTGAAGTGAGAGTAGCATGACTTCTCAATGGTAGTAGTGTGCATTAAACTGAACTGAAGGGGATGATAGTTAAAAGACATGAAAACAGATATGTGATTTTTGGTGTTATCTCAATATACATAGCTGACAGGTTGGAAATTTAAATCCTGTGCCAGTAAGAATATTTTTGTGTAGGATGCAACCATAAACATTACTACTGAATGCATTGGTATAAGGCTGAAACCAAATAAATTGATTACTGTATTCAATATAAGTGGGAACACTCCTATCTCGCACACCTGTCAGCCTTACCCAATCAAAGTAGTGCTTTATTAATTTTCGTCTTTCAAATCCTTAATAGCAATAGTAATAACAAGTACATTTCTATACCACTTATCAGTGCACTTAAGCACTCCCTAAGCGGTTTACAAAGTGTAAGCCAATTGCCCCCAACAATCTGGGTACTTATCTTAGCAACCTCCTCGGAAGGATGCAAGCCTGAGTCAAGCTTCAGCCCTCTCGCTGGTATTGAACTTGCAACCTTATGGTTTGTGAGTGAGTGGCTGCAGTACAGACATTTAACCACTGTGCCACCAGGGCCCTTAACCATCACAAGCTAGGATTTTTTTAAAATTGTACTTTATGAATTGTGAGATACTTCCTCATCCCAATGGGAGTTTTAATATATTAAGAGTTAGGATCTGGGTTGTGGTTGTAGTTGTTACGTGCCTTCAGGTTGTCCATCCTATGGTGCCCCTATCATAGGGTTTTCTTGGCAAGATTTATTCCTAAGAGGTTTGCCATTGCCTTCCTCTGAGGCTGAGAAAGTGTGCCCTGCTCAAGGTCATTCAGTTGGTTTCTGTGGCTGAGCAGGGATTTAAACCCTGGGCACCTGGAGCCCTAGGTTGTTGTTATTATTATTATTATTATTATTATTATTATTATTATGCTTTATTTATAAAGCGCTGTAAATTTACACAGCGCTGTACATACAATCTTTTTAATTGGATGGTTCCCTGCCCTCAGGCTTACAGTCTAAATTACACGACACAGAAGGAGAAGGGAAAGATGGAGGGGGCCTCTCTAGTAGGATAATAAATATAAAATACATAGCAATACAGGAAGTGATTAAATAAAACAGACAACAAAAGAACATCAAATAGCCAGTGACAATTATGCAATGCCTGGGAATGCTTCTCTGAACAGGATGGTCTTCAGCTCCGTTTTGAAGCTGGTTAAAGAAGAGATGGCTCTTGTTTGCGAGGGAAAAAGGTTCCAGGAGTGAGGGGCAGTGAGTGAAAAGGGGCGAATCTGAGATGGGGCAGAGGAAATCCTGGGCTGGGACAGCAGACCTTGACTACCAGAATGGAGGGCCCGAGAGGGAAGGTGAGGAGAAAGAAGGTCTGGTAAGTAAGGAGGGGCCAGTCCATGGAGGGCTTTAAATGTCAACAGCAGGAGCTTATACTGAATGTGGAAAGGGAGGGGGAGCCAGTGAAGGGATGCCAACACAGGGGAGATGTGGTCAGAGCGGTGGGCAGATGTGATAATGCGTGCATCTGAATGCTGGACAGAAATTAAAGGACGGAGGTGAGAAAGAGGAAGCCCAGCTAGGAGGACGTTACAGTAATCCAGTCGTGAGACCACTAGGGCATGGACTAGGATCTTGGCAGTAGAGGCGGAGAGATAAGGTCGGATTTTGGCAATGTTGTATAAAAAGAATCTACAAGCCTTGGCTGTGGTCTGGATCTGAGGGATACATGACAGAGAAGAGTCAGGTGCCGTGACTCAGATTAAATCTATGCTGTAGAAATAATGCAGTTTGACACCACTTTAAGTGCTGTAGCTCCATCTGATTGAAACTTGGGATTTGTAGTTTTACAAGGACTTTAGCCTTCTCTACCAAAGAGTGCTGGTGCCTCACAACACTGCAAATTCCAGAATTCTGTAGGATGGAGTCATGGCAATTAATATGCTGTGAAACTGCATTATTTCTACAGTGTAGGCACACTAGTCCAGCAATGAATCCACTATACCACATTACCTCTCTGATTGTGTTTAGGGCTAAATTTATATTGCTTGCATTTCTTAACCTCCAAAGAGAATTCCATCATCCTCCCAATGGAAGAAATTGTGATTTGTCCTAAATAGGGTCTGACAACCAGAGCAGCCTCTCCTGCTGGGCTGCATTATGGTTCATTGAAAAACAGCATGGGATATTTTTGTTATTATTGTTGTTTTGTTCCAGTATATTATATTGACTAGGCAAAAAAGTACCCGATGGCAAAATTGTCACTGTAATTTTGATGGTTTCTATTTGTGGAACATGAACTACATGGCAAATGGTTGGAGTTTGAAAACCAAGCCCACAACTATGCTGGTGACGGTGCCATGGAATTGCTGTATTAGAGATTTGTTTACCTTTAGGATACTGCTTGACCTTTAACATCTTCGGAGAACTTTTTCTCCATCCCACCAACATCACAGTTGCATTTGTTGAGGGCACAGGGAAGAGCCTTTTTGGTAGCTGATCCCAAATTGAAACATTCTCTTCTTTGGGAGGTATAGTTGTCTCTATCTGTACTCTTTCTGCCAGTAGACAAATACCTTTTTATTTAGTCAGTTTATTGGCTCTTAGCTTACCATGGCAGAAGGGTCTTTCAATGGGCTGTGCTATGCTTTTATCATTTTTGCTATGTTTTAATGTATTTTTAATTTTTTAAAATGTTTTTTTATTTAAGAAAAGTTTATTATTATAATTTCTTTTAAAGAAAATCCTCTGTGCCAAATCGGTTTTAGCTATGCAGGTTGAGTCTCCCTTAGCTGGAATTAAAAAAAATCTGAACTGTTCCAAAAAACAAAACTTGTTTTGTGGATGGCTGAGATAGTGACACCTTTGCTTTCTGATGGTTCAATGTACAGAGACTTTATTTCATACACAGAATTATTTTTAAAAATTGTATAAAATTATGCTATGCATATAAAGTCTATACAGTATGAACATAAATAAATTATCTGTTTAGACTTGGGTCTGATATCCAAGACATCTCATTATGTATATATATGCAAATACAGATATTCCAAAATACAAAGAAATTCAAAATCCAAAACACCTCTCTACCCAAGCATTTTGGATAAGGGAATCTCACCCTCTACTTTTTAATTTGTTGCCAGCCACATTCAGTCTTGTGCTTGGAGAAAGACATGATGCACAGTAAATACAATAAAATATTACAGTAAAGTGTCTTGTGTGAACTCTGACCCTGAGTAACTAAAATGTCCTGTCCAGATGCATAAGGGTCAGAAGAGCTGGGGCTGAGGTGGTTTCCCACTTTTGTGAGCAAGAAAGATTGTATCCTGAACCTTCACTTTGGGAGCTGATTGTAGAGCTGGTGCAGTCTTTGTCTTAATATGTATAGTGAGAGCCAAACACAGCAGCAGGTTCCTGCAATAAAGAGTAGTTGGCTACGATTGTGCCTGTCTGTAACCCTCTGTGTAATTTGGACTCTGGAGATGGCTCCTGCTGAATAATTTTATTTAAATGTAAATTTAGGTTACATGAAGAAATGGCACTGTAATGTGTCCCCTCTCCATTGGTACTAGGTAACCCTGGGCCAGTTTATTTTATAGTGGCAATTTAATGTATTGTTTTGCTGTTAGAGAGAAGCCAGATTTCTGTGCCTTGGAGCATAGCAGATAATGGAAACCAAATGGAAATTAAACTGTGCTTCTTCCAGCTGCTTTATGCAAGTAGAAACTGCAGGAGGAAGGAAAATTCTCTTTCCAATCTTGTGAAATTGCTGGACAGTCTCCTGTCCAGCTGGGCCTATTTGGGAATCATCAGTAGAAGAGAAGCTCCTTTTAAAGCCTCTCTTCTGAAGAGCTGTTTCTTGCATTTGTTTAATGATCAGAAAGGCAATGCATAGAGCCAGATGAGACAAAAATACAATTCATGTATCATAATTCCTTCTGTGATTCTATCAGGATTTTGCCAAGAGAGTTGACCAAGTCTAGGAAGTCCTGAATATGACATCCATTGGAGGCATAGACTCTGGAAAGAAAAAATATTTATCTTGATGTAGCTATGCAAAATACTTTCCCGACAAGCTGAAACAAATGTGTCTACTTATTGGATAACTCACAAATTCCAAATAGGTGTACCTTAAAGGCATGAGACCCTGCCTATCTTGGAAGCTAAGAAGGATCAGCCCTGTAAGTACTTGGATGGGAGGCCACTAAGGAATACCAAGTGCTGTAGACTATATTTCAGAGGAAGGAATTGGCAAATCCATTTCGGAGTATTCCTTGCCTAGGAAAACCCTATGAAGTTAATGGGGTCGCCAGAAGTCGACAGGCAACTTGAAGGCGTGCATGCGCGCGCACACACACCCCTTCTTAGTATTAACTTTGCAGTGCCATGGAAACCTAGAAAATTACCTGAATGGCCCATTCCTTTTAGTCATAACTCAGAAGCTTGTCTGACCCTCCCAAAATGAAAGTTGATATTTTATTAAAGAGACAGATTTGCCAATTCTTTCATTATAAGTGAGAGACAATTTTAAGGTTGATTTCCTTCATTCTTTGGATTTCTCACCTTTGGCTACAATTCTGCTTCATTAGAAACAATTAGTGTTTGAGACACTTAGCCTATGTTCTCATCAACTTCATCTTCACTGAGAGTTCTTAGAGATTATTGAAATATTTACCTAACTATTTGGTTTGATATTGCTGTTCTTGCTTTGTGTTGGGCTGAAATATACAGTGCTGCATGGTCTGTGGCTTACGTTGCATTAATATAATAAGGAGAAGAAGCTCCATACCACACACATTAGCATTCCATTTGTTATTAATTAGAGTCCTGCTGCTTCTAGACTTTGAGATTCGCTTAATACTTAGTCTGTCAGGAGAAGGCTTTTGCTCATTGTATTTTTCATCCTGTGTCCATGGAGAGTTAACTGAAGGGCTGGGATATTAGTGTCATCTTAACTACTTTCTTTTCTCCATTTAAAGAATGGAACAAATAAGATGAATATCAGCCACAGAAGCTACATGGCTATCACAAAGGCTTTGCAACACTTATCAAAAAATCTGTTGCAGGATAGTTTTCCACAACACAAAGTAATTGTCCTAGGGGAACATAGCACTATTTTCTCACTCTTTAAACACATTCTGTATGACTCTCTCTCCCTCTTTCTCTTTCTCTCCTTCTCTCTCTGTGCATGCAAATGTATGCAAACATTAATATATGACTTGGATCAGTTTGTCATTATTGATTTTCAAAGAAAAGTTTAGGGACTGAATAACTCTGGAAGCTGGTTTATACCAGAACATCCAGTTTGTAAAGCAACACAGGAAGCTGCTTTATTCCAGACCATTTAGAAGATTATCGCACTGCGTTCTGAGAACGTTCCATATCATCACGTGATGAAAACGTTCCTGGAACGGATATTACCGCATTAGAAATCAAAACGTGATCAGAACGGGATCAGAACGGCAGTTTACCGCACTGCGATTCCTTTTTCTTGAAACCGTTCTCAGAACGGTTTGCTGTATTAAGTTTTGTGGGCTGTCTTCTGATGACGTCGCCACTCAGTGGTTGGACGGCTCGGGAGAGGCGCTGCCCCCAGGAAAGAGGGAAAAGGGAGGCTTGGGCCATGGAGCTCGCCTCTCCTGAGTCCCTCGGCTTACTGAAATCCCTCACCTCCCTTCCCCATAGGAATCAATCCAAAAACGGAGTTTTAAAAGAGCAGTGAGCCCTATGGGTCTTCATCTGGGGGGGGGGCAGAGGATACTTGGCTATGGGATTGTCCTGCCATCTCTCTCTCTCCCCTCTTTCCCCATAGGAAAGAATCCAAAAACGGAGTTTAAAATCTCTCTCAGATGCAGACCCAAAGGGCTCTCCTCTGCTCCTTTTAAACTCAGTTTTTGGATTGATTTCTATGGGGAAGGGAGGTGGGGGATTTCAGTAAGCCTAGGGACTCTGGCCGGGAGAGTGCTTCTCAGCCTCACTGAGAAGTCTTCCCTCCGAAGATTCTCTTGGGAGGGAAGGAAGGCAAGCCCCTATAAAACGCTGGGTCTTCATATGCTGGCATATGTTTGAAGAAAATAGGATAAAACCTATGTAACTTGATGGGCCAAGGGCAGAGTCCCCTCCTTGGCAGCCTGGGCATTAAGGGAGCTCCACGGAGGTCCCTTCAAGCGGAGGGAAAGGGAGGGGACTGGGCCAAGGGCAGAGCCCCAGCAGCCATAGCAGCTCTTTAAACCGGTTAGAAAAGAAGAGTCCTCTGCTGTCATCCCATTTCCCCTTTTTGGCAGCTTGACACCCTTTTGCTCCTGTGTGTGTGCATGTAATGTGTGCCTTCAGGTTGTGAGCTTCCCTCCCCGCTTTAACTCTTGTCTGGCTCTTTGCTATGGAATTCTGGGAGTTTTTTTGCTTGCTTTTCTGTGGTGCTCCAAACAGAGGAGCTTTTGTGGGTTCCCTCTTTGAGGGAAGGAGGAGAAGGTCCTGGGCATCCCTGCCATCCCTGCCTCCTGCAGGCTGCAAGCACAGGAGCCCCGCTGGACATGACACCAGAGGCCCCCCGCAGAAGCAGCCAGACCCTCTCCCTCTTGCTCTCTGCCCTGGTCCCCTCTTCCTTGAGGGAAGGAGGAGCTCCATGGAGGTCCCTTCAAGCCGAAGGAAAGCAAGTTGCCAGGGAGGGGACTGGGCCAAGGGCAGAGCCCCGGCAGCCATAGCAGCTCTTTAAACCGGTTAGAAAAGAAGAGTCCTCTGCTGTCATCCCATTTCCCCTTTTTGGCAGCTTGACACCCTTTTGCTCCTGTGTGTGTGCATGTAATGTGTGCCTTCAGGTTGTGAGCTTCCCTCCCCGCTTTAACTCTTGTCTGGCTCTTTGCTATGGAATTCTGGGAGTTTTTTGCTTGCTTTT
>NC_056526.1:29938343-29966250 GCF_019175285.1 Sceloporus undulatus
GTGTGGTGCTCCAAACAGAGGAGCTTTTGTGGGTTCCCTCCTGGAGGGAAGGAGGAGAAGGTCCTGGGCATCCCTGCCTCCTGCATTGTGACAGCACAGGAGCCCCACTGGACATGACACTAGAGACCCCCGGAGAAGCAGCCAGACCCTCTCCCTCTTGCTCTCTGCTCTGGTCTCTTCTTTCCCTCTCTTTCCCTGCTTTCCTCTTCTCTTCCTTGTCCCACCTTTCCTCCCTTTTTCCTCCCTTCCCTCCCTCCTTCTTTCCCCCCTCTCACACACACACTTTCCCTCACTGCAGTCACTCGCCTCCCTGTCTCCCTGCCTCCCTGCCTGTCATTCTTTCAGCCAATCAGGAGACGGAGAAATGAGGGAACGGATTTGAGAACGGATAAGAATACCGCACACACTTCTCTTGGAACGTTTTCATCACGTTTCAGCTCTCTGGGAACACATTCAGAACACATTCAAATCCGTTCCCTCCTGGAACACATTTCGAACACATTTAAGCGTTCTGAGAACCCGATTGGAACACATACGTGCGGTATTCTCAAATGCGTTCCGTTCTCATCACGTGATGAGAACGTTCTCAGAACGCAGTGCGATAATCTTCTTAGTTAAGTATTGTGTACATAGAATGGCAACAACTCTTCAGAAGTACAGCCAGGATATATTTCTAGATCTGCCTGAAGATTCTCGGGATTAAATCTAGGGCATTCTGCATACAAAGCATGTGCTCTACCACTGAGCTGCTGTCTTTGTAAAATGATATTTGCATGTAAAGTTGTTCAGGTACATGACTTCAGTACAGTTTAATGGCTGTACTGGAGGCAGAAATGAACTGAGCCATCCTGACCTGAAGATGAAGGGCAATTGTAGGACGCCACCTTTACTACCTGATATCTGCCATAATCTGAGTGCAATAACTATAGATAGGAGTACACACAGTGGTGTAGCAGCCTAAAACAGAGGTACTAGTTTATCATCTTTTGCATTTCTACTTTGCCCACTGTTTATTGAAAAGGAATCCTCTTTGACAAATGGAACCTCTGGGCCAAGAACAGAACAGAGTATGCTAGTTTTCTTTGCATGCATTATTTTAGTGAGTTGTTGTCCGAACCCATGGCAACCCTATGGATGAGACATCTCCAAGCCCCCCTAACCGCCACTGTTCTGCTTAGTTCCTGTAAATTCAGGCCTGTGATCTACTTGATTGAGACAACCCACCTGGCGTGTAGTCTTCCTCTCTTTCTACTACGTTCTACCTTTCCTAGCATTATTGTCTTTTCTAAAAAGTAATATTTTCTTATGATGTGGCCAAAGTACAACAGCCTCAGTTTCATCATCTTGGCTTACAGAGAGAGGTCAGGCCTGATCTGTTAAAGGACCCATTTGCTTGTCCTTTTGGTTGTCCATGATATTATCAGCACCCTTCTCTGGAACCACATCTCAAATGCATTTATTCTCTTTCTGTTTTTCTGTAGTGAATTCAGCAGACTTCTCTTGCAGTTTGTACAACAAATTAACTATTTTTACTCTTGACAGAAAAGGTCCTTATTGCATGGAAAGTTAGCATCTCCAAGAGGAGGAGGGAACATTGCTCCAGGCTGTATCAGGTTTCACCTTTAAAAGATCTGTTCTGAGCTGTTGTGTTGAAGATACCTTGGTACTGAAAAGTCACTTGGAAAATGAAATAGTTCCATCCAGAAATAAAAAATAACTGCCTGGTAGATTTCCAATAATCTTTGTTCCCACACCAACAAGTAACAAAGGACAGGGTTGTAGATTAATCAACGAAGAGAAGAAATGAACAGCTAACTTCCACAGTGTGAAGGAGAGAGGTGAAACTGTAATGTTTGAAATGAGATGTTTAGAAACCACAACTAAATGTAGGAAACCATACAATAATGTTTGGAATCAGTGATGTAAAGGAAGGAAGTCTGTATATCCTCATCATATGTATTGATTTCTATGAGGAAGTTAATGAACCAAGACAGTGAAAGAAAGAAAAAGATATGCAATTTTACATAAACTAGATCTAGTTATGTGCTTTAAAACTCCTTTTCAATAAAAATGACAAAGGTTCCCATTTGTCTTCCTTTTGACTTACATATTATAGGAAGACATGCCTCTCTTTTGTATAAAATAATTGTATCTCGTAAGTTATAGGAGCCATAGAAATGCACCCTGGAGTTATAATTTCTAATATCAGGATTTGGCAGTGCAATCAATATTCCTGTTATCAAAAACAGAAGGATGATATGTGCATACAGTCGCTAGCTGTGTAGATTAGCTGCCAGCTGTCACAAGGTAGATACAGTGCAAACATGCTTTTTAAAAAATTATAGGCTAATATCCTCTGAGACTTCTAAATATATGGCATATTATTTTTTAACGCCCTGACTGATGATGGTGGACTCTCCTGGTATTAAAACATTTTAAATGCTGCAAGGTTGTATTGCTTACACCTTATGGTATTTTTTTTTAATAAATAGAAGTAATGATCAACACATTTCATAATATAAGACTACCTTGTATATTCTGTCCCAATTTCTGAAGCAAGCAATATGTTTACTGTACTTCTTATAATGAAGCCACAATGACAGGCTGCTCTACTATAAGCGAGTCAACCTTTCTGGCATAAGATTGTCTGTGTACAGTATCTCGTTCTTTCTGTCTGTGTGTGTATCAATCCTTGTCAGCCCTGTCCAGCTGTTCCTGCAGAGTCTTGGCCCTGGCTGTTCCCTTTGGTCTTTAGCCAGTACCACAGAGACAGCAGTGCTTGTTTGTTCCTGGCTGAAACTATCTCTCTGTTTTGCCTAGTACTGTATTCCTTTTTCCAGTGGATCACAAACAGAACCATTGGGAAAACTTTTTAACAACAAACAACATGACATTTTACTGCCTTGAGGGAAAATGGCAAATGGTGCCCCCCCACACTTTTAAGTCAAGATTCATGGTAACTCAAACTGGCAAAATTATTTGTGGAATACCCATCCCTTGGGTGCCCAACTGGCAACAGGGTTGGTTTTGTTCTGGGGCCAAATTAAAAGTTTGCTTTTACTAATTTCTTTGGCTAATGGTAATGATTTCATTCTTTAAAAATGTTTTAACTTTTTAAAATTATTCATTTGTTTAGTATGCTTTTAGAATGTTTAAATTAGTATTGTTTTTTATAAACTGATTTTATTGTAAGATCTTATGCCATAGAGTGAAATAGTAACTACTACTACTACTACTACTACTACTTCTACTGAAGCAAAAAATCTCTCAGTTGCCTCTCTAGTAGTGAAAATATAGTAGGGAGCAATCCATTAACTAGTAAGAGCCAGTATGGTGTAGTGGTTTGAATGTTGGACTACAACTTTGTAGACCAGGGTTCAGATTTCTGCTTGGCCATGGAAACCCATGGGGTGGCTTTGCGCATTTCACACTCTCAGCCTCATGGGAAAGCAATGGCCCTTTGAACAAATTTTGCCAAGAAAACCCTGTAGTAGGGACACTGTAAGTCAGAAATGACTTGAAGGCACACAATAATCAGATAACAGTGTTCTGCATTTCCATGTCATACATAGCATCTGCTGCCATAGGCAGTTGCCTCACTGTATCTAATGGTAGAGCTGGCCTTGTCAAGTAAGTGAGCAGAGTCAGCTCGCCTAAATGACATCCTCCAGCAGAACATGTATATGTGGTTTTCCTTCACATGGGAGATGTGCCACCATAACTGCTGCACTGCAGCATTAATTTGAGTGGGCAATGAGTATGTGCTCAGTGGAGCAGCTGGAAAATGGTAGTGAAGTGTTGGAGAAATTTGTCATATGTGCCCCATGGCCTGCCTACTGCTCTGAGGCCTATGGAAGGGAGATATTGTCCTGTTGACAGTCACGAAGCAAAATTCAGCTACAAGTTTGTTTCTGCATGGGGAATGTGCAGGTGGAGATGCTGCTTTTCCTTTCCTTCACTAGCCACAATTCTTAGCCTGGCTCTGAGGATCATGCTCATACATGTATATAGTTCTTCTGTCACCAGAAACAGTGCTTCCATTAGCTCACTCCTTCCACAAGTGCTTCATTTTATTCATTCCAGACTCTCTTTTCCTCCACAGCTGCAGCACTGTGAGCACCATTCCAATTTGTTATCCACTTATCGCCCCCAGATCCTTCCCTTCATTTCTCTTGTCTAAGCAAATGCCTTTCACTTTGCACTTGTGCTGTGATTTGTTTTCCCTAAGTGTATTACTGTACATTTATCTAAATGAAATCTGATCCTATTTGAATTTGCCCATCTCCCTTAGATCTCTAGATCATTTTGTACTTTCAGTCTCCCTGCCACTGCATTGGCAAATCCCTCTAGTTTAGCATTATCTATAGACTTGATCAAAGGACAATATACTTTATCCTCTTGGTTTTAATGAAGGCATTGAACAGAAGCTATACCCAGCACTCCCTTCGGATATGCTTTTCTGCTCTGAGGTCGTTTAACTATCTTCGTAGTGGAATATTTTTAACCACACATTATCTGGGATGCTGATGCCCTCATGGTGTGAAAGCTGACTATTGGTACTTGGTGTTTACTGAAATTAAACTAGAGCACTATCATAATGGCCACTGTATATGAAGTTCTCAAGAAGGGTACAAAACCAGTCTTAGCATGTGGCTCCAGTCATCTTCCTCATATATCTTCTTGGACCTTAAGACAATCCCTGTGTGTTCTTTGGGTTTCCTGTCCAAATGAACTGAGGTGGGTGACATCTAAGCAAAGGGCCTTTTCAGTGATAGTTCCCCATTTTTGGGGAGTCAGTTTGGTGCAGTGGTTTGAGTACAGTATTGTACTTTGGGAAATCCTCCTACAGTCATGGAAACCCATTGAATGGCCTTGGGCAATTCACACTCTCTCAGCGTTTTTGGAATCTCAGGAAAACATTTATACAGTCATCGCTCCCAGTTTGTGGGAGATCCATTCCAGACCCCCCCCCCCACACACACACAAAATAGAAAAACCATGGCTATTCAAGCCTCATTCACTATAATGATGGCACGCTCCCGCACACACCACTGCACACACACCATGGGCAGGCATGACATTTTGTCTCTCTTGGCTTTACACCCACAGAAAACTCAAAACCATGAATGAGAAGTCCACAAAAGGGGAGGGACAATTGTTTTCTTCTAATTGTGTAGTTTTCTCATTGAGTTATCAAAGTTCAGCTGATCTATCTGTATATTTCTTTATGGACATACTATGCTCATCCTTCATCATGTTGTTCAGTCACTTTTATATTAAATTCTTTATTTTCTCTATTATGCCAAGTGAGCTATACTTTTAAAGACTTTCTAGTTCTAAACATTTGGTGTGTGTGTGTGTGTGTGTGTGTGTGTATGTGAATACATATATAAATTTGAAACCTACCTACTCCTGAAGGTTTGGGATGGGTAACTATAATCTAAATTATATATATTCAGATGAATTAAATGAGTCTATTAAAAGCAGATGAAACAAGAATGGCAATTTGAAATTAGCTAGACATATCTGGGTTGCATTTATATATTGTGTCATGATAGTATTGATTTTATTTGAATTTCACAATGGGAGAAAATTGGCTCATTAAATTTCAAAGAGCCCCTCTTTTGCTTCTCGACTACTGATTGTTTTCTCAGTTCCATGCAGATGGTGAATCATAGCTCATCTGTGAGAGTTACACATATAGCTCTATCAATCTTCTATTATCCTTAAGGAGTTGATAGCTTTTTAAGGCTAGGAGGAATGCAAACACTTTTTAACACTAGTAGCACCTCTTGCCAGTGGTGATAGTGTTTGTGCCACCTTTGTACCACAGGAATAATTTTAGAATAGAGCAGCTGTAGTCCTCCAGATATATTTGGCCAGCTGTTCTCACCAGCCCTATGGCAACCATAAGCAATGGCAGCACAGTTTGTTGGGGTCAGCAGCATCCTATTCCTTGCAATGTTAGAATCAGAACCTGAGATCAGGGTAGATCCTTGTGATGTTGCAGAAGCAGATCCTTTTGAAGTCACAGAGGCAGGATAGGCATTACAGCTGCTTTCAGCTCAGCTGATTGAAGAAGTGGGCATCCTAGTAAGTGGGCCCAGAATGTGGATAAAACCCAGTTAACCAGGTGGTACAGCAGCACAGAGCCAGAATGAGAAAGTGTTTTTCAGCAGGTGGCAAAATGAGTAACTTCAGTAGTTGTCCCATACGTAGTATCCCAAGCCCTTGCATCTTATGTAGTCTTGCATAAAACACACATGATCTATAGAAAATTTTCTTTCCAAGCCCTGCACTGGAGCTGGGCCTTATGGAATGCTCACCACTATCCTTCAGGGAGTTTTCTTTCAGGCCTTCTGCTGCCGCCACTTCTACGTTCAGGGATTATGAATCTTGATATTGGTATTCCACTTTCTGCAAATGGCAGAAATGCCACCACTGCTACCACAGTACGTTTCTCTCACTTTTGCCTTTTGGTGCAGTAGTGTTGCATAAGTATTGGGTGCAAAAATATATTCAAGAATTTAGCTTTTTATTTTCTGAGTTCCTTAGCTTTTCCAAACAAAGTCATTCTGTGGGTTAAAATCTCTGAAATTCATTTTAGAGTCTGTCTCACTTGCCTTTTGTTAGTTTCTGTAATTGCAGGAACTGTGTCCAGGGTCAATGTCATAGATATGGTAATAAGAATAATTTTGAAACTGACTGTCCTACCCTGAGAACATCCATTTGTTTACAGGAATGATGATGTTACAAAGATCCAGTTCTCTAGGAATAAGGCTTTGCAACCTATGCAAAACAACTTTTTTTCTCTTATGCATACTTTTCTCTGTTCATGTAACATTGGCCCTTTCTGGATGGGCGTATAGTACGTCCCCACACGGGTGCTGCCATCTTGCCGTAGCGGACGCATAGCATCCGCACGTCATGTGCCCGATATGATGCCGTGAGTGCGCGACTAGCGCCTTGCGGCGTCACATCCCGGGGGCAAAAAGAAGCCCCATTTTGGGGCTTTTTTTTGCTCCGCGAGGGAGCCGCGCGGTTTGGCCACTGCGGCTCCCTCGTGGAGCAACCGGTGGTGCTGGCAGACCACCACTTTTAGGCGGTCTGGAACGCGCCCTTGAAAAGTTCCATGAATTGCTGATGCTTCCAAATAATGTTTCTCTTTCTGAACAGCTCTTGTTTCTCAGCTATGGTGGGGGCATAGGCTAACAGGTTGGATCCATTTGCCAAAGAACTTGGTTTTTTCCTATCCAGATTCAGTGCCCACTCCAGCTCTGTGTATCACCTGGGAAATGCAGTAGCACTAATAATTTAGTCCGGCCCCGCATTAGTGCAATGCATAGACAATCACCGTCATGCTCAGCAAGAGAGTTCTGGTGCCAGCTGGGAATGAGTGGGGATAGGAGTGCAAGCTTTAAAACCACGTTAGTAAAAAAAATAAAACCTTTTGGTTTTCCAGTGCTGCTCACCTTGAGATCTGCCTTTCTCCTTTCAGACCCAGAAATTGCCAGAGACAATGTCTTGAGAGCTGGCAATGGGAGTTGTAGTCCAAAATAATCTGGAGGGTCACAGTTGCCCACCCCTGTGTTAGAAGATCCTTGCTACACTGCAACAGTTTAAGATAGTTTCATTCATATGCCAGCACTGCAGTGCCCTTACTTTCTTGAAGTGGAAACACCATGGACAGGAAGGAGTTGCATCATAGTCTTCTCATTATCAAAGTAGTACAAAAGGGACACATGCAGAACTGGCTTCCATGACACCGAGTTCTGTCAGAAGAGGCCCACAGAGAGTTGTGTGCAGTACTGGGGAGGCTGCAAGAAACTGGCAGAAAATAGAAACAGTCCAGAGAAAGCTACTTGTGACTAAAGACAACATTAAATAGTGCAAACTGTGAATGAACTTCACAAGAGCCACTTATGGAAGGATGTTTCAGAATTGTTTGAAGTCCACTCTCTTAATGAGCTAAGATTGCTCTGTGTGAGTGTATGTGCAGATGTGTGTGTTTTAGACCAGTTTTTCAAATGTTCCTCCTCCTCCATTATCTGCCTTCTTTGAGGTCATTCACAATTTGTTATGATGAACAAATGGCACAAAATGTTCCTGAACAAAAACCAATTAGTTCAGAAACAGAGTTCAGGAAACCCATAAATGAACACCACATAAGATTCTATAATTGCCTAAAATTATACAAAAAGCACCATACCATGCAGATAATAAAACCTCAAAGAGGTCTGATACAGTACTATGAATTCTATCAGTGCTTCCCAGGCTGATGTTGGGGGCAATTACTTTTTCCCCCAATGTGCCGTGACCACATTTGTTCTCATTGGCTACAATGGTTTTTTTCTGTCCTGGAAACTCACCAGAGACTGGCAGCCAGTGGCTTAGATACTGGTAATGGGTCCAGTGACCACCACTTTGAGTACAACTATATGACAGCATGAGTGAAATGTGTTTTAAAGGACAGATTTTAAATTAGTAGTCCATTACAGTATCACAAGACCTGACAATACCGATTTTAAAAAAAATTGAGTGAAAAGCTTGCACTTCTAAAAAGAACAATACAGTGGTACCCCGGGTTACGAAAATAATATAGAATTTGGAAGGAAAGAAAGACTATTGAACAATCATTTTCAAATACAGGTAGCTGTTGTAAACAGCTATTCTAAATCAACTGATAATACCTAAAGAACACTAATTTGAGGTTAATCCAAACACATTATTTAAATCCCTAAATTGCAACATTAACTTACTCAAAACCTACTAATTATTTCAGACCTTGGCAATTTGTTAACACAAATACATTAATATTATTTTATAATTAATAAAATATAAATGAAATTGTTGAACTTTCCTTCAAATTGCCTCAACGTAATGATTTAAAATACACTGTACCATGTAAAATACACTGATTTCTAATAATAATTCAAACCACTGATGTCACTATGCTTTAACAGTTAAAAACAGCAATGTTCCCAGTGGTGCCAGTGGCCTCCTTATGAGGAGGATGCCCCTGCTGTGGGGAAGAAGGGGATGAATTTGGCCTTTTGGCCCCACCAGCAGCCCCACTCCCCTGGCAGCCCCCACCCCCTCTGCACTGGATGACTGTGGGGTTGGAAATGCACTTTTTAATTTTACTTCTTTCATTCAAAGTTAGTAAGTTAGGATGAGAAATAATGTCTAGGTTAACACCTGCCAGTAAAATTCCATGACCAAGTGGCAGTTTGAACCCAAATTTGCCCCAGTGAGTTTGGCTCAGAACTCACACATGGAGTTTATCAAACGGGAGGAATTTCTCTTAAATTCGAATGAAAAGAAAGTGGGGCCAGAACACATTCACTTAAAGTTGCTAGTTTTGCGCAATTACGTGAATACGCATTGCATTCGAACTGGCTCCCCATTGCTCGAAAATAGCATGCCATTGCCCGAATTTGCGTGTGGCAGTCTATCACGCAATAACATGAAACCACATGATTGTGTCCAGACTGACTTACTATTGCCCGAATTTGTGTGTAGTGGGTTATCATGCAATAACGTCAAACCCCATGATTGCGTTCAGATTGCCATCGGATTATACTTCCAATTCCCCTTGTCTGATAAACCCCATGGACAACTGTCCCTTTTCCCTTGTACCACTTTCAAGTCTCATTTATAAAACGCTTGAACAATAAAAGATTGTTGTGCCCATAGATTGTGAGCAATGACTATCAATTTCAGTTGAGCTATGCCCAAATTTTAATATTCTCTTTTTCAGTTAGTTGGTGTCACTACAGTAAGTAGTGCTGGTTTTTTGAGGGTATTGTTTTTTGTTTGTTTGTTTGCCACAATTGAAAGTCTCATTTTTGTTGATGGAGTCTCAACTACCATGAGACTATTTATTATTTATTATTAATTTCTTCAGAGCCTCAACATCTGTGCATCCTCTTCCTTGCCAGTGCAAATGACCTTGTGCCAGTGAGATACCCAAGAGACAGCACTTTACAGCAGAATCTGTTAAATGGTCACTGGTTTTAGAAACCTTGTCAGAAAATAACATGACCTCAGAAAGGTTTGTGATTTGCTTTTCAGTCTGTTAGATTGATCATAAAGAGTCTGGGATATGCTCTTTATGCATGCAGCTATTAATAAAATATGTAAAGTAAATTAAGTTAAAAATAAAAATGTGTAAGCCAGCTTCAGGCTCCTGAGTGGGGCTATGAAGGAGTATGTCCATGGAAGGTCCTCGAAGGCATTTTGCCATGAGGGTAGAATGTCCTCAGATGCTGTTTCACATTGTCTGTTTAGCACATTGATTGGTAGTTTCTTTTGGATTTTTGAGGACAGAATGTTATCATTTTGGAGTTAAATTTACATATCTTAATGACTAAATATAAAACATTATCATACAACATAATCTGATATTCCCTTATGCCTCATCTTCTTTTCCTCTACCTAGTAACCTCCCTGTGGCCTCTGCTTCTCCTTTTTCTGCAGTTTTTCTGTTTCTATCTCTGCTTCTAGCTGGGGGCATTGCTAAATACTTGAAAGAATCATAGCACAGGCCCATAGATTGTAAATTTGCATAACACTTATATGTGCTAATTTATATGCAAATATGCAAGTTCAGGCTGACTTTCAGAGAGATAAAGCTCTGTTTCTTGTTGTCAGGGCTTCCAGAATCCTCCATCTTTAAAAATAGGCCTCATCATACATACCTCATGGGAATATAATTAAATGACTCGGAGAACTCAATTTACATTCTCCAAGATGTACAAGTTAAAGACAGATGATAGTTCATAGTTTTTGTGTGTGTTATAGTTCATTCCTATATATGATTCCGGAGAAATAGGTTCCATTGATTTCAGTAGATTTCTTTATAAATGGAATGAAAAGAATGTGAGTGTTAAAAAAATGCTTTCATTCTGTCAATGTAAACAGTATTTACAGTATGCAAAGGGATTCGGAGACATAGCCATGTTAGTCTGGACGTGTTTACAGTGTTGCTGTCAAATAAAGCAGTGTTAGTTATTTTCTGTTCTTCTTGTGCTTTTGAAAGGCTTCTGAGTACAGTAAGGATGTCTCTGTAGATAGTGCTATAAACCATTATTAATTTGACAGTATGTTTAAGGTTCAACAGTGATGACATAAATAATACTTTAAAGGCCTGTACAAATCCCAGGAGTCATGTATAGCCTCAGTAGTCTAACTTGAGGCTTGATAAAACCTCCTTTTTTGCTGCCTCTAGGGTTGCATAAACAGGATGGTGGCAGTAGTTGTGATTTAGCCCCTGGGAGGCCACAGTACATGTCTGGTGGGCAGCCTTTGGTTTAATGCATCACAAAAGTTGTAGTTTTAAAGGACACAATTTCAATGAAACTTTACACCACCATTTTATTCATCTCATCACAGTTTTTGAAAATGTGCTAAGATCAACAGAATGGATTTATTTTTCCCATTGAATTTCTCTCATTTCCTTTTTTGCACTTAATAAGGGGCAGCTTCACCAGATTATAGAAAGAGGGGAAGTTGGGCCACACAGACTCCAAAAAGATTTTTCTGAATTAAAGTATGTGTGCATGATGCAGATGTCACTGGGCAATGTATAATATGTATAGTTTGATAAAGCAATCCCAAGAGTGAGGTGTTGTGATTTCTCATTTTGCCCTGCAATATTTTCTTAATTATTTTTTGGAAATGCCAATATATAATAATATGAGGACTGTAGTAATCACTTTCCATTCTCCAGCTAGAAGAGAATGAGTAAATTTAAAGGGACTGTGAAAGAACAGTCAAGAATGAATTTATGAAGTGCTTTTTTTAAGATTAAGAAACAACTCATGCCAACTCCTTCCTTATCAGTATATCCAGCCTATTTTTAAAAGTTACATCATATTTGTTTTATATTCTTTAAATAAATTTGCTAATAGTTGTTATGGAAGGCTTGGAGGACACATTAGACAGAAAACTAGAGAACTTCAGCAAGGAGAGAAATATGACTTAAGTGCCACCTAACCCCTATGCATTCATTGGAGTGCAGACACATACAGTCACAGAATCATAGAGTTGGAAGAGACTACAAGGGCCATCCAGTCCTCCCCCTGTCACACATGAAAACACAATCAAAGCATTCCCAATGTGTGTTGAATGGCAGGGTACACATGCAGTCACTGCCTCAAACCAGTGATACTACAAGGGCCGCCCCTCTAGGTCAGTGATGGCGAACCTTTTAGAGACTGAGTGCCCAAACTCAAAGGCGTTCCCACACTGAGTATTACATGGTGCTGGGGGGGGGCAGGACTTCTGGGGGCAGTGGGATTTCTGGGAGGTGGGACTTCTGCCTTTCGGGGCTGGGATTTCCCTGGAGATAGCTGAACGCCCAGGACAGTGAGAGGAAGAAGAGTAACAAGCGCATGCCTGTTCCTCCTCTTTTCCCCGTCTTCCTGGGCCTTCAGCTGCCTCTTACCAAATTTTCACTTTAACCACATGAAACAATGTATATGTAAATATGTTTAGGCTGTGCATATGATTTGTTGTTGTTGTTGCTGTTGTTGTGTGCCTTTAAATTATTTCTGACCTAGGATGATCCTAAGGCGAACCTATCATCGGGTTTTCTTTGCATTATTTGTTCAGAGGAAGTTTGCCATTGGGTTCCCTTGAGGTTGAGAGCATGTAACTTACCCAAGGTCAGCCAGGGGGCTTTAGGGAGGGGAAACTGGCTCATTCCTATACTCTCTAAGTGGTTTTTGTAAGCGGGTATTTGAACCCTGGTCTCCATAATCATAGTCCAACACTAAAACACCTATGCCATATAATGTAAGGATGTAATTTTAATTTTGCTAATTGTTTATGTCACATCTATTGCCATTACATTCAGTGATATATAGGAATTATGATTTATGAGTACCATTAGTACAAATAACGTTAAAAATTCTGTATGGTGTGGCATGGGAACCATGAACTCATAGTGAAACTGTGAGATACCACATCAGTTGATATCAACCCTAGTGATACCACTGCATACATGTGCACTGCTGGGCAGGTATTTTCCATAGAACTGTTTAGAGAAATTCCGGGTGCATTATTTGGCCTGCACACTCAAAACTAGGCCTCTCTTTTCTTAACTTCTCTTCTAGCCCCCCTTTTCAGCAAAGGTCTCCTCCATACCTCTGTCTAACCTCCCTTCTTGACTTTCACAATTTTCCCATACCTTCAGGGTTTACCATTGCACTTTCACAAATAAAGCACAGAACAAACTGATTTTGTGATAATAGTATGTAAGGTATGATTACTCTCTATTATGTGAGTTTATGGAGCCAGATGGGGGGGGGCTTTAAGCAGCATTTGAGAGGCATATTTAGAGGAAAAGATAATATGTTGAAGGAGTCAAAGACACTTTTGGGCATGCTATACTGTGGATGTGGGAGACTGGAACCATGAAAGGTTGAAGTCATTAGAAGAGAGGGACTCAATAGTGAGGGTAGAGGAATGAGCTGGTTTTCCCTCCCTGAAGGTCTCTCTGGACACTGTGTTGGACAGTACAGCCTGGAGTATTCCACAAGTCCTTAGGTCCATGACAGCAATGGCTCCCTCAGTTGTAGGAGAAACATGGAATAATTTTATTCCACCTTTCAAGCTGATCCTGAGGTAAGAGAGGGTGATACAAGCTACAGAACAGGAGAGTAGAAAGAAGACAAGTGAGTACCACCTACTGGATTTTGAAACTTCTCAGTTTCTGGAATTTACATGTTGGGTATTTGATTTGGCAATGAAAACATGTTAACAGGCACACTGTACTCCTCAAAATTTCAGCCTTTAAAAATTACTTCCTTTTATTAAAAAATTCTCCAAAAAACACAAGTCATTAGGGTTTTTGTTCTGAATATTTGTGAATACTGTATTCTTGAAGGTATTGTTACCAAACTGTTACAAATGTTGTTTTAAAGCTTCCTAAAACCTTTTAAGGGACTTGTGATCTCAATTGCCATTAATGTTAATGTGTGCATTGGGCCACCAAACTCCTTCAGGTGGGGTTGCAAACAACCATCAACTATTATATCCCAATAATATGTTTCCATGCTAACAGTGGGGATAGCTGCCATAAGGATGTAATGTAATAGCTGATGGGCAAGGGAGTAGTTGTGGTCTCTGCAATAGTGAGAATAAACAGGGAGAGGTGTATCAACAGGGAGAAAGGACAATTTCTGAGGAGAATACTATCTATCCTGCAGAAGTATTTGTGGCACCCTGAAGTCTCTTTTTGGCTATTTAGCTTTGTGGAATGCATTTCCTCTTTGTTTCGCCACCAAAATTTATGACAACATCCTTACACAAGTCAAGAGACTGTCTTCTTATGTAGACACATTATTTGTCCCAGTTCATAAAGCTTGAGGAACTCTGTTGCTTAATCATTGTACATGTTTCTTAAGGTTAGTTCTAACCACTTTTTTTTAAGCGTCTTCTCATTTCCAGTAATGTATTTTTCAGTGATTTATTCAAAGTGTTGCCTATTTCTTTTTGCCAAGTACCCTTTATTCTTTCCTATGTAGCATCTTGCAGCCCTCAGTAACTCTTCCTCATATTAATCAAATGTATTCCAAGAATGTAAACGTCTTTGCTATTCATGTTGTTTTATTTACAACAAACTAGGAGTGATTTTCTTTGTGCAAAATTTGAAATTTTAAAAGCCTATAATGGCAGACACAAAAGAATGATATGATCTGAGATATCAGTGAACAGAATTGAGAGATGAACCTCCACTTGTGAGGGACACAGTCTAAAGCAGAACCTGGAAAGATGAATTTTAGATTACAGCTTCCAGAGCTGCAGTTCAAAAAAGAAACTTTTCTAGGCTCTAGTATGAAGGCTTATGAAGCAAAGCAAATGTTGGCTTGATCAGTGCCTGGATGATATCACACGACTGAAATTGGAAGTATAATCCAGTGTCATCCTGAACGGAATCATGCATATTCATGTTATTGCGCGAAAAGTTACCACATGCGATTGCTGGCAGTCCAAACACACTCCAAATGCAATCACGCGTCAATCCACAGTTAAGTAAATTTGGTGGACTAGTGAAGTCACAAACCCTGTTCCTAGGCAACTTCGCACTCAGTACGCTGTTGTTTGGTGTGATGTACATGTCTCCTTTGGTCCTGGTTCCCTCCCCCAAAAATTTGGAAGGCGGGGTTTCCCATGAAGCCACGCTGCAATTCCCCTTCAATTTTGCTTCCGCTTGTCCTTCGACATTACTTGGGGGGGGGTGCTGCCTGCTAATTAAGAGGCGTGGACCGGGAGCTATTGGATAACCATTATATCATGTTTTAACGTGACAAGAGTGAATATATGCTCATTTTAACGTGAATAGAGCATGTTCTTTCAACCATTCTTTTCGCCCCCCCCTTTTTTTGTAAATTGCGTGGTTCCTTGATCGCCTAAATATGCTATGCTCCAGTCATCTGGAGTCTCACTGAGCATGTGCAAGTGTGCCAATTCGCAATTAAGAACCCACCAATGTGATGGCTTACTTTGCCAGAATCTGGGTCGCGTTTGGGGAGGCCATTACAGTGAATTTAAGGTGTGATAAGTAATCACGTAATTGTGTGAATTTTCGAATTGATCTCGCTATCTTCTCTTTCGAAATTGAAAGCCTCCCGTCTTGTTTGATAAATTTCCTGGAAAGCCCATGCACTGCACTATGGACAGTGCAAACTTTCCCAGCCCAGTAGCTTCCAGTTATGCTAGACTATAATTCTGATGATCCCACAATCAGCTGTCCAACACATCTGGAAGGTATCAGGTTGAAAAAGGCAGAGCTTAAAATGCTGGAGTGAAACTGGGTGACTCTAGGTTTTGTGCAATCAGTCTTGAAATCCCCCTTGTGATTGTGAGCAGACAACCTTCTCTTAGCTTAACATCACAGAGCACTGTTCTAGGAATCAGTTGGAGGAAAGGTGGTGGTGGTGGTAGGGAGGGAAGACAGCAATAATAGGCATGCTGACATGATTTCTTTGAAAGAAGAGTCAGCAAAAATTAATTAATTAATTAATTAAATTGTTGTTACTGTGTGCTTCCAAGTAATTTCTGACATATGGTGACCCTAAGATGAACTTATGGCAGGTTTCTTGCCAAGATTTGTTCAGAGGGGGATTGCACTTGCTTTTCTCTGAAGGTGAGAAAGTGTGACTTGCCCAAGGTCACCCAGTGGGTTTCCATGGCTGAATGCGGATTTGAACCCTCATCTTCAGAGTTGAAATCCAACACTCAAACTACTAAGCTATGTTGGCTCTCCCATTAAATAGACACAGGTGATAAAAGTCCATGATATTTGTCAGTTTAAGTTCAATATGATCACTGGTATTCCATCTTTTGTGAATAGATAGGGTGTTTTTTTGTTTGTTTTTGTTTTTAGAGATTGAGAAAGTAAAACATTCATCCTTCCCTACCCTTGGTAGCATTCTTTTCACAGTCACATTTATTTTTCAGAGTCTGTAGTCCTATAAAACATCCATGTTCCCTGAAACACAACCAGAGTTGCTACTGATATACAGGTCCTTTTCAGGAACACCAATGCCCATGGCATTACAACTTTCCTATGTTTACATACTGTATGTGGCAGTTCTTTTAAAATACATTTTAAAAAAACGTCATTTCTTCGGTAGACTTACTCTGCTAACACCAAAAGGTGACCCCTACAAAAGATTACCTACCCCCCCCCCGGGGGAAAAGGATTCCTGCTTGCACAGCAGTACCTAATTATTTGAGAATCTTTTATGTTGTTCTAGTTTTGGAAGAAATAAAAGCACACACTGAGGGTAACATATTACAATGCCAAGAGCAGTACAAACATTGCTCCTTCCATACATAGCGATGTCAGTGGGATGGAACCTGTTCTTGTTCCTGTGTCTATGCATTAAATAGGGCTGATGGCAGAATAATAATTTCACAAATGACAATCTATTTTCAGCCACATTAAAAATAAAACACTGCCCCAACACCAATACGCACTGAGTAAAACGTTAGCTAGGGGGTAAACAGCATACAGTTCAATACACAGCTACCTGTGTCTATGCCATACCCTCCAACATTTCACAGATGGCAATTGAGACATGTGTGACCAAGCAACATCAGAGTGTGGTCAAGAAGCCAGAAGTTATTAATGAACACAAAAGCTAGGAGAGGCTGTTATGCCCCCTCCAATAGTCCCAATTTGGTAGCTAAAGTCCCAGTTAATCCTCTGCTATCCTGCTTTTTCAACTGCTTTTTAAATGTCCCATTTCCCCCTTTGTGACTGGCTTACTTCCATTGGTACAAGCTCAGTTCATAGTGCAAAAGTAGTTTGCACTCAACTCAGTGGAGGAAGGGAAGACAAGGGGACAGACTCTTGCCTTTCCCATAGTCTCAGGCAAATGCAAACTATTGCAGCCTCTCCTAGCTTTTGTGTTCATTAAGAACTTCTGGCTTCTTGGCCACATTCTGATGTTGCTTGGTCACACATGTCCCTGTTGTCATCTGTTGGAGAGTATGGCATAAGCACAGGTAGGTGTATTGAATTGTATGCTGTTTACCCACTGGTTAACATTTTACTCAGTGCATATTGATGTTGGGCCAGTATTTTATTTTTAATATGGCTGCAAATAGTTTAGAAACAGAACAAATGCATTTAAACTTTTTTCCCCCCTGTGGTTGCAAAATCATGAATTACCTCCTGACAGTCAGTTCCGTTTTGCAAGTTTACACTTGATAGACAAAACAGCTAGGTAGCTTAACTGATCTTGCCCCACAACAGAATGCTAGTAATATTGGGAGTACTCACCTTTTTGACTAACTGAAAGAAAGACAATCATAACATGAGTTTATATAGAAAGACCATGCTACCAGCTTCTTTCTTTCAATTAATCTTAGAGGTGCTACACGATCCCTTTGCATGCTCATCTTCTAGACTTAACATGGCTATGTCCTTGAATTCTTTCATCTTTTGCAGCAGTCACTACCAATATGTGAACACTTCACAGAAAATTATCTGAGTTTTAGGGGGAAGATGTGGAATTTCATTTAATAAAATAAAGAGGCTGTTCTTTTCAAGACTATTAAAGCTTTTTAAAAAAGATATGACTATCACAAGATTTTTTTTGTTGTGCCAGAAATTTCTGCATAATACTTCTGAAAGGAACAGTTAGAAACATCTTTCATTTCTTCAGGCTTTCCTATCAGGTATTTTAGGACTGAATTGAATATGGAGGAAATGTTTAGGCTGCATTGAATCTGTGCATTAGTGGACAGGTATTATCTAAAGTTGCACCCAAAACATTCCTTCTGAATACTAATTTGGGTTGACTTTCAGAGCAGGTCGAACATATTCTGTGAACTAGGTACACTGAAACAGGGAAACAGTTTCCATAAATATTCTCAGCCTTGAGCTACAATTCAATCTCAAGTTTTCCTCTCTTTGTTATGATGTTGAAGCTTGGACTAGGCCCTTCTGAATCTTCACCCTCTTGTAAAATGAACCCCCTGTCTTTATACAAATGCAGCATAAAGTATAGAAGAGACATTAGGAGACTATAGAGGAAGGAAGGTATCTCAGGAATCCTGGTGCTCTAGTTGCATTACAAATCATATGCATAACTAATCCAGTTCTACCCTTCTAGCAATCATTTATAGAATCCACCTTTGACATGTTCACTGTTGTGAGACATCTTGCTTCAACATGCTAAGCTTGCAAGTTGTCAGCTTTTTTTCATAAATAAGGAGAGGCTAGTAGTATGTGTATTCAATATATATTTGCAAGCTAATTGTGTATATTATGTGTGGGACATTCTAAAGCTTCCTAGAACTTTATATTTGGTATTTTTCAAACTAATGTAAACTAACTTCAAATCTAAAATCAGTACAGTATTTGAAGAAATTCAAATGGGGGCAAAGAGGAATATAATCCTTTTACAAATCTTTGTAGCCATTATTATCAGCAGAGGTCCGCAGAGATTAAGCAGGCAAATAGAAACTGACAAAAGTTCGATTCCACTTAGATGTAAAGTTTTTTTAGAGCCCTGGAAGGCACTTGCAGTCATTTTAATGTAGAAAACAAAGTCCAGAAATATGCTGAGTGAAGGGCTTTCTATTGCTCTGAGCAGTGCATGTTGTGTGTGTGTCTATGTGCCTGCAAGTCGACTTGCTTGTCGATTTATGGCAATCCCATGAATTTTAATGCCCTCAATTCACTACCCAGAGGTGACTGTTTGTGTATGGCAGTGCAGCATGTCTAGGCTGTCACAATTAATATGCAGCTTTCTTTTTCTGAACGTGTGGGGAGGAATTCTGAAATAGAAAAGAAACAATTACCTTCTTGGGTCTTCCTACCAAGTAATTCTGTGTTGTCGTAAAGTCACTGCAGTCTGTTTAAGGGTGAGGGCAACATTCAAATAAATGTTAGAACAGAAATTGCATCTCCTAATCTTTATGTTTTTTTCTGGTCATGTTCTAAAAATGTGTTTGCTCTAAGTAGCACCCTCTTTCAATGATTTCTGTGTCATTTGGGCAGAGGTAGAGAAGGCATTTGTACCTTTTTAGAAATCAGAACTTCTCTCATTTAGAGCAAGCTCCTTGATTGAGAAACGTCCTCTGTAACCTTAGCAAAAAAATAAAATAAAGCTTCTTGCAGTTTGATGCCAGTTACTTTGAAGTGAAGGAACTGAAAGGGATAAGAAAGGCAACATTTTTAAATGGAGAATGAAATAATACAAACAAAAATCTATATATTTTCTAACTTGACCTTTCTTTCTTTTGGGCCAGTTGTTGTGAAGTGACTTCAAATCGACTCTGACTTTTAATGACTCTCTCTTAGGATTTTCTTGGAAAGATTTCATTAGAGGAGGTTTGCCATTGTCTTCACTCTGACTGAGAGTTTGACTTGCCCAAAGTGTATCCTAGGAGATCCCACAGCTGAGTAGAAATTTAGGTCTTGGCCTCCCAGACTCCTAGTCCAACACTTAAAACACTACAACATCTTGGTCCACGGTGGGCCAATATCTTGGTTTTGATCAGTCCTGGCTTGGCCATGTAAACCCACTCGGTGATCTTGAGCAAGTCACACTTTCTCAGCCTCAGAGGGAGGCAAAGGCAAATACCCTCTGTTAGCCCTATTGGATCTCCTCCTCTTTTGATATCAGAGTTGCAATAAAATCCTGATTAAATGGCCCTCCTGTGACCCTGAGGTTGACACCATTACTAAAATCCTTCCATCACACGTAGACTCAAGCACTAGGAGTTGCTTGGGCTCTGATTTTCTGGATATTCTAGAGGTGAGAAATGCCAGCAATGGACTGATACCAGTGTTAACAACTCAGGTAGCCCTGTGCACTAATCCCTCTTGCCTCGGAAATGCCACCCGTCACTCATATTCACACCACAGTGTTAACACTTCAGAAGACCGAAATCAGTGATCCAAACCCATTTCAAAGAAAGCACCACCATTTGCCCCAGGGCTGAAATTCACTATAAATATTGGTGTTTTTCCTGTGTTCTCTTGCTTAGTCCAGCAGCAGGCAAAATACTGTCAGTTTGCTTGGTTTAGCTCCTCAACCTCTTGCCCACTTCTGCCGTGCAGAGGGAGCCGTTTGAGTCCTCCATTTCATCTAGGCCACAGCAATTGAAGACAAGATCCATTCAGGTGTCATATACCATGAGAGATGCCTCACTTCTGTCCTCACCCTCTATCCTTGATTTCCTTAGCCTTTTCAGGGTATGTGTGTATATTAGTATTTATTGTGTGAGAGTGTTGCTTCTTCTTTTAATAAAAACTTATTATTAGTTTAGGACGCTGGCTCTGGAATTCTTTGCATCTGTGGACTGGGTATAAACAGGGATTTGGTCCCAAGGCTACGTAATCTAGCCAGTAGCCATCACTACCTTTGAGCCAATTTTAATTTCCCTAAATCTCAAGGGTTACACTCTGAAGAAACTTGCCAAGAAAACCCTGTGATAGGTTCACTTTGGGGTCACTCTAAGTCAGAAATGACTTGAAGGCACACACCAACAACATTAACACAGCATAGCTCACACGGTATGTGCAGTGAAGATGGGGAAGAACTTTTTTTGGTCCCCATTTCTAAACAAAACAAAACAAATCCCTGATCTAATCTGCAAATAATGGACTAATACGTGGATCGAAACACAGTGAGAATACCACATACTATAATACATGTGAATTTTCCAACTGTTCTCACTGAAATTAATGGTTTCCATTTTACAAAATAAAGCTTTCCTGCACATGCAGGTGAAAATGTAATGAGCAAATGCTGCTAACTAAAGCTGAGTTTAGGGTGTGGTAGGTAGTTCCTGTAGTTTCGGTGCCTTTAAGTTGTTTCCAATTCATGTTGACAATAAAGTGGCAGCTGAGTGGATCCAGGTTGCTCAGTGGATTTCAGTGGCTGAGCAGGGATTCAAACCCTTGTCTCCAGAGTTGTAGTCCAATGCTCAAACCACTATACCATGCTGGCTTCTATAGCGCAGAACTCTCCTAAACCCCTACATCTTTGCACTTACTTGCCATAGCCAATGCAGGGAATGGATATGTTTGCTTTAAGAAATGTCCATAACGACCTTTAAAGTATTTTCCCCCATTAGAATAATAGTATCTGTTCTTTCATAACCTTTATGTGTCAGCCGTAGTTTTCTGTTCCTAGAAATGTCCTATGATCAGTGAATATTTCTGGCTTACAGTAGTGTTGGTTTTCTCTCTAGAGGGCACTTCCTCCGTGGCTGGTATGTTTGGACATATATCTCTGAACAGTCCTCAAGGAATCTTGTCTTAAATTGTCATGAAATATTTTTCTCTGGTGAATTTTAAATGCCTGGTATGGTGCCTCTCCAAGAATAGCTGGGTAGTTTTTAACCTTTTCAGACTCTGGGCTCACTTTTTCTTCATTTGAAGCCATGAGACTCACTTTCAATTGCTGAAGACAGGATTTGGGTACCTGTGGTCATCCAGATGCCAATGATTCCCTTTCCCCATCATTCTACCCCCCTGGCTTATGTACCACTCTGATGAGAATTAGAGTGCAACGGCATTTGAAGGGACATGGGTTCTCCCCCATCTTGCTTAAAGATTTTTGCTAATTCTTTTCCTGCTCCCGGATCATAGCACCCTTACACCACACTTAAGACTTTGCTACACATGGCTTTTGAATTGCGATTATAGTAATAAACCAGCGCCTTTGGCAATACTTATCACATGATGTTGCCTCTGACCCATAGCTGCTGTGTATGCCAATTGTAGTTAGGACATCCTTTTTCGTTGACAGGGAAAACAGCTCCCATTTGTGTGGCAGTCCCAGGACTCCTGAAGTGCAAAATGTCACTACCGGGGTAATTTTGAGATTGTCAGTCACATGGTGTCATAGTATTCTTCTTTCACCCAGTTCCCCTTCATAAAATAAAATGTTTGGCATGCTGAGTAGGGCATAGGACATGGAGGTGGAGTTAAAAGGGACTCAGAAAAAGAGTGCGATGACATGCAATAATGGCTGCGCATTTACATTAATTTGTGTGATTGCGACAAGAACGGGGCTCAAGCCGAGTGACCAGATGTCATAACCGCAAAAGAGGACAAAGGACTAAAATGTAGAACATCCAAGGAAAATTTAGGACATTACAAAATAAAAGGTAAAAACACTAATTGGTCATGCTCAAAATGTAGGACATGTCCTGGGAAAAGGAAGATGTTTGGTCACCCTGGGCTCAAATGATAACGCCCCTAGTCTATCAAGATACTACTCTATCTGGCAGCTGCTTTTTATAATGTATCTTCACAGCAGACATGCTTATTGATGCAGACATGCACTCCTGCCTTCTAAATCACTCTAGGAATTAGTTGTTTGTGAGCTGAGACATATAGAATTGTTGCTATCAGATTAAACTGCAATTCTCAGGATTTTGGCAGAGAGCTATGAGAGTTGACTAACACAGAACTGGTACAGTGGATCCTTGTTATACGCTGGGGTTTGGTTCCAAGATCCCCCGTGTATAACAAAATCCGTGTATGCTCAAGTCCCATTAAGTATAATGACATAAAAAATGGAACATCAAGGTAAATTTATATTTTTTTGGAACATTTTCAAACCATGTATGCTTAAATCCGTGTATAAAAAATCCCCCCAATATGCCTCTGCCTCACTTACAACAAAGTTGGTAGTGCCATTGGTATAACTGCCCTTAAGGCAAAAAGAAAAAAGTGGGAAAGCAGGGGAAGAGAGAGAAAGAGATTTTCAGGTGTGTTGTCAAGTCATTTCTGATTTACAATAACCCTAAGGCAATCCTATTATGGTGTTTTTTTTTAAAGAGGTTCAGAGGGTGCTTGCCATTGCCTTCCTTTGAGGCTGAGAGATTATGACATGGTCAACACTGGATTTCCATGATTGGGCAGGGATTTGAACCCTGGTCTCCCAGAGTCCTAGTCCAACACTCAAACCACTACACCACATTGGTTCTGCCTTTAAGAGTACAAAACATGTTGTTGTTGTTTCTTTAAAAAAAACCTAACATGTTTTAAATTGAGTTCTGCCTCTGGGGGCTCTCCTGAACAACAAATTAAATTGCAACACAGTGCAGAACTACTGTAGACTGAAATTTCCTGTTGAAGGGTAGTCCTGAAGAAAGACTCTGCTCAAAAGTCTTTAGGCAAAACATTTATTTTTCTTCAGTACTTCAAGACTTACATCCGTTTTTTGTCACTTCAGGGCAAATTGTGACCCACCTGCAAGTTCCATCCTACTCCTTGGAAATTTCTTTTCCTGTAGTTTGAAACTCTGATCTAGTCCTATTCTCTGGAGTTGCAGAAAACAAGCTTGCCATGTCTTCATTTGCACAAATTGGTGATCTCAGAGACAACATGAGCTGAGCCCAAAAGGTTTGCCTGTGACTTTTAGAAACAGAACAATTCTTTGATTGCTTGAAATAGAAATTAGAGAATGCACAATAAAGTATACACTTCCTACAAAAGAGACAAAACTTCAATTCCAGTAGTACTTTCTATTTCTGCTGTACATTTATTTAAAAAGGTAATACTTTTCTCCATCTTAGTTTTCATCCTCTTCTTTGGGCCAACATCCAGATGTAGTAGAATCAGGTCAAGGACAGACTGGGCTATTATGGATTTGGTCTCAATAGGAATGTTCCAGATGGCTTTGGATAACTTACTTCTTTTTAAAAAGAAAGCTGAATTGTAAGGTTTCCCAGGTCTGTTACAGACGCCCCTAACCCTAGTACGGATTGAGTCTGTACAAAATGGCGGCACCCATTCCACACGGGGGCCGCCATTGCTACACGGGGGCCGCCTCCAAACGAGGCCGAAATGGAGCTCCTTCCGGGATTTGTGTCTCTGGCGCAGCCTTTAGACGGCTGCACCAGTGATGCAAGGCAGAAAGGGGCCGAGTGGCCCCTTTCTGCTTGTCCCCACCGCCGTTGGGTGTCCTTGGGGCATGAAGCCCCAAGGACACCCCTTTCCAGGCCCAAAGGGGCGGTCTGTAACGTGCCCCAGTTAACTGAAGTACAGTTCGTCCTCGCCTTACGCGGGGGATCCGTTCTGGATCCTTCCGCGTAAGGTGAATTCCGCCTATGCTCAAGCCCCATTGGAAACAATGGGGCTCGTGTGCGGCGGCGCGGGCGTGCGCGGGGCACAACGGGCGCGGCCACCCATTCAATTGAATGGGACGTGCCGCCCCTTCCGCCCCGCGGCTTGAGCGCATATGCTCAAGGCCGCGTATGGCGCACCCGCGTATGTCGCGGGCGCACTGTATCTGTTTTTAATTCAGCTACTATTTCTACTCTTTAAGAAATTTTTTAGAAAAAATTCAGTAAATTTGGAAACAGTGGGATAAATGGATTATTAGTCCTAAGTAGAGGAGATCCATTGCCCTATCAGTGGGACTGATATAATGATAATTAATAAATTCCATTTATTTCTATGGTTCTTCTTTATGTGAAGACTTTCATGGCTGGCCACATAGCCCGAAAAAACCACAAAAAACTATGGTTCTTCTTTAGTTTGTGAAAGCCACTGTGGTGTAGTAGTTTAAGCACTGGACTAGGGTTCTGGAGACCAAGGTTGAATTCCTGCTCTGCCACGCATAGCCACTGGGTGCTTTTGGATAAGTCATACTCTCACAGCCCCACAAGAAAGCAATGGCAAAGCCACTTTGAACAAATCTTGCCAAGAAAACCCTGTGATAAGTTTGCTTTAGGATCGCCACTAGTTGGAAATGACTTGAAGGCATAATTAAAGCAGACCCTTGGTTGCCACTGTTGGAGCATATGTGAAGGAAAAAAAGTAGATATTTATAGTACCATAGTAATACCTAAATTGCATGCACTTTTGCCACAGGGTAGCTCACAGCAAATAAATCTGCTATACAAATTGTTCCTAACATTAGAATAATGCATTAAGTTCAGATCATCACAAACTCTCTGCAGTACCAGTGTGCACAACTCAAGTTTCTTAAGCTAGAGTAGATGTGATGTTAAGCAAATAACTACCCTCCTTTGCACCTCCTCCTTTTATACTGGTAATCTCCCATCATTTGGACTGTATGTGTAGCATTCCTTTTATCCCTGCCTTCCATTTGCCATTCAGCTTGGGCAGAAAAGCACCATTATAGCCAGTGGCAGCTTTCTTTTTGGTCAAACAGCGACTAGAAGGTAACAACCCATAGGTGAGGAAAATGATTTAATCCCATGTGAAGCCAAAGGCTTTCATGGTCAGCATCTATAGTTTTTTGTGAGTTTTTCGGGCTATGTGGCCGTGATTTAATTCTCTCTCTACCCACACAGCAGCCCCAGCTTCCCCCCAGGATAGAAAATATTGTGGTTTTTTCCCCATTATTGAAACACACACACACACACACACACTTAGCACAAACACTAACATAAAACCGAGCAAGGACAAAATAAAATTATTTCAGCTTCCATTATATTGAACACTACTCTTATCTTCCCATAGTTTGGATACTCTTTCCCATTTTTCTTCATATTGTTGTGAAGTTCTGTCATTTTTGGACATTGAAATCATATGAGATATAACTAGTTCATGCAGCTTCAAACTCCACTCATCTGTTGTTGGAATGATATTGGGTTTCCAATATTTCGCGTATAACAATCGGGCAGCTGTAATCATGTACAACAAAACACTATTAAATAATTTTAATAGTTAAGAATCAAGAACCAATCTTGTGTTTAATGCCACATCTCATTTGCCTAAATATTACTTTTATGGAAAATGCAAGTTAAGAACATTGATATTCCCCATAGGAAGACAGTACCAAGGACAGTTTACAGACCTTCATAATCTTCATGCTAAGAATGATATGGATCTTTTCGTATCACCAGGTCTTCAGCCAATATTCTTTTATGTTAATCTCTAAATGTTGAGGCAAGGTCTAGGATTTTCCCAGATGGAGTCAGACAGGCTGACTCTCATTGCCACACACACACACACACACACACACACTTTTTGTACAAGTCTGTCACAACTCCAGCAATCCTTAGCAAAACTAACAATGTACTCCTCACACTAACTTAACTTCAAAAAAATATTTTTATGTTCTTACCATGTTGCAATATGAAATTGCGTTATCCTGAAATGACAAAAGTACAAAATAATTTTACATTTTACTTCATCATGCACATTTTTGTTGTTATTGTTTATTATCATGCATATTCCAGTTATGAAAGAAATGATTCAAGAGTAACATCGGTGAAAAATAAATAGATAATATAAATAAATACAAAACTGCTTTCCTTAGCCTTGTCTTGGTTATCTGTTACCTTCACTGATGCAGCAAATGGGATTAAAAGGTATCAGTGTCTTTTAAAAATTGGTCAAAAGTTGCTCTTTTCAAGTCATCAGACAAGAGTTCCTCTTCATTAAGTCAACTCAGCCAACTTTTATCAGCCACATTCATCTGACATGCATTCCTGCCACACTCTTCCAGCTAAAAAAGTTTTCTTTTCTTTTGCTGAGGAAACGAACTCTTGACAATGCATTCCTAAAAGTACCATAAGCTAGTGAGTAAGCTTCAAAACTATTTTAGAAGTAGTAAGGAAAGCATGGATCAGTGGTTTGACTATTGGACTATGATTCTGGAGACCAGGGTTTGACTCCCCCACTTGACTGAAACCCAGTGGATGACCTTGGGCAAACTACATGCTCTCAACCTCACAGGACAGCATTGGCAAACCCGCTCTGAACAAATTTTTGCCACAAAAAGCTGGTTTGCTTTAGGTAGACATGACTTGAAGGCACATAACAACAAGGCCTTTAAATGCTTCCCCTCCCCTGAATGAATTGCCATAGGCTATTACAAATTTATAACACCCAGAACTTTTGGTACAAGAAATTTCCAGACTGGACAAGAATGTGAGGAATTTTCATGGCTAAGGACACTCTGAATTTTTTTGTCTTCTCTAAAACAGATTTGACAACTGATTATTACAGAATTCCCTGCAATTTTGGATTATTGGACAGTATGAAGACACACCCAACTAAAGGTGGTGGCAGGTTTGGGTGTGCAACGCCAGTACCCTGGTGAGAACAAACTGTGATACCCAAAAAAGGATCTGAAGCTGAATGTAAAGTTTAAAATGGGGAAATTTAATTTAAAGGACAAAAATAAAAGGTCTTCTCCTCCCCAGCTCTAAACAAAAGATACTTTACAGTTTCAACTTTCTTCCAGACGACATCTTTCTGGGTTCGATGTAGTTTGCTCTCCTCACTCAATGGAGCTGGTGCAGGGTCTTTCAGCTCCTAAATTCCTCTATTTTCTTGCTGATGGTAACTGATTCGGCTGAGTTGGTAACTAATTCGGCTGAGTTGGTAACTAATTTGGCTGAGTTGGTAACTAATTTGGCTGAGTTGGTAACTAATTTGGCTGAG
>NC_056526.1:29966260-30028555 GCF_019175285.1 Sceloporus undulatus
GTGTAAGAAATGCCCTTTCCGGCTGTCTGGGCCTGCTTGCCACCAAAAGACAAGCTCTCTGCTTGCTCTCAGCAAAGTCTGCTCCCCAACTAAAAACCTCTAGCTACAGCACAGCATGCTGGGAAAGGGCAAACCAAACCTGGAAATAATGCAGGGGAAACCTACAGCTCCTTCCACAAACTAATACAAAGAACTTTTCTACACTAAAATAATCTGTGGCCTGAACCAATGTGAAAGAAAAGGCAGGGGAAAGTCAATCAGTCCTGGCAGGACATCACAGACAGTTTTTTAAAAATGCCACATAACAATATACTACAAAGCTACACTGAGGACACAGACCTGTAGGAAGAAATATTCCATCATCGTAATCATGCTATGCAGCACAGTAACTATCGTAGCTTTTATTTTGCCCATTAATTAATCATCCTAAATACCTGTTTTATTTTAAAATGCATGTACTGTACCCTTTTGGTAGCAGAGCCATTGTTAGGCACCAGTGGGAAGGCTGCTTCAAAAAAAAATGAATGCTTGGTGGGAATGAGCTAAAGGGGACAGGAATGGGACATTTCCAATCAAATAATTAAACAATGGTAAACAGTTGACCCCTCCACATTTGCTTTTGCAGATTTGTTTATTCACAAGTTTATTGATGCCTCCAGTGTCAAGGTTTTTACGCCTTCTTCCCCAAATCTAAATCACCAATTACTTGCCCTTCACATTGTCAACCTCATTCCTCATCTCTGGAAGGGAGGAAAACCAAGAAACCTTCTTGGTGATTTGGAGAAGGTGGGGAGATGGGGAGTGGGTGTACCTTTAATTTGAGAACTTCTCCCTCATTCCCACCGCACCTATCCTTCAAGAACATCTAAACTACAAATGTGACACTGGGGCCAGAGAGGGCAGAGGCAAGAAGGGGTGAATTCACCCAGTGAATGGCAGGGGACAGGGGGATTGCCAAAGTGGCACAGAGGCTGAGTGAGGCAGAGTGAGCCAGCCAGTAAAATGGATAGCAAGCAATTGGCTGAGGGATCTCACAGGCATGTGGTGCGTGGAATCTGCCTTGGTCATGGATCCAGGGAGAAAGGCAGGATATCAATGAAATCAATCAATCAATCAATCATGTGCACCATGGACTGGAGGGGGCTGTTGGCAGGAAGGAAGACAGGGAAGAGGAGGAGGGTTATCCATTACTGGCCCAGCCTGGCCTGAGCTGCTGCAAAAATCTTCTTTAGTGTCATCTTCCTTTTCCTTGACAGAAGCAGGATGTCATTGTAGGAGATTTCTGCAGCAGTGTTGTTATTTTAGGAGGCGCAAGGGCAAGGCTTGGAGACCGGCAGCAGAGGCGATGGAGGTGCAGCAGAGGTCGCCTAAGAAGAAGGTGGAAATTTTTGCAGCAGCATAGTCTTTAGCATGCATGTTTGGGGGGGGCGGGTTAAAATATTTGTGGTTTTTTCCATTTTCATGGGTGGCTGTGCCCCATGAAAGTTGAGGGCCTACTGTAATGTAGTCTGGATGATCAGCTGTAATCCCCTCGCAATTGTTGTAATTGCAACATCATACAGAAAATATAGGATAATAAATAAGCAGCTTTAGGAATCTCTAAATGCTTCGGAGAGGGATTTTAAGACTGTTGTCTGAAAGATCCATCTTTTAGTTGGCATTGAAATATAAGCTAGGAAAGTCAACAAGTCTAAAATGTGTGTTCTAGTACTAGGTTAGTCTGAGGGTTAGGAAAGTGAGGGGGAGATTGTTTGGCATCCCTGTTTGTTTGTTTGTTTGCATTTATGCATTGCCTCTCAGCCCCAAGAATCTCAGTGTCCAATGGATACAGACAATTCAAAACTTGTAAAACAAACATAAACTACAGTAAATAGACTTCCTGTTAGCTGCTTTCAGGTTGGCCGCAACTTAAAACAAATTTAAAACTTATGGTGTAATGGTATGTTCATAAGCATCCTAGTGTCAGTGTAAACAACATAATTTGTTGCTTATTTCAATAATAAATAAAATGGATTCTATACATATACAGAATGCTTTTAAAAATACTAACTAATAAACAAGAATAAGGAGCAAAGCCTCTTGGACAGCTGACATGATAATAAGTCCAAATGAAGTTTGTCTGATGTAATTAAGCTCTGGCAGTTAACAGTAACTTTTGTGGGAGAAGTGAAAGGTCAGTTGTGAAAAACCTCTCACTGGGCCTACAGGCAGCAGGAATGGATGGTATTAATAGGAAGGGAAGGCAGATAGATCTGAGTGAGGCACACAAGAAGCATAGTAACAGCAATGAATTCATGCACTGTGATGTCTTCATGTTGGGAAAAGTGAACATGCAACTAGTTGTGAACAGAAGTATAAGTAAAGTAGTAAAAGCAAACAATACTTTGCCAGTTCAAAGAAGCTGTTGGTGTTGGCTGACTATCTGACTGGCCTTTGATTGAGTGGCTTGCATTCTGATCCTAAACATGTTTTCTTTGAAGTTAAATAATAAAACTGGACTTGTTTCTAGCAATCATGTTTAGGATTTCCAAGAGTGTAGCCCTGTCAAAGCAAAAGCAACAAAGACTTTTGTGGTTCCTAAAAGGCTAAATTTTATCTGCCATAAAGCTTTTGTGGACTACAGCCCAGTTCATCAAATGCATGGATAGGACTGTGCCCTTAGATGGGCAGAATAATTGAACTGGGTCTCTTAAATACTGGAATTAACATAGCTGCAGTTGATGAAAGTGAAGGCATAGTTACACATTCACTTAGCCTAAAATGATTACTCCTTATACTTCTGATTGTTTGTAGATACATATGAAACCAGAGGCTGAGTTGAAAGAGAGGTTGTTTGGTAAAAAATGAAGAGCACCTGATGTCCCTCTCTCTTTCATTTCTGGATAAGTGATTGTGTAAACAATAGCAGGATTAAGAAAATTTATGGTGGTAATTTGTTAGTCTTTAAGGTGCCACAGGGCTTTTTGTAGTCTCTGATGAAACAGACTAATAGGGCTACCTCTTTGGAAATAGTAACAGGATTGTTATCTTTGGTATGCAGAGGTGCTTGGAGTTCTCCATCAAACACACAATGACCGGTAAATGACTGGTGCAATGAAACAAACAGGGATTCTTTGTCCTTGTATAATGTTTAAATCAAAGGCTTCATTGTCTCCCAGTAGAGTTTGTCCTCCTAATTTTAGAGAAGTGTTTGTTTTTAATCTTACATAATTCATATCATCTGTCATGAGAGGGAAGGCTATGGCTTTGAAAAGGTAAGTTGGAACCCTCTGATCTATCTGTCTCACAATGCAAAAAATAAAAAGAGAGACAGAGAGAGAGGGGAGGATGTAGTCAAAGACTAGGACAGTAAAGTGGCACAGTTTCTACAGATGATGTATAGGGGGATATGAATCTGATGTTTCAGTGAGAAGGGAAGTTAGACTAAGAACAGTATAGATGTTTTTCTGACTCCCATGCTATGTGCCTTGTGCCTAGCTGGGATGGGAATCTCAGTTTTGATTAAGTATATGCAGAGTACTTTTCAGCATACAGATTTTTGCATGCGATTAATTCCATAAGAGCCATGTGCTATGATACTGGATGCAGCCTTAGCGGATTAGAGAGAGCAGTTTCCCCAGCATCCTGAGATAACTGAGAAAATATTTTAATTTCAGACCTCCAGTGTTCATATTTGTTGTTGTTGTAGTAGTAGTTGTATACCTTCAAGTCATTTTTTATTTATGACAACCCTATCATAGGGTTTTTTGGGTCTTGCTCAGTGTTACCCAATGGGATTCCATGGCCAGGCAGGAAATTGCACCATGATCTCCAGATCTGTAGTCCAAAGCTCAACCAAGCTGGCTCTCAGTGTTCATATATTCTTCTCTATTTATGTGATGTTATTGTGAAGCAATCAGACAAACAGGCTAAACTGGCACCTCTTTTGTGAATTTACCTTTCCAGGAAAGCTTACCAAAATTGTTTTTGCTTTGCAAGTATGATCCAAGGTATGGCTAATATTGTATTGCCTACAAATACAATGTACTGTATATAGTACTACCCTAGAAAATTGGTTTATATTTCTGGAAGAATAAATGTTTTTATTTGTTGCCTTCTGTATTTTAATTATGACTTATCTTTATTGTTCTTGGTTTTAATGGCTACAGTTCAGTTTCTGTAAGCCTCCCTGAGGACTAAGTAGGTTGAAAGGTATTGCAGAATTTGTATAAAGAGAGAATAGGTTAACAAAATACGCAGATGTGATTCCACATATTAATGGCAACAATGTGGGAATTGCTTCTCTGAACCTACTTCCCCACCCTGCGGGAACCAATTACAGAATTACTTATCAGCCTGCTATCTCCCACTCAGGAGAAAGAATTCATATAGAACCATGTCCCATAATTGGCCTTGCTCAAATTCATCCTCTATTGAGATGTTAATATGAGCCATATGGGAAGAAAGAGGCAATAGAGAATACACACTGTTGCCAGTAACCCATGAATCACCCCTAATCAACTCCACTGTGAAAATCCATAAAATAGACTTGAACCAAATCATAGATATCCCCCACCTTAAACCCAATCAATAGCCAAAATAAGTTTTTCATTTTGTTCCTGTTGTATTACAAAAAAACTAGCAACTGTGGCAAGTTGGCAGTTGCAAGCTTGTTTATATATCTGAAGAAAAATGAATAAATCCCTCACCTTGTTGTTGCTTGTTAATAAACTGAGCACCAAAAGGAGATAACTTAATTTACAGATCAGATGAGTCTGGATCTTTCTGGCTATAATTCTCCCTTCATTTCTGTATTTTTTTAAAAAAAATACCAAGTAGAGATAGTTGAATTGGCATTGGAGGTGAGCAGGATCTTTGTTTATCTGAGCAATGTTATTAATATTAACAAAATTAACCCCCAGTAAAGAAAAAGAAGAATTGAAGCTGTTCTGTACCTTAAGATATTTGCTCTGCCCTTGACAAAAAAGAGGCATAATTATCTATGAAATCAGACATGACATTGGAGAGAACATTTTGGCACTTGGAAAAGTCAGCAGTGGCATTGGATGCAGTTTTGTCTGAAGCTCTTGCTGAGTGACATAAAGCAACCAAATCCTCCCTGGAGGCTTCATCTCAAACAGAGCAATGATCCTCACCAGTAGTACAACGCTGTGTGAAACACAGACAGAATACTAATGACAGAGAAACACACAAAATAGAGCCTTACCTCAGTGAAGAGGGGGACCCCCCAATAAATGAAGTACCTATACACCAATAATGTGAACTTATTTAATAAAAGTTTTGCTGGTGATAATAATTTACAGTTGCAGCCCATATCATCACATACAATTGCAACGTGCTCAAAAGGCTCCTGATGCTATTAAATATGTATGAAACTGCTGGATGAGATTTCAGAGTAATTAGTGTGAGGGAAGAAATTGTGCTATCAATACGTAGACTTGCACACAATAATTCTACAATTGCTCTTATACTGTAGGATTTTGTCAAGGAGCTATTCTTCCCTGCACCATTCAAATTTAACTACATTGTTTTAAATGTAGATTTCCCTTTGGTGTGTTTGATGTCGGCAGATAGTAAAAAACAATAAAAATAGAAATGTGGCCAGTTCACAGATGGGTGGTTCACACCCACACCCACACACCCACACCCACACCAGTTTCACTCAAAACCACAGTTCTGTTGACATTAATAGTTTAGAGGTCCTAAATAGGGCAGTTTCATTTCCTGCCACTGGGTGCTGTCATAACAAGCACTGCACAACCCTCTACTAGAAACACAAGCCCTATTGAAATAAAAAGAAGTACAGCAGTGTGTGATCATCTTTGCTCTGTTACTTGTGATCCTTCAGGACCATAGCATGACCCAAGGGCACATAATACGGTATTATCACCTTGCAGAATCAAACCAATCCAAGGTGTAAATGCCTATATGGGAGGCTGGTAGGGAATCCTGCAAATGCTGCTTTGAGTGCCATGATAGAAGAAAGTTAGGTTATACATTTACAAAATAGTGAAAAAAATACAAATTCTCTGTGTGCTCTCTGATGTTCATATTGAATGGCCACATATGTGACTGTCACCATCCATCTTAACAGAAGGCAGCTAGTCTAAAATCCACCCCACCTTACCCAGATTAGCATATATGCTCCAGTTGCCCTCATTTACAAGGAATAGTCCCTACTCTTGCCTTTTGAGAATCTTGTGTGATGTCAGTCACTAAGGGTATTAATCTTAAAGTTTCTCTGTCCTTCTCAGGGTCTTCAAGATGTTACATTTCTGCGTGTGGGCACGTGTGTGTTTTTGTGCATATGAAGAATAGTGGTTGGATTTGGTCTCTAATGTGCATGCATATTAATGCAAGTGGATTAAAATTAAAGCACCATGCCGAGCACCATCTACCATATGGCACATTGGAGCAGCTGAGGTGCATTTTTAATGTTGATAACATATTGTTTGACCATTAGAACAACAGATCTGTAATCCAAACAATAATCACCCTTGACTTTTTTCTCTCTGTAGATTCAAGATTATTGAAAAGTAAATAAATGCAGATAAAACCATAGAGTTTAGCACTCTTTTCCCAACCACTGTCTTAACAATCCCATGCACTCCTAGCTAGCATAACATGTTTAGGAATAGTGAAAATTGTGGTCCAACCCATCTGGACTGGAGGAATGCAATGTAGAGCTTACAACAGTGATGTCAGGTAAAGCAGACTTTGGGAAGTAAGAGGATATTGAATATCAAACAACAAGGGGCTTCCCCCCTCTCTATATATGCCTTATCTAGCAATTGTTAATGGAGCTTGCAAATGTGTGTGTGTGTGTGTGTGTGTGTGTGTGTGTGTACAGTGGACCCTTGTTATACGCTGGGGTTTGGTTCCAAGATCCCCCGTGTATAACAAAATCCGTGTATGCTCAAGTCCCATTAAGTATAATGACATAGCAAAATGGTGTCCCTAATAAAAAATGGAACATCAAGGTAAATTTATACTGTTTTGGAACATTTTCAAACCGTGTATGCTGAAATCCATGTATAAAAAAATCCGTGTATAAGAAGGGCCAACTGTATTATGAATGTTCATGGATATGTCAGCAGAAAATTGCAAACAGCTACTCCTCTCTAGCAGGTATTACTGCCCCTAAATGGATTGGGCCAGAAACCTTTTCTAACATGGAGAAAAATGGTCATAGTTTGAAAACACATGATGTAGCTAGCTTGATCAAGCTAAATAGGTTCTGGCCTGGATGGGCGATCACCTGGTAGCTATTAGGTGTGATGCCATGAGTTGCATAGAATATAGAGTTAAGTACATCTCTCTTCTTTTGGATCAGTGGTGTACTGCACTTTGCATGTGCAAGCAAGTCAATGAGTATGGGGCTTTTTTCTTATGTGAACTTCATTTGCAAGCTCCATTAACAATTGCTAGATAAGGCAGTAGCATGCTACACTTTTTAGACAGCAGTAATGAGATGTCTGTTTCCTCCTGTGATAGACTTCCGTTTCCAGTCTTCATGATTCTAGTTTGTGATTTTATGAGTTTATTTTCAAGTCAAGGTGACCTGAGAAAGCTGTGTGCTGTTTGTATATGTCCAAATGAGTCAGTCATACAAATACACAGGAACATAAACAGAAATCTGCTTTTAGCTATCCAGGGCTCTTGAAGGTCTCTCATTCATAGGGTCACCATAAGTTTAAGTCAACTTGAGGGCAAATAACAAAAAGTTTATTTGGCCCCCATTTTGATCAGGTTGTTCTCATTTTAAGTTTGTAGTGTTGCTTAATGTTTAGAACTGATTGTACATCTGTCTTTCTCCAAAACTGCTACAAAGCCATGCTTATTTAACAAAGTTTTCCTATAATTTGCACCCACTCCTATCTAAGCTTCCTTGATGTATTCTTTACCCCATTTCCAATCTGTCAGTTTCTGATCTTTTTATATCTGACTAGTCCAACTGATGTAGATTATACATCTTCTAGGCAAGAATCAAGTTGCCTGTTGATCCCTTGGATCAACCAATGGTTTGCCATTGCCTTTCTCTAAAAAAACAGTCAGTCTTCCATATCCACGGATTCTGAGGAGTCAACCATCCACAGCATGATTTTTTTTAAATAAATACAAAAAGCAAACCTTGATTTTGCCATTTTATGTAAGGGATATCATTTTACTGTGCCACTGTATAGAATAGGACTTGAGCATTCATGGGTTTTGGTATCCAGGGCCCATTATACAGCTGAAACTCTTGGAATTTCACTGATAGAAAATGTCATCTTTAAGACAAGGGTGATCAGAATAACTCATTTGTGATATCACTTAATTAAACAAAGTACTAGATAATAATTTTCAGAAAATCCAGATGGACACCCTTTTTTAAAAAGAGGTTCCTGATATCATGATTATTAAAATAATTCCAAATGATTAAAATGATTCCAAATACAAAAGCAGGTTTTTCTGAGGATGGGATCTACATAAAGAATCAACCAAGATTCTGCCTGCCTCTGTAGGGTTGCCATAATTGTCCACTATTACCAGGGACAAAATGTAGGACAAATTCGAGGCCAAACTGTAGGACAACTGCAGGACAAAACTCAGCCCAAAATGTAGGACATTTAAGGTCCTCAATTTTTCTTAATTTTTCTTAATCTCAATTTAGCCTCTTGCTAAAATTACTGGCTTCTTCCCTGCTAAAATCACCGTCTTGTTTACATTTTGCTCCACTTAATCTGAAATCACCCTTTGAGACCACCATGATCTGTGAGTTTGACCAGAGATCTCCATTAACTCATTCTCTTTCTCAGAGGTCTGGCTCTGGCTAGAGGACCTTAGTTAGCTTGCCTTCTTTGCCTTTGCAGTGTTCAGCCAGGAATGAAATTCTCCCTAACTTCCCAGAAAAAAAGTTTAATGGGACTAAAGGAGAGGTAACTTTTGTCATCTCTAAAATTTATTTTTTGGGGAGTATGTTCCCTGCATATTTCAACTCTCCAACCCCCCCCCCCCCCTTTCAGTCTCTCATATGCATGTGTGTATTAGGTAAATTACTATATTTTCTTACCTTTGAATTTCTTGCTCTTTTTGTTCTCTCCTCTTAGCAACCCCTACAGCTTTACACTGCTTAATTCCAAAGCTGCATTGCCCTGCAAGTTTGATCATTTCAAGTTAGTATCTCCCCATCTTAAACAACTATATTCTGTTAGGCATTTGTGTGTATTTTTCAAGTACAATTTACCATTTAGGTAGCTCTACTGCAGTATTGGCTATTCTCCAATCCAGCTGTTAGGTTTTTCTTGAATTCAAAAAGTTATCCTTTTAGAGAGTTCTGTGTAAATATGGTATTTTTACTCCAATTAGCCTAAGACACCATTGGCCAAAGTAAAAAGATCCTTTGTGGGCATGTGTACTCAGAACCTCTAGGTCTAGGAGTTCATTCATGTGCTTTGAGGTTCGATGTCTTTGGAATGTATGTACAAATCCCCCTGATTCCTAGTGAATGCATGTGTATTCTTGACTTTATGCTTCCAGTGATAGAATCTGGCTGTTTCATCCTGACAATGTTTGTATGTAGTTGAAGATTAGAATAATCATTAGTGACAACAGTTCTCTAGAGGGAAATTGCCATGAAAATTCCCAGCTCTTTACCAAGGGACTTTAATTGCTTTGGACCAGCAATAGCTTTTTAGAAAGACAGTCTAAGACCAAATAAATTGCTACAATGAAAAATGGATTATTGTTTTTAAAGATACAACTGTCCATGCTATGCAAATTATAATGCTTAGAATACATTGATGAAGAGACAAAAATCTTGCAATCAATTTATGGTGGAGAGCTACATACTCGAGAGAACTGAAAAGAATAACACGTTCTGCATAACATCTCTTCTAACATTCTTCAAAAAGGGGAATACAGTATGGAAATCCTTTTCTCACTTAATTTTTAGCCAGTGGGCTAGTCAGAGAGCTGATTTTCATATCTCAAAATGTGATGTACACTTTCCATTGGGGAGCACTGATTTGTATATTTAATAATATAGTTGTTGGATTTGGAGACATCCTTCAAAGAGCTCTGTAAGGGGAACTTAGATCCTTGTTCTTTATGTTATATTATTATTGTATGAAAACCATCTGGATACATATGACAATGTAGTAAATATTATTTGTGCTTCAGTCCACCTAAATAATGGTGATTTTGTTTCTGAGTAAAATTGAGGTTAACACACATAAGTAGGGTCTTAGAATTTTAGGTTTACAAAACATTTGCGATTTAGTGCTGTTTCTTTCTAAAGCTGGAGGGTGTTTTTGATTAACCAATTATCCTTAGCCTCTTGAGGGAGATTTTGAGAATTCAATGTGAGATGAGAGGATAATGTGGGTGGATGAATAGACAAATCTGCTCACTGCTGAGGCATCTAAAGGCAGATTTGGGCTAGAACTAACCTACTATATAATGCAAATTAAAGGTCCATCAGAAATGGCTTTGAATCCAGTGATGTAACTGTAGAGAATAAAAGCTTAGTCTTCAGGGGCCACGTCAGCTATTGGATGCAACAAACACTGTCCACCAAGTACTTTTCCCTCATGGTCCATCTTAAAATGAATTGAAGCTATACAGAGAAATACTTGTAGATTCAAGGAAGCAAAGTTCTTTTTGCTAAACTTCCATGATTGTATACAGTACCCAGGATATTCATCTTCTGTCCTGCTAAGAGATGTAACTGAAATATCTGGTTATCATAATTTTCCTCTCTGACAATACAGTATTGTTTTGTGTTGTGAAGTTCTGTTTGCAGGTCATATACTGTACTTTTATTTCTTCCATAGACACAGAAAGGATTACATGGCTGTGCCTTCTCTTTACAGCTTTGGAGGTCTCCTACTCAGTTATTTTTTTGATGTTTATTTTGGAAGAGAAACACTCTGTTGTAATTTTGTCTCATATTCTTCCAAATGACTTTCATTAGTATATTAACCCAATAAGTTTTATTTAAAAAGTCTTTTCTTTTCTTATAGGAACTACTGTATGGCTTCATATCAAAACTATACTGGTAAGAGAGGGACAAAATACCAAAAAACAAAACAAAACAAAACAAAACAAAACAAAAAAAAAAACCAAAACAACACACATTCTTCTTCAAGGGCTACTAACATTAATCAAACCAACACCTTACCACTGCAGTGGAGCTTATCTTAAGAATGTTGGGTTTGCACATGTGTGAAGTTGTGTCCCCTCTGAGACTGCATTCGCACTGCAGAAATAATCCAGTTTGACAGCACTCTAACTGCCATGGCTCAATACTATGGAATTCTGGGAAGTGTAGTTTGTTGTGACACCAGAGCTCTCTGATAGAGAAGGCTAAATGTCCCACAAAACGGCAGTCCCAAGAATTCCATACCATTGAGTCATGGCATTAATAGTGGTGTCAAATTGGATTAATTCTGCAGTGGGGATGCAGCCTGAGACTATCCTGTATCCTACTGTAATTAGCTAATATCTGGTTGTTTTAACCAAATCTGTGACTCCCAGACCTTTTGAATGTTGGGTTAGTGTTGTAAGCAGGGAGTAGAAGCTGTGGAATTCAGTATTCCCACCTCCAAGAATCCAAACCACCTTTGTCCAGCTATGGCTGATGTTCCTGCTTTTTTGGGGACTCACATCTGGCCACAGTGGTTCATGCCTTAGTTATCTCTCTGTTAGATTACTGCTGTGCTCTCTAAGTGGTGCTGCCTTTGAAAAGTGTTGGAAAGCTAGTTCAAAATGTTGAATGGTGCAAAATGCAACAGACAGAATGGTAACAGGTGAGCATTTTAGAGACCACATGATACTGGCCCTGCAAGAACTACACTGGCTTCTGATTTACTTCCAAGCTGGTGTTGACCTACAAAGCCCTAAAAGACATGGGACTAAGATAACTTAAAGGCAGCGCCCTCCCATATGAGCCTGTCCGAAATATGTGATCTTCAGAGGAGGTCCTGTTGTGTGCCTCAGCACCTTGTGAAGTTAGTTTGGCAATTACATGAAACAGGGCTTTCTCTGTAGCAGGGACTCAACAGTGGAACCTCCTCCTAAAGAGGTTAGGCTGGGCCCATCTCTCTTAAGCTTTTGGGAAGCAAACAAACCAGTGCTGTTCTGTGTGGCATTCAGTGTTTGAAATTGCTGCTTTAACCATTTTGAAACTGGTTGTTTTAAAAGAGTATTTTAATGTGTTTAGAATGTTACCTTTGTATTGTTTGTATTGTTTGTGTTTGTTTATTACCTCAGACACCCTTTGTATGTTGGGAGGTGATACTGATATACTTAAAAATAATAAGCAATTAACAAAAACAGTATACAAGCCAGAATACAGTTGTAGATGTAGATGATCCAGCAGGCAAAAACAAAGTTATAGCTAAGCTGGCTATGTATCATTAAACCAGGCAGGATTTTAGGCCCCAGGAACAAAGCATGCACAGAGTTCAAGACTCTACACACCACAGCAAACACCATGACAACCTCAAAAATACACAGTACAGAACAGAGACACTTCATGAAACAGTGAATGTGGGCCAAGGCAGGGTTTTATCACTTTTCCATTTTGGACCACTTGGTAGACTTAATAAGTCAATTGGGAGGGCAAAATCCACAAACCTTCTAGCACTTGTGCATGTAGAATTTTCTGGGACTATCTCTTGTCAGCCAAATTGCTTTCATTTGGGAACTATAGCTCTGACCTTGATTAAATCACAACACAGGCAAAGCACAGGTAAGGCGCATGAGATAATGAGGTTTGAGTCTTCAACTCACCAAAGGAAGCTTCAACCCATGAAAACTCCATTCTTGTGACTACTCTGTACAGCCATTTACCTTATGCTGAAGGAGATAAATGAGTCATGAAGAATAAATTATATTGGCATTCTTTCTGTTGCTGCCATCTTCAACTATCTTCTCATTAGCCTTGACCAAGCAATCAGATTGAAGACAGAAGAGAGTTAAACACTGAATATCAGGTAATCAATTGAGTAAATATTTAATTGCTAAATCAGTAAACAATCCTTTATATATTTATTTGCATTTCAGTGCATTATATTCCACTGTTAGCTGTATTTTCTCGCCTACAGTTATAGATAGATATGTGGAAGTAGAAGGCTGTAGGCTCACACAGTCACTCTTACGAAGCGCTAAACTGCTCCAGGTTTTCAAAAGGGAGGTCTGGGCAGGCTTAAGCCACATTGGTTCCTGACCTAAAAGGGAAAACCTTCCAGCAGTGTTGGTTGCTTGAGTGGTGGGAGATATCTTCCAGACCTTTCCCTTCTTTCCCAGTTGCTTATTGCAAAAGTGAAGGAGATACCTATGTCTCTCTTGGTGGTGTATGCCTTCAAGTCATTTCTGACTTATGGTGACCCTAAGGCAAACCTATAATTGGGTTTTCTTGGCCAGAGTTGTCCTGAGGAGGTTTGCCATTGCCTTCCCTTGAGGCTGAGAGCAAATAATTTGCCCAAGATCACTCAGTGCATTTCATGTATCTTTTGCCAACATGATTTTTCTTTCCTCTTGGTATTATGGGCGTAAACTATAATGCACATCATTCCAAATTACTAGCACTCTTGTTGTTGGGATAATGGGAGCTGGGCATCAGTTCCCATGATCCTGTTTGGAAGGAGACAACAAAAAAGCTTTGTAAAATAAAAAGTGAGAGGGGGTAGAGAGCCAGAGCCAGAAAGGACTTCCACACAAGGAGTCATTATGTTGCAGGAAATCCAGATTTCTTTGATCTCAAGAAGAGTTTCCAGGATGAATATGGGACAGGGTTCTTGTATATTTAATAGTTCAGAATCTTGGACCAGGAAGACCACAGTGTCAGGTTCCACAAAGAAAAGCTGGACATTTCTCTTCTGCTCTCCACTGCCAGTAAATGTGTGTGTCATCCCTACTTGCACAATAAAGTTTTATTCTTTGCTTGTGCAAAACAGGGGTGGATAGCCTGCTTGAGGTGGACTGGTTTGGATTTTCAGTTCAGAAAATACCACAACACTGGGCGGTATAGCCTCACTACTTTTCTACCCGTTGCTCTGTTGATCAGATACTCCTAGCAATGTAGAAAGGAGGGTACATCAAAGCACGTTTACTGTTGTCATGTGTGAGGGAAAAATATTAAGACTTTTCAGCCTTTTGATAATAACCATTTGGCTAATGTGCTATCGATGATAATTTGGCTCTTTTATAAGTGAACTGGAAACCATTTGTATTGATTACATTGCAGTTTGCTATTTTACAAGACTATGAGCGTGGTTGTTTTTTTGACAGGCCCAGAGGGTGCAGGGGAAAGGCTTCTGAATTGAAATATCAAAGCTTGCTTCACTGTAGTTAATTTACCTTACAAGGTACAAAGCAGTGGTTAGGGAGTAGCAAACTAGAAAAAGAAAATATGATGCAGTTGGCATCACCCTGAGCTGCATTCAAGTTTGAACAGGCAGGGGAAAGATGCTTGGTATATCTTATTTTTAATGACTCAATATAAATTAAGAGTAGCTAAAATCCTTTATGACTTCAGGAATAATTAAGCAGTTCCTTCATGAAGTAGATTTGTTCCTGCAAAACTGGGGGGCTGGGGACTGGGAGAGACAAGAAGGATGTATTTACATGTTTAGACCATGTAGGTTTTTAAAAAATTCATTGATATTTAATTTTGCTCCCTTAAAAATGTATTAATAACTTATTAATAACTTTTTTATCTTGATCACACCAATGTTACTTGACTACATATGTCACAGTTTTCATCTGTGAAATGTGGGAGGGTATACCATTTTCTTCCATAGCCCCTCCGAAAATAGAGACAGGAAGTGATTTCACTTCCGGATTCCATTTTGAAAGGGGCTGAAGTAGAAAATAGCTGTAATTGGGCTTGCTGTTGCGGGGAGGTTGTTAGTGGGGGAATTGGCCTTGGTTCCCATGTAGATGCCCACCTGTGGCTTGCTTGGTACTGATACCTATTAAAATTTCTGCTGTGTTTTAGGGCTAAGTCTGGTTGGTAGCCAGGCTGCTCATTCATAAAAATGGCATGATAGAGTCCTTCTGGATACCAGCTTCAGCATTCACTAGAAACATCACATTTTTAATGTTTCCCAGTTAACCCTATATTTAAAAACCCCTCCAAACCTTCTTGCCTATAGAAAATTAATAAAAGACAGAATGATGGATACAGTACTAACGTAGTTCTTTATATTATGTGCTTGTTTTCTATATATATCGAATTTTTATAGTATGTGAGTGAAGAGCATTAACGATGGAGCCTTCTTACCAGGTGTTAAGACTATCATGCAGAATGATTAAATTCTAACCATCACCAAAAGTGCTAACACATTGGTTTTATGTGACCAATGCTCTTATGCCAAGATCTAGCTGCTAGTGCCAATTATTGTAAACCAATAAACTCTTGCAAAAGTATTGACTCAACAGCCAGCAATTAATTAAATAGGTTAACTGTAGTTCAGACTGTCAATAAGACCTGGGCCTTAATTCCTGTAAGATATCAGTGCTTTTGATTATCACTGGTGGTATAGCAACCATATCTTACCACTGTGTGACAGCTGAATTGAAATGCCTCCTTATCATCTGCTGGCAAAAGTTATTTGGTTATGACTTCAGACACATTAAGAAGATGTGGTCTGCAGACAGCTAGTGTTCTGCAATTTTGAAAGATAAGACTTAAAAGCATCTTTGGTTTAGCTGGCAGAAATGGACTTGTGTGACAGTCATAATCCAAACAAAACTGTCAAAATGTGGTTCTTTTGAGGCATCCATATTTCGCTAGGCAGGCATATTGTGATAGTTAGGAGAAAGTGATCAATATAAATCACAGAAAAGTAATGCTTTGGAACCATACTGTGTACAAAGAATGGTTAAGAATGGAATTTTAAAAAGGGTGCTAGCCAGAGAATACTGACTGTGACATAATGATTGGTAAGTATAAGATGAGAAATTACAGAGAACAGAAATTTACTATCTGTGCAAATGGATTCCAGAGGATTTAGGGAAGAATCTAGAAGGCAATACGAAAATTATCATGTCAGCAAAGGAATAAAATTTGACATTACAAAATTGTGAGCATGTACATCTGCTCCTAAATCTTTCACAACTCAAAAATGTCCATTGATACCAATACATAAAAGGAAATAGATAACTGATATTAGAATTGATTACAGACTATTTCTGAATTGTCTACATAATTCTCCAATTTACTTCTGTTCTGCTCAACTTTATCTAAAGTGAAGCTGGGGGTTGAAAACATAGAAGGGTCTCTTACATTAAGTCAGACCACCAGTCATTTTAACACAGTATTGTCAGCTGTGACTGGCAGCAAGCATGCATCCAGGGCTTCAAATAGGATTCTCTTCTAGATCTAAATTAGACCAGATCCTTTCTGATTCCAAAATCAGGTGAGATTATGTCTGTTCAGGAAGATATAATAGTTATTTCTTCATTGACATTTTCTAAATGATATTATTGCCAGTGAAGAAAAATGAAATAAACTTAGCAGTTAAGTTGAGCCAGGAGGTAGGCCTGCTGTCCAAGTTTATTGACCAAAACTAAATTTTTTAAGATGTCACCTTCACTCTTTAAAGCATGTTGTGCACAATTTGCTCAACTTGGGCGTTTTACAGACCACAGCCCCAATCCGTCGCTTTTCCAGGCTGCGGGGAAGCATCAAAAGGCCACTTCCCTGCAGCTTGGAAAGGGGTGTCCTTGGGGCTTCAAGCCCCAAGGACACCCCAACAGCAGCAGGGAAAGGAGAAAGGGGCCAGTCGGTCCCTTTCTCATTTGTGTCACTGGCACAGCCATGTAAAGGCTGCGCCAGCAACACAAAACCAGGAAGGAGCTCCTTCCGGCGCCGCGGAAAGGGTGCCATATGCGCCCTTCCATGGCGCCAGGACATCACGTCCGCGCCGCTCCATTTGGAGGCAGCGCGGCTGTGACGTCGTAATGGCGGTGCCATGTAGAATGGGTGCCGCCATTTTGTACGTACTTTGTACGTACTAGGGTTGGGGGCATCTGAAAGAGATGCTCCCAGGCAACTCTAGTACATACAGAGTACGTACTAGGGTGCCCGTCTGGAAAGGGCCTTAGTTTTACTGGTTTATCTTAACAATTAACATACAATCAGCCCTCTGTATCCACAGATTCTTTATCCAGTTTCTTGTTTTGTTTATACAATTACTTTGTATATCATAATTGTAACAGAAAATGTATTACCCTTTTCTGCATGGGTTGGTTGTAGTGGGTCTGATTTCTGAGCAAGCTGTTCCTTCTTTTGGAATTTCATATACTGTATATGAAAAATTGTTGTTTGTCGTTGTGTGCCTTCAAATTGTTTCTAACTTATGGCTACCCTAAGGCAAAACTATCATGGGGTTTTCTTGGCAAGATTTGTTCAGAGAAGGTTTGCCTTTGCCTTTCCCTGAGGCTGAAAGAATATAACTTGCCAAGGGTCCCTCAGTGGCTTTCCATGGCCAAGCCAGGATTCGAATCCTGGTCTCCAGAGTCATAGTCCAATCTTCAAACAACTCTGCACACTGGCTCTCATGAAAAATACATAAATGCAATTGAAAAGCAATGTGCAGTATTGGAATACAGATAATTTTGCTTAGATTCACATGACCAGTGGGTTGCTTTGGCCTATAGGAACAGGAAGAAAGCAACTGAAGGCTTGGGTGGGCAGGGCACCTGAACAACCCATTATAAATGTCCTTTCAGGCAGAAGCTTTTCTCTTTCTCACCGCCCCTCCCATTCTAAATGACAATGCAGGTTCCAGTGAAGCTTCTTCCTTTATACTTTCCTATTGCTCTCTGCTTTTATGAATCGAGACTGCATCTACACTGGAGACATAACCTGGTTTGGCACCGCTTTAACTGCCTTGGCTCAAGGCTATGGAATTCTGGGAGTTGGAATTTGTTGTGGGTCCAGAGCAGAGCAGAGCCAAGGCAGTTAAAGCAGTGCCAAACCAGGTTATGCCTCCAGTGTGGATGCAGCCCAAGACAATCACAAATAGTTTGGTGCTCCTGAGGTGCTAATAGGAGATAGCCCTTGGCTGATCTTTGCTGATGCATTCTCTCTGGCTGTTGCTATTTGGCAGTGGCAGTCTTGATAAATCCTCTGTTGGCCCACTTTTTCAGCTGCTTTTAAAATGTCCCAGTTTCTCTCCTCTTCCCACTTTGCCTCATTTTCAGCTTATTTCAATTGGCTACAGATTGAGTTCAAAGCACTCAGTAGTTTGTAGTTTAACTCAGCAGGACAGAGAGGAGAAGAAGGGACAGAATTTTGACCTTTCCAGTTGGTTCGTGTAAAAGCAAACTGCTTCCACCTTTGTTAGCTTGTGCGTTCTTCATTTATAACATTTGCCATTTTGATCAGCAACTAATACCAGCATTGCCCCAAAGGAGATGTTGCTTGGCCACATATATCCCAGTTTTCATATGTGAAATGTTGGAGGGTATGTTGGAGATCCATGTGGGGTGGGTGGGTGAGTGAGTGAGTGGGTCTAAGGACACTTTTCCTATATTCTTGAAGTGCTGAAGGGCATAGCAAGTATAAACCTCTGTCAGGGCCTCTCTGATTCTGCTCACACTGGGTAGGCAGGGGTTAAATAGCCCTTTGTTTTGTCTTAGTGGAAAGAAGGAATGTTACACCATGTTCAATTCAAATATGGTCTCTATACACAAAGATCAATTAGAGGCCAGGTCTACATCTAAATTCCTAATTCTATATCCATTCTCATTTATTTGCAGATTTCAAACTGTGAGAGCACTTGCCTTAATCCTTTTTATATGTGGAAAGTTAGGGCTTGTATGCACTAAGGATTTACTGCAGAGCAGGGTTGCTTTGAGGCAGAGATAATCTAATATCAGCATTGCCTCAAAGGAGAAATAAATAAATTAAGAGCTGTGGCTGGTGTGATTGCAACTCATTGACTCCATGTTTTAAATGATATTGATTTGAAGGCTGGCAATTGCTCTAGCTTCAGCATATTTAACAATGAAAGAAAAAAAATCTGTGTGCTGAAGGGTGTTGTGGTTGCAGTCTTTCATTGAAATACCCATGGGTCCTACTTACAGAGGACAGTCCACTATTTGAAGGATTGGTGGAATCAATCATTTGTTATTGAAGATGGCCTCTGTTTGCAAGGATGTTCACTTTAAACTTACAGAAAATGAGAAAGAAGAATAGGAGTCTTAAAGCTAGCCATCTGCATTAAGCACCTAGTCTAGAGCAGGGGTAGGCAACCCTTTTGAGCCGGGGTCCTGTCCCGCAATAACGGGGGGCCGAAGCCAAAATATAAATAATTAAATAATTTTAAAAATAAATAAATAAACCAGGACAAATGTAGGACAAAATTTTCAAATGGAGGTCACTTTTTAAATAAAAAATAGAAGACACGCGAAAAAATTTGCTGATTTTTTAAAAAATGTTAAGATAAATGCATGTTTCGGAGGCTTCTTAACAATTGCCCCACCATGCCCCTCGCGCGAGACGCCAAAGGCCCCGGCGGCAATCGGTGGCAGGACCGGGCTGGGGCCGGTCCCAAGGCCTCGGCGGGCCGCATCTGGCCCGCGGGCCGCAGGTTGCCTACCCCTGGTCTAGAGCATAGGAGAACAGGTTATCCTGTCAGTCTTTTTTGACTATGATAAGCTATAGTGTTTGTAGTTCTTGTTTGTTGTTAAGTCAACTTTATTTTATGGTGAGTCTGTGAGTCAGAGACCTCAAAGTTCCACTGTCATACTTTGCTCTGTTCAGACCGTATAAAGTCAGGGCCCTGGCTTCCTTGATTGAAACAAGCCACCTGTACTGTGGTTTTCCTCTTTTCTACTACCCTTCACTTAACCAAACATTACTGTCTTTTCCATTGAGTCCATTCATCTCATTATATGTCCAATGTACGAATGCCTATGCTGAGTCATTTTTGTTTTTGGTAAGAGTTTGATCCTGCTTTGTCGACCCATTCATTTGCCTTTTTAGTAGCTTATGATATTCATAGAACTCTTCTCCGGCAGCACATTTCACATGGGTCAAAATTACCCACTTTAAATTTATGTATATGATCTATGGTCATTATTTTCTTTTTCTTAGTATTCAGCTTTAACATTGCTTTTCACTTTCTACTTCAGCTTTCATCAGTAGTTGTTCCAAGTCTTTGTTGTTTTCTACAAGCAATATGGTGTCATCTGCATGTCTTAAACTGTTTGTGTTCCTTTCTCCAATTTTTATGAGTCTAATATTGAGTCTTCCTCTGAGTCTAATACTGCTTTCTGTATGAGATGTTCTGCATTTAAATTAAAAAGATAGGATGATAGAGGAGCTGTACAGATGAGAAGAAAGGGGTGGCCTCTGGCCGCCCTTTCTCCCCCAGATTATTGCTGCAGAAACTGCATGGGTGCAGCAACAATCTGCTTTAAAAAGGAACTGCGAAACGCAGCTCCTTTCCGTGCCGCTGCCAAGGCAACATTAGCACCCTGGAGCAGCACGGTGACATCTTTTGTGCGCCGCACCATTTATATGTGGTGCACAAGGCACGTTATTGGCGCACGTGTCATCTGAATGTGTGTGCCCAAAATGGCGCTAGGAGAACACAGAGTGTGTGGATGCTCCACTCTCCCGAGCCCTAATTTTTGGCCCCAGGCCACCACAAAGCGGTGGTCTGTACCAGGCCAAATGCAGCTGTTGCCTAATTCCCATGCTGATGGGAAACCATTGGGTTTCTTGTGACTTGTCAGTGGCCTCTTGTCCAGAGTAAAGATCAAGATAATCACATGTTGTGGCACTCCCCTTTCTCCTAATTTCTCATGATCTACACATTTAAAGGCTTTGTTGTAATGTATAAAGTTTATTTCTGCTTAAATTAAAGTAATTATTTTTAAATGTGCATTTGCAAATGTTATGCCAGTTAGTGTCTCTCTTTTTGGTGATGAAAGTGCCCACCCTTCCATAATTTCTTTGCTTATCTTAATCAACTTTTCCCTATCCACTGCCTTTTTCAAAATATGTCATTTAAAAAACTTCTAAACTGGGGCCTAAAATAAGGAATGAATCAATATGTATTTAATTTATAAAGGGAAAAAATGCTACTGCTAAGAGATGTCATAAAAGCTAGGGACTGAAAGATAGACATTATCATGCTTTGCTTGTGATCTTTCTTAGTTGCACTGAAACCACAGAGGGGGTTAAGAGTAGATCTAGATGAATCATTACCCAGCATGAAATGTCTTATGTTCTTAAAGAAGCTAACGGAGGAGCTTAAACACTCTAACACAGCAATGAAACCATTCATTCTGGAGCAGTGCCATTTACCTCTGTGTGACAGCTACCTTCAGAGTAAATGGATACAGGACAGGGGATTAAATATAGTTTAAGATTAACATAAACATTCTTTGTGTAAATGATATTTAATAATAGGAGAGTTTAGACTTGAGAATTGCTGATTTATCTCAAAACATTTGGCTTAATCATGTTGCACTTATGTGAAAAAGAAAAAAGAAATTGGCGGATTAAGTGACAATAGTTTAAATTTTTTGCTCCCAAACAAAAATTGTATGCTTCTATTCTGAGAAGAAATCTGCAGTACCGATTTAGCCATGATTAAATCTTATATTTTGCAAAATGCATAAAAATCACCCATTTTAGTTATCAAGGCTGATTACATCTCATACATAGTTTTATTCTGAAAGGACTGTGAATAGCATCTTTCCCCTCTATCCCAGAAAATCTGCATTTTCAGTTTGTAGAAAGCAGATGTTCTAGTTTGTAAATATAGAAAGATCTACTTCTTTCCTTTCCAAGTTCACCACCTGTTCAGTTCAAAAATTATGCCTCAACAACTCTCAGATATAGTGGTTTTGCAGGTGGTTAGCATTCTGACCTAGAGCACCAACAATCCATGCTGTACACATCCATAGTTCAGAATCACTATGGATGGTATAGCTACTGTTTCACCTCAGAATGGTGGTGGTTCAGAACTCCTTCAAAAAGCAGTAAATCATCTTTGATATAACACCTTGTTTTTTCTGTTCCATACTATTGATTCTGAGCAATCTGTGGAAGTTGGGAGATAAGAATGGTAGACCTTCTCTAATGGTTCTCTGTCAGAGAGATTTTTACTACAGATCTGCTTCAGTTCATTGTGTGTCTTTTTCCCCCTTCTGTCTTGAATGTTATGTTTGATGTACCTGCACAAATAAATGAGTGTGCCTACGTTTCTTCCATAGCTCCAAGATTGTGAAACCTGGACACCTGACACTTGTCATGCATAGTAAGGAAATCCTAGGAGTGAGCATGGTAAAATGGATGAATGGTAATTAAATTAAAACCTGTCTGTAGCTTGCAGTACCATGTTTACTCACTAGGTGAGAGACATCCCTAACTATCAGTGAGGAAGGTGCAGTGAAGCAGTGTCACCATATCTCTAGGTAACTCCACTTTGGTCAGATAAGGACAATCATAGGTACAACATTTCCTCAGTAGGGCTGTCAAACTCTTCAAAACATTAAGTGAAATGGAGGTAAAAATAGAAGTGGTTAGGTGGGGACTAGAGTGAGCAAATGCAAAATCTGAAAGAGGGTAGAAAGAGAAAAAGAGGAGCAGGAGGAAGAGGGCACTGGGTTTCAGGGAGAGAGGAAGTACCCTAGGTAGGTGAAAGAGGTGCTGGGGAGGGAAATTAAGTGCTTTCTAAGCAGTTTAATGACTGCAGTGGCTCAGCCATCAAGACTCTGATTCTGACAATCACCATGTTGGCAGTTTGAGAACCAAACACTGCATGAAAAAGTGAACTGCCACCACTATTCCCAGCTTCTGTCAACCTGGCAGTCCAAAATCATGTAAAAGTGCAAGTAGATAAATATGTACTACTTTGGTGGGAAGTTAACAATGTTTCATGTAGTCTTGATGGCCACATGGCCATGGAGTTGTCTTTGACAATGCTTGCTCCCTTGGCTTATTAATGGAGATGAGCACCATCCCTTTACTGTCAGACATGACTTGACAATCTTGTCAAAGGGGAAACCTTTGCCTTTCCCTTTTTAAGCTGTTTAATATCAATTCTGCAGATTTTTCAGAAGCTGTGGTATATGATCACTTGCATTTGCTCCTCTGCCATAAGTTCAATTTTTAAAGGATTCAGACTAGTTGTATAACTTGTTATAATCCCTCAGGATCCCTGGTGGTTGCTTTGACTAAGGCTTCCTTCAGCTCTGTCATATTGTATATGTAGCAATGATGCAGCTGATGTCTCCAAAGTAATTTGAAAAATTTGTAAATGGGAAGGGGACAAGAAGCAGAGAAAGACAGAGATGGAGAGAGAGAGAGCGAGAGAGATGCTGTAAATTAATAGCATATCATATAATAATAATAATAATAATAATAATAATAATAATAATAATAATAATAATATTTATATACCGCCTTTCCAAAACTGATCAAAGCGGTGCACAACAAAGAATACAAAATACAATAATCAAAAATAACAACACGATATATACATAACATTAAAACTTGACAATAAAAATTCAATCACAATTTAAAACCATAAAAACCATATCAAAGCCAGCTGAGTTGATAATCAATGGTACAAGATACATATCAGGGGGGAAACCACACATATCAAGGCACATGAGAGAAAGCTTGATGGAAAAAGAAGGTCTTGAGTCTCTTTTTAAAGAGATCCAGGGAGGTGATGGAGGGGAGCTCATGGGAAGGGTGTTCCAAATTTGTGGGGCCGAGATGGAAAAGGCCCTTTGCGAGGTTGACGCATATCTCGCAATTCGCACCCTCAGCAAATTCTTCCTGGCTGACCTGAGTGTGCGGGGCAGATTATATGGGGAGAGGCGGTCCTCTAAGTAACCTGGGCCCAAGCCATTTAGGGCTTTATAGGTAATTACCAACACCTTGTATTGCACCCGGAAGCGAATGGGCAGCCAATGAAGATCTTGTAAAATGGGTGTTATATGGTCTCTATCTTTATCTTATATCTGCATTACCCCTTTTTTGCACAGAGCAAGGGGCAGAAAGCAGGAGAGTGATATCAAATACTCATCCCAGCTGCACTGTTGGAAATGAAACCCAGAAACAAGAGAACACCAGTTCACAGGAGAAAGGAAAACAGTCAGTATTGCTATAGAAGACTGAGGTTATGTTTTGAAACAGTGACTCCTGTGTTTTGAGTTTATAGTCTTCTGAAGGGCAATTTCTTAGGCTGGGAGAAAGAAAATGAATGAACAAAAGAAATGTGGTTTCCTGGGCAGATATTGGAAAACCGCTGCAATTAGCTTGTGGCAGGCAGGATAGGGAGATCATGGGAGATTGTTTCTCCCAAGTCCTTCCCCTATCCTCCTGACAGTGATTGTTCTCTTTGGATAGAGTCTATTCACACAAGATGTGCATGCATACATTCTCTACAGTGATGCAGCTAATTTTAGACCCTGGTCTTACAGGAGCCCCCTTTAGATAGCTTCATTTGTGAAACACACAATTAACTTTTATTTCCCTCTTCCCAGTTTCCATGCTTTGCAACTGCCTCTACATTCCTGATTAAAAAAAAAGGAGAAACCCAATAACAAAGGATAGCAGTTTACATAGAGATCAGGACACAGAGCTTGTTTCCTCACTGTTTTCTGACCCAAGGCAGGGCCACACACCTGATCTTATACACATACATTGTTGCCCGTTTCATAACATCTGTGTGGCATTCTGCTCTTTAGAATAAACTGTAAAAGCCAAGTAGCTTTGAAAAAGAGCTGTTAAATCTCTCCCCCCCCCTCTCTCTCTCACACACACACACGAATATCAGTTTTTTTATATCACCTTAAAGCATTTTTTCTCTTCTTTTTGTTGTTGAAAATGAAAGAGTCTTCCAACATGCTTGATTTTTTTGCTCTAGAAAGCCAGAAAATCTGCACATTTAACATCTCTCTGCCTACTTGAGTGATATAAAAGCTAGTGCAAGTACATTAAAAGCAGGCAGCTTTGACAGAGACACCTAGAAGGATATCTGCAAGGAGACACAAGCTTAATTTCCTCTCATGGGATAACTTGACATATCTTCAGTTGGTCCTGCAAAATTGGTGATGGGCAGAGAATCTTGTCTGGGGCAAGAAAGTCTTGTCTGCTTTGCCCTCAAGATAAATACAGTCTGAAGGAAGATTTTGTGCAGTGACTGTATGTAATGCAGAAAGCTTGCAGCCTGGAGACATGAAGGAATGATCAAAATGAAATGGAACTATGGTGGCCCAGGAGGCTTGTGAAAAGTCTTAGACTTTCCTCTTGATATAGCTTGTCTGAACAGGATGGCCAAACCTCCAGAATTTGCCAGGACAGTACAGGAATGGATTATTTTATCCAGGGCAATTTATCTTAAATGATGAATGACCCCAAGCTAAGTAGATCCAATACTGTGACAGCTCTGAGAGGGCTCCAGGCTCTCTGCAGTTCATCTAGTTCTAAGCAGTACCTTTCCCCCCACTTTTCTGCTAACCAAGGAGCCACCAAACATGTGCTTGGGTCCCTCTCTCCTCCCTCTGTTTATGTGAATATGCCTTCATGTTGTCTGTTGTCCCCATAAATTTCATAGGGTTTTCTTAGACAAAGAATACTTAAGGGTGGTTTTGCCAGTTCCTTCCTCTGAAATAGGGCAGTGTAATTTGCTTGTACGTGGTGCAGAAATGCATACTGCTAGTAGGGTTAGACCAGCAGGTTGCCACCACAGATTGATTTTGAAAGGTTCTCAAGCCCCATATTTTTCAGAGAGTGAGCTTTGCTACCCAAGGGTGCAATGAAAAAAGTTAACTGATCTCTCAATACTAGGATATCCAAATCCTGGAATAATCCATTGTAAACAATATCTCAGTCATGGGAGATTCTGGAATTACTCAGCGTTTTCATGGTTCTCAGTTCTAAGATGGAGGGTTCTGATTTTCATGGTTATTTTGGATGTTTGTGGTCCAAAAAGTTTACTTTCCAAGCTGTGGAGATCAGGTAACTGTTCAAATCAAGACAGGTGCTTAGTTTTAAATCTACTGCATTGGTAGGGGAGCCAACCAGGGTGGTATGGAACATTTTTGCTGCCTGAGGCACAATAGGAAATGACATTTCCCTCACTTTGTGAAATTACATAATAGCCATGGCTAGATGAAATATTTCATATCTCCATCCCATATCATCTGTTGTGTGATACACCTAAACTTTTTCTACCTGTATCTTGGAAAAATTAATTTTTTGCTAGTCCAAAAAAGGATCCTTCCAAGCAAGGGTCATCGTTTTTCTTTTTTTCTAGCACGCCAGTTTCACTGAATACTGATTTTAATATACCAACAAGCAGTCATATGATGTATGGTGCTTTCTGCACCGCCATTTGGGACGTCCTCCGGACGTCCCATTTTAAAAAAGGGGCGTCTCTTATAGACGCCCCTGGGCCTAGTACGGACTCCGTCCGTACAAGATGACGCCGGCCCTTCTACACGGCCGGCGCCATCTTTGCGTATCGGACGCTGAGCGTCCGTACGCAATGCGCCGCTTGTGACGTAGCGAGTGCGCCCCTGGCGCCTCGCTACGTCGCAAACGCGGCGGAAAAAGAAGCTCCATTTTGGAGCTTCTTTTTCGGTCCGCGCGGGAGTCGGGCCGTGTGAAGTCTCCGGCTCCCCCGCGGACCTACTGGCGGCGGTGGCAGACCGCCGCAAAGCGGCGGTCTGTACCCCGCCTATGTGTGCATGCTCACGAACACGTGCAAATCCACACAACCTGCTGTCTGAAATGCTATAGCTTAGACATAAATGGCTACTTTAAAATATTAATTATTATTATTATTATTATTATTATTAACCTTTATTTATGAAGCGCTGTAAATTTACACAGCGCTGTACATACAATCTTTTAGTTAGACGATTCCCTGCCCTAGGGCTTACAATCTAAAAAGACAAGACACAGAAGGAGAAGGGGGTGGTGGAGGGAAAGGGTAAGAGGTCCAGCAGTTCCTCTCTACCTCCAAGGCCTGGACCAAGGGAGATGGACTGGAGGGAGGGCGAGGCTTCATAATGGATGGTTAAACATTTTCCAGGGAAAATACATACTCTCAAGTAGGATAATGCATATACAGTACATAGCAATACAGGAAATGGTTCAATAAACAGGCACCACAAGAACATCAAATAGTAAGCGACAATTATGCAATGCCTGGGAAGGCTTCTCTGAACAGGATGGTTTTCAACTCCGTTTTGAAGCTGGTTAAAGAAGTGATGGCTCTTGCTTGTGGGGGAAGAAGGTTCCAGGAGTGAGGGGCAGCGAGTGAAAAGGGGCGAATCCGGGAAGGGGCAGAGGAAATCCAGCCTGAATACAGCGTTTGTGCTGCCTGCATATGAAATAGAACAGTAAGGATTATTCTGCAAGTTTTAAGTAGCAGAAGACAGTATGATTTCAATCATTGATGTTATTGGTGTTAGCTTCAGTCTTAGAAAATATTCATCAAAGATGCTAGATCCTGTGATGAAAGGTACAGTAGGTGCTTCAAATACCTCATGTAGGTAATTAGACTCATGTTCCATGCAAAGAGATCTGGGGCTTCCGGTCTAGAAATATAAAAAAACATTAATCAAATATGAAATTTAGAGGAAGAAATTAAATCTCTCTCTCTCTCTCTCTCTCTGTTTCCTGATCTACTTCAAAGAAAATATTGCCCTCACCAAAAATATTAATAAATAAATAAAAATGCAATATTGCATACAAGATCTTAAGACTGCTTTTCAAATAACATTTATAAATACAAGGAACCTTAAGGTGCAATCATATGGGTACATCTACACTGATGAAATAATGTTGTTTGGAACCACGTTAAGTGCTGTAGCTCCATCCAATGGAATTGTGGGGTTTAGTTTAACATTGATGTTTATCACACTATGCTCTTAAAGAGGTACTATTCCAGTGTGACTCCTCTAGCAGCCTCCTGTTGCATGCTGGGATTGGCAGTTTTAAGGAGCTGAACTTCTCTGCCTGAGAATTCTAAATACCCCTCCTTAAAACTGCCAATCCCAGCATGCAACAGGAGGCAGCTAGAGGAGTCACACTGGAATAGTACCTCTTTAAGAGCTCGTCTGATAAACACCAAAGTCTTTAGCCTTACTGCCAAACAGTGCTACTGCCTCACAAAACTATAAATCCCTAGGATGGAGTTAAAGTGCTGTCAAACTGCATTATTTCTACAGTGTAGATGCACCCTGTATATCTCTACTGAAAAGCCCCATTGAGGCTTCTTTCCATGTAACTGTATATACAGCTTTCCAATTAACATATGTGTGTGTGTATCTTTGTGTGTGTGTGAATGTACAGGTACATTTCATTTAGCAGAAAATTTTATGTTAGAGGCAGAAATAACATGGAAATAATAGGGTTGGATTTCTACACCACACACATAAAAAGAGCAGTTCAACATGATCCAGCAAACTTTATCTAAAACTATTGTGCTGAGGTGAAATAAAAGAACTAACTGAAAATGTTGTGAACCTTCTGGAGACCACTTGAAAGCTTCTTCCAAAATATATACCTAAGGATACCCCCCCCTTTCTTTCACCAGAGCCATCTTTTCTTGTTGGCCAGACTTACAGATTGATGCTCTTTAAACATGGGTGGGGGAGCTGGTGTGGCAGGTTAATCTGCTTTCCCCTTTTCTCTCTGTTGTGTTGCTCATGCCTGCTCAGTAAGGGATTCTGGAGGCAGCTACTATTTACCCTGCCTGCTGTAAGCAGGCACTCATGTCTGTAATAGAATTGACTAGAAGAGAATTGTATTTTCAGTGTAGCTCAAGCAATATTGCATTGCTTACTATGCTGCTTCAATGAAACACCAATTTAAGTGCCAGCTTAAGTGGACTGAGAGAAATAAAATATAGGTCAGGAATTATTCAACTCCAGAACTTCCGTGTGAAGGGGAGTTTCAGGCTTGGAATTTATGGTTTTGGATTAGGTATAGTAAGCCGGAAAACTAAAAGTAACAAACCCAACTGCATCTTTAAATTAAGACACATTTTCCTCCAGTTATCTCTTCCTTGCTCCAGTAGTGCTTTCTTAGGTTCTATATTCCATTGGGACTAAACAAATGGGAAGGGCAGTTATTTTGAGAGATTGTTTGATGGTGTATGTTGTGATGTCCATGTATTTCACTCCTCTGAGAATTTTCAGTTTTCAGTTAGCACAGGAACCAGGTAGGTCAGAGTTTGGGAAGTAAAACCTTTTTTACTTCAAAAACAAGACATGAATGTCAAACCTAACCTGCCCAAAGGATGAAATTTGGGCAAAGAGGCTGATAAAGACACTTTCATACTAGCAGAGCTAGAGAAATTAGTGGTATTTTCCATTCCTGGTTAAAACTATATTGATTTCTAGAAAAGATAGCTTCCCATTCACCATAGAATTATGTTACAAACACATTAACAGGGAAATCATTCTCAGGACAGTGTTCAGCATGCGACCTTTAGCAAAAATTTAATTGGTATTGAACTCTATCTTGAGTGATGCTTCTGGGTCACTCTATAGAAGTAAATTGCCTTGTGTAAAATGTGATGCCTTCTTCTCATGCTCCTTAGTCAGTGAGTTGGGAAGGGTAGAAAGACAGGAAAGGTAGAAGGAAGGAAAAGTACAACATGTGACTGTAAATAAATAGAGACATTTTCAATATATTTCTTTAGGGTTTTAGGGTGAGAAGCAAGGGTGCAATCCAGTTTAAAAAAAATAATTGATTAATCATATGAGTTTTAATTACATAAATCATTAACCTATCAGTGACCTTTGCATGTAAAGAAAAGTTACATTCTGTAGCAAAAGCATTTTTTTGATGATGCAGACACATTATGTTGTAGACTTCCATCAGCTGCTTGACATTGGGATGTCTTTCCAGCTGATTAAAACTGTTATTCTAACCAGTTAAGTATTGCAGTACTTCTGCTCTTTGCGTGGATGAGCTGCAGATCTGCAGCTATACACATCTGCAGCATCTGAATGCTAAAGGAGGAGGAAATGAAATAAGGAGGGGCACCTTCGCCTCATTCTTTCTCCCCCCAAAAAGAACTGCTTAATGCAGCTGTAGCCTAAACCTCTGAATTGTGGAGCAAGCCCTTGACCTATTTGTCCCTCACCATTTTTTATTATTAAATCTTGTGAGCCATTAATAGGTTGAGGTTGAGTTGATGCTGTGACCCTCTTTTTCAGATAATAGCTAGAGAAGTAAGCGACTGGAAGTCGTTCATTTGCTGTCTTTCCCCACCCTTTCGAACTGAGAGGGAGCAGAGAGTGCCTGCAGCAATTCTCTTGCCCCATTAGCTGTCAGATTCTAATATGGGACTCATTAACATAGTCCCCACTCTTTTGAAGCGCTCCTCCACCCTAGTAATAAAGGACCTGAGGGAAGCTGTTGGCAAACAAGAGAGGCCTGCCTTGGGTCAGAGGCACAAGTCAGTCAAGGTTGTTGTTGCTTTAATTCCCCTAGGAGGAAGAGGAGGAGAAGGAGGGGGAAATTCACTTGCTAGCGGCTGGGATAATGAAACTCCTCTGGGATCTGCCAGCTAAAAATAATATATGCAAAATGGATATATAGAGCTGCAGGATGCTTCTTTACAGCCAGGTCAGGTTTAAAAAGGAGCAACCAAACTCCTTATTGGAATGCATTTGTTCTGGAGGAAAAACATACAAATTTTTATATTTATTTTCTATGTATGTGAAATAGACCCTGAGAAGGCTCTCATATGTTTAAGAGTTGCTCAAAAGATACATGTGTGCATTTGGGCATTTAACTACTATATATACTCAACTATAAATCAAGAAATTTAGGCCCAAAAATTGACCCTGGAATCTGGGGTCGACTTATATAGGGTCAATACAGTTGCCATGGGTTGAGATTGACTGGAGGGTAGTTAACAGCAACAATAACAAACAGCAATATTGCTCATAAACAGCCCAATGCCCTACTCTCCGTGCCTCAGCAGTGATTGCTGAAAGAGCTGCGAGGCATGAGTTTGAGCGTATGTGTGGTGATTCCCTTCTGAATCCGATCTCCAGACCTTTCCTCCACTTCCTTCTCCTCCTTTCATTTCCTCATTTCCCTCCACTTTCAAGCTTATTTTAAATCCTTTCCTTCTCCTCCTCCTCCTCCTTGCATTTCCCCATTTCCCCTTCACTTTAACCCAATCTTAAATGATGATGATGATGATGATGATGATGATGATGTTTTATTTATATCCTATCTCTCTGGAGGGATTGAGGTGGGTTACAACAATAAGAAGTACATAAATGAATTACATAGATACACATATAAATAAAATGACATAATCCCCTTATTCCCCCCCCCAACCTTAAAACTAAACAACAATATTATAAAATTGCGGTTAAAATCATTTAAAATTAGACATAATTGAAACGAGACATCTCGGGGGAGTCGTAGGGCAATCCATGTCAGTAAGACTAGGATGATCAATCAGGGAAGGCCTGCCGGAAGAGATCTGTCTTGACGGCCTTTTTAAAGCCGTGAAGATTGGTGATATATTGGATCTCTTCTGGCAGGCCATTCCATAATTTTGGAGTGGCAAATGAAAAGGCCCTCTGGGTAGCTGCAGCCAGCCTGGCCTTTATTGGCTGCAGTAGGTTTTCTCCAGAGGGCCTGAGTGTGCGGGGTGGATTGTATTGAACCTTTGCTTCTTCTCCTCCTCCTCCTCCTCCTCTTCCTTGCATTTCTTTCTTCTGATTACCAAACTTCTCTTTTTTCCCCTCCACTTTCAACTTGATCTTAAAACCTTCTGTCTCCTAAATTCTGCCCTTGACTTATCCACAGGTCATATCAAAATCCATTGTTTTGACCCTTAAACCTTCCCTTGACTTATACATGAGGTCAACTTGTCCACAAATATATATGGTAAATGTTTATGTCAGAACACTTACTGGGAGCTGAAGCACATGAACATCTGTGCTCTGCTGCAAGTGTGTAATGCTGAGAGCAGGGCTGTATGGTGTCTTATGTCATGCATGCTTAGTTAAATGCCTTAGTAGGACTTGAAAGAGAGAGTAGTCCACAATCTGACAGGGAAGAATAATATCAGAGTTCTGTCTTCTAGGTAGCTTTTTAAAGTAACTTTCTTAAGTTTGGAACTGGCAACTCCATTATCACAGTTTTAGAGTCAAGGATATGCTTTGAATTGGGATACTATTATAATTGCTAGTATTAACAAACTCAGTGCTCTGATGCCGATAAAAACTGATCCACTACAAGGCCACCAAGAAGAAAAAAAAGGGAGATATTAGTGTGCTTGGGGAAACCTTGACAAAGCACAAATTTAGTAATTAAACACAAACACATTGTGCCACTACTGACAATAACAAAGGACACAGCTCCCGATCTCCAAGCCCACTGAAGGCTGTACATGTTTGCTGGAGCTATGGCATGTTGTATATCCATTAGCAAAGAAAACCGGAATACAGCGTGCCTTCAGCATCAGCTGAGATTTGGTTCCAGGCAGGGCTGGCTTGTCCATATAGGCAAGCTAGGTGGCTGCCTAGAGTGGCAAAATGTAAGGGGTGCCGGCGCGGTGGGGTGGCAAGGGAGCTGGGATGCCAGAGAGAGAGAATCACCATCATCAGTTGAGGGCTGCATGCCAGCAGGGGACATGGCTGAAGCCAAAAGGGAATGGAATATCTTTTGTCTTTCTCCCTGTTCCTCCTCCCCCAGCAGGCAAGATTATTCTTGCCATTGTTATCTTTCAGAGCAGGGATGTAGCTAGGATTTTAGGAAGGGGGGGGGGGGTTTCCAGACTAAGTGCCACCATTATAATGGGGCTTGGGTGCAGCGGCGCAGCAGCACACACCATTCATTTTTCTAATGGAAGGGGGGGGGGCCGCCCCCCAAGCCCCCCCCCCCTTGGCTGCGTCCTTGTTCAGAGGGCTTTTGAAATTAGGCTGAGGGCCTTAGGAACACAGGTAGCCCAACCCTGGTGTGACATAAGCAAGGGAGAAACAGCTTCAGGTTCAATATAACATAGAGTCTTGATGGTAGAAGAGGGGGGCATTAGACGGGAAACTGAGGATTTTGGCACCGAGGCTTATTTAAAGCTCCAAGGAATGTAAAGATAAAATTGGAAGGGAATTCCCTGATAAGATCCGATGGGAAATAAAGTCTTCATGGTTCACCTGCAGTTCCAACATTGCACCATGTGTAAACATTCACTGTATTTCAGGTTAGCAAGTACAATTTACAGAAAGAAATGGGTATTCAATCATATACTGAAAGGAATAAAGCCTTCTTGGGGGAAAAATGAGGCTGCATCTGTCTCCCTGTTTATCTTTCTTTTGACCAAATGTAAATGCCCAACTGCTTTGCAGATTGCTTTCCAAGCACAATGCCCAAGTGACTGTGGATAGATGTTCTGAGAAGCCTGGCATTTGAAGGGAGAGTATATATTGGTTTTGGTGAGTCATCTATTGCTGAAAAACTTGATGACACATTATTGCAGTAACAGATTTGAGGGAGTAAGTTTGTTTCTTTAAGACACAGGCTGAGAGAGAACACATCCTTTTATTTGCCAGTGGTGACCTGCAGTATGACAATCCTTACTCAGAGCTTCAGCAGGTTCTATGGCCATACATCAAACATGTATTTATCTTGTTTGTGTTTCTTTCCACTCCTATAGCTTTTCCTTCCATTCCACACAGTGTGCACCAAGGTATTATCACATCTTTTTGAAGTTGCAGCCTTTCTACATGTTCTGAAATAAGCCTATTTGTTCTTTGACCCAATGGGTGTGCATAGGACTGTAGCTAAGTAATCTAAATCTGAGTTGGAGATTGGCTGGTGGCATATTTTCAACTGCTGCAGCTCACCTGACAATTTATGGTGACACCATGAATTTCATAGGGTTTTCTTAGACAAGGAATAATCTGAAATACAGCCTACAGCACAGCCAAGTACTAACCAGGGCTGACCCTGCTTAGCTTTCGAGATAAGAGAGGATCTGATGCCCTTAGCATATTTAGAACATCTCCATCTACCCACTCCTCTGCTATGGGAAGAGTTGGATCTATGAATCACCACGTGAATGGGGTTTCTCTAAATTGGCTTTAGGGTGGTCTGAGACAATTTACAAATTACTCATTCATGTGATGGCTTCATAGATTCCACTCTTCCCATGGCAGAGGAGTGAGTGGGTGCTAACTGCAGTGGCACCTCTTCACCGGCATCACATTGGGCCTTGAGGAAAGTGGTGAGTAAATAGCTATCAGGAACAGTTACCAGAATGGAAATTTCCATAAGAGCTTTTTTGGATTTTTCTGGCTGAAGGCTGGATTTCTATGTATTGCTGTCATGAGATCTTGCTTCTAGTTGCTGCCACCACATTCATTATTCTATGTTGCCCTGGAATTTCATGTTCCTGTGTGTGTTTTTTTCTGATACAGTAGCAAGGGCAAAGAAAAGCAGCAGCAGCAGCAGGAAATTCAGGTAGGAGAAGGCCCCCTTTTTGGGAGATCCAGATCTTGACAGGTGCTGCTGTCTTGTTTTTACCTTGATTGAAAGCTCACAAGCCTGCAGAGCACATTGGGAGTAGGGCAAAGCTACATCATGGAAACTTCCAATGAAAAACTTGCTCTGATAAAGTTTGCAGTTGACTGAAGCCTAAAGCAAGCTCCAGATTTATGAACCTTTGCCCTGGAACAGAGCACACCTTATCTAGGTAACATAGGGCCTGTACAGACAGACCAAAATTAAACTGCTTTGGGTCACTTTGGAGGTATGCTGTTTAAATGACACATGCAACTTAAGAGGCCAGAAATTGCACCAAAGCTGTGCTCCAGTCCTTAGAACTGGAGCGTGGCTTTGACGTGGCTTCTGGCCTCTTAGGACACATGTATCATTTAAACAACTTACCTCCAAAGTGACTTGAAGCAGTTTTATTTTGGCCTGTCTGTACGGGCCCATAATCCCTATGTATGATGTGCAGAAGGTCCAAACTTTATTTCCTGCTATTTCTAGTTAGATAGCATGTGATAGTTAAGAGCTCTCTCCACTTGAGATCCTGGAGAGTAGCTATCAGTCAGAATAGACATCATCAGGGTGAGCAGACAAATACTTTGAGACAACAGAAGGAAAGAAATAAGAAAGAAATGCAGTAGAACTATGTAAGAGTTCTGTGAGGCCTTACCATATCTAATTTTATACACATAAAAATCTTTATGTAATATTCTCCAGCTTTTCTTGTTCTCTTCCAGAAGCGGGTTGCATTGGAATTCCTGCTGAGTTGCTGTGCATCAAATGTGATATGGGACTTTATAAAGACTGAAATATTTGAAATCTAATCTTGTTTTAGATGCTCTACAAGTTTAGCAAACACTCAATAGTCCTATTAAGCAAGCAGCATGTGGACGATCAAACTTGCATATGAATTATGACAACTTTATTTTGTAACTTGGGCAAAATTACTCCATTCCTTACAAAAGTGTGAATTTTAATGACATGCGACTATGTATATATTGTAAAGAAGTTATTATTTTTGTATTCATTGTGAAAATCACAAGCGGTGGCCACTAAGACTTTGCTAATAAATAGAGGAAATATCATCAGTCAAAGAGGGAAAAATATAATATAGATTTGTATAATATTAATGTATGGTAATTTCCAAGGAGAGATGCAAAATTAGAAAGAATTTGTGTAATTTAAATTCTTATCCAGTGCATGTCACCCAATGGGGAAGACTGTGACCTATGTTCCTACTTACTTTGTTCTGCAAATGTTAACTGGGGACCTTCAAGGCTTTTGCTCTTATTTCTTATACCATGGTTCTTTATCTTTAACCTAGATTTGGAATGGGTAGTCCTTTAAACAGAGGACAATGTTCTGACAGTCTTCAAACAGTGGCCTTGTGATAGAAATGACCAAGGCTGGGTACAATTTATCTAGGAAATTTTAGATTTTTATGATATTTACAATTATCAGCTTGTGTTATTTATTTGGTTTTCCTCATGATGGATGATTTATTTTGTTTAAAGGAAGTTTATGTTGAAAGTATTTATGTATATTGTAGCATGTTTTGGCTGCATACTTTTTTTGTATTGCAGCAATGCCTTCTGTACAACTCATTTTGGTTAGGTTTTGGTAGCATGCACTACTAATAACTTACAGTTTTGAAGGTTGTCATCAGCTCTTTGCCTGATGGCCTTTCAGGTTTCAAAAAAATATGATTTAATAAAATTTTATTAGCTGTAGTCGTCATCCTCCTCCTCCTCCTCCTCCTCCTCCTCCTCCTCCTCCTTTTAATAATTAATAATAATTTGTTTTATTTATATACCGCTATTCCAAAGATCAAGTAAGCTAATTAGCAAATAAGCCAATTTGCCCCCAACAGTCGGGGTACTCATTTTAGCGACCTCGGAAGGATGCAAGCCTGAGTCAAGCTTTTTATTTATATCTTCCCGCCTCTCCCAGTGGATTGAGGCGGGATCACAACAGAGTTAAAAAACAGTTACAGTATTCCAACATTAGTTACCGCACAATTAAAAATCACAGCTAAAAACATAAAACATCAAGTGTAAGACATCAAACATCGTCAGTCAATCATGGGGTCAGATGCTCTCGTTCCGTTCCAATGGTCTTCATAGGAGGTCAAGAGGGTATGCGCGGCGTAAGAGCTCTGTTTTTACTGCCTCCTTGAAAATTTCCAAAGATGTGACAAGGCGAATCTCCTCTGGGAGTCCATAGCCTAGTGGCAGCTATACTGAATGCTCTGTGGGAAGTGGAAACTTGCCTGGATGCTGATATCTCTAACAAGTTCTTCCCACTTGTTCTAAGAGTGTGGGATGGATTGTAAAGGGAGATGCGATCCCATAAGTAACCCAGACCCAAGCCATGTAGGGCTTTAAAGGTAATGACCAACACCTTGTATTGTGCCCAGTGTAGATCTTTCAAGATAGGTGCTATATGGTCAAGTCTTGAAGAGCTAGTGACCAACTTGGCTGCCGCATTTTGCACTAGTTGAAGCTTCCGAACTTGGTACAAGGGTAGCCCCATGTAGAGCGCATTACAGAAATCAATAATTTCAGAAACACTGGCTATGCTTGAATCTTAAACACTTTGTATTCATAATGTTATAAGTGTGTCCAAGGCACTGTGATCTATAGCTTTTAATCAGTTAATGGATTGACTCTCTCTAAAAACCTTAACTGCATTCAGCCTTCTTAGAACTAGTCTACACTTTCAAATTACTCCTCATTCCAGTTGAACAGAATCTGATCTGGCCACATGTGATTTACAGGAGTTTGGGCTTTTTGCAAGCCCCCCCCCCCCAATTCTGTGGGGAAAGACTTTGTGGTTTTTACTGAAGTATCCACTGAAATCTACAAAAATGTTCATTATTGCATGTGTGGCCATCCGTCCGTTTGGCATACATTCAGATAGCTGCATGTTTTTGGCAGAGAGAGAGAGAGAGAGAGAGAATAGATGTAAATTTGCACAGGAAAGTGAAGACAATTAATCATCCATGTGTATGTGTGAAAATGTGCACCAATTCACATAGGATACTTAGGTGTAGTACACTAGAACTGAACGGATTTTCATATTTTAGAACAGGGTTGCATACATTCTAGACTAAGGTTCTAAAGGGATGTGGAGTCATTGGAATAGTACAATAAGCCCCACTGTAAGTCTTCTTAGAGTCGCCCCTGCCAACTTTGAACTTTTGGGGTTATTATAGTCTGTCTGCCAAGTACAGAGATTTTCCTATGATGGTAAAGGAGCAGAGTTACATTAGTCAAGCAGAAAATTCAGCTTTCATCTCTGGAACTGGAGATAGGGAATGAGTGACATGCATTTACTGGCTTCTAGCTACTGCTCATTGGTCAGTAGCACAAAGTCATTTCATCTCACTGTTTACAATGCAATGTGCTTGACAGCCTCCCTCTCAAGAGGGGAGGATGGACTGATGCACGAGAACAGAAGGAGGAATAGGACAGGAGTGTCCTGTGAGGCAAAGCCTGCAGGGAGGAATGTACCGGCCAGCTGCCTGCTTAGCTCATTTCAGTGCTCTGACCTAACATTTCATTGCATATATTTTTCAAAAGACAAAAAACCCATAAAGGTAGAATAGAGATGATATTTAGGACTATAGCTAAGTAATCTAAATCTGAGTTATAGTTTGGCTGGTAGCAGATTTTCAACTGCTGCATTTTTTTTAAAAAAAGTCCCAAGTGCAATATAAAATACAGTATTCTTGTGATTCTGCTTCTTTGTCATTTTAAAATAACTTAATGTTTGCCTTGTCACCAGATGTTAAGCTACCTTCTTTTAAGATCACATCACAAGTAGAATTATAGAAGCATAGTTAGGAAGGGCTGTATTCTCTCATAGAAGCTTATCTGGTTTGTGAGATTTTCTGAGGAGGCCCTTCTCTCTGTCTCATCATCCTTACAGATACATATGGTGAGAACATAGGTGAGGGCCTTCTCAGTGATGGCTTCCAGACTCTGCAGTTCCTTTCTTAGAAAGGTTAGATTGGCAGCCTCCTTGCTATCCTTCCAGAGGCAGATGAAACACTTTTGTCTGTCTGTCTGTGGTTTCGTCTGTTTCTCTGTTTTGGCAGGTCACTGAAGGCTGATTGCTCAGGGGACCTTTCATAATGTACTCTCTGCTGTTTATACAGTTTAACTATTCCTAATCTGAAAATCCAAAATCTGAAATTTTTCAAGTAGAAAATTCCACACCTGACCTCATATGATAGGTCATGGATGCTGAAGTGCTTATATATAAAATAGTGAAAAATAAATGAATTTATTGTTTAGACTTGGGTCCCATCTCCAAAATATTTGCAAATATTCCAAAACTTGAGAAATTCTGAAATCAAGCAGTTTGGATAAGGTAGACACAACTTGTGGAAATTGTTTTTTTAATGGCTGTGTTCCTAAATCAGTTAACTGGTATCCTCCTTGCCGTCCTTCCATATGCAGGTGAAGATTTGTATGTTCCGGCAGGTTTTTTTGGAAGTCTGGTCATTTTAATTCTGTTGATTGTTTAATTATATTTTAATAATTAATTTTTTAGCTGTATCTGTTTTCAATTTTTGCAAGCTGCCTTTGAGTTCTGGATTAGCATAAAACCAGGATATAAGTAATAAACAACAATTTGGACACCTGTAACAAAGTGGCCATAAAGAATGATAATAATCTGGAGGTATTTGTAGTTTTTCTTTCAAAGCTAAGTACTATATTTCAACCCCTGACCAATACATAGTTGGGAGTTCAACTTAAAACTTTTGATTTCATTGACAGTACTATGCTTTGCTTTCCTCAGAGGACCTATAGAACATTCACATTTCTACATACCTATCCTATATACATGGACACGAAGTCTAATTCCATGAAACTTGACACAAATAATAAACACCTCTGAGGTTTTTACAAAAAATAAAATGAATTCATCAATGTTAATAGATTTAAATGTGCCTGTACCCCTAGTGCCATTTTAGTCACTAGGTGTCCTATTATTCAGAACAGCCACTCCTAAATAGATTTGTTGTTATATGCCTTCAAGTTAACTCTGACTTAATAATAATAATAATAAATTGTATTCCGCTTTTTCACAAAGGAATCATAGTGTATTCCAACAGTATGAATAAAATATCAAGCAATTAAAAATTACAATTTCAAAACCCCAAAACCCCACCCCCATCATAAAAACAGTGATCAGCCCATAAAAAGAGATTAAACATCAAAAAATTTAAAACTTATGCCAACATATCCTGTGGTTTACTTGGCAAGAATTATTCAGTGGAGGTTCATTATTACTTCCTCTTAAACTGACAGAGTGTAATTTGCCCAGATCACCCTGTATGTTTCATGGCTGAATGGTTATTTGAACCCTGGTCTCCCAAAGTCCTAGTCCAACCTAGTCCTAGACCACTACACCATGCTGGTTTATAGCTGTTATTCAGGACAGTGGTTTCTATTAAAAGAAAAGACTACAGTAATCTGAATTTGCAGAGCTGTAGAGAGAATGGAAAAGTTACATCTAGATTACTTGGGGCTGCAGAGCAGCAACTCTTGTCCTAGGAGAAAGGTGGGCAATATATTAATTAAATAAATAATAAAACAAAGGGACAATTGCCATGTCCAGGGCTGCATCTGGAACAGTGGCAACTTCAGACAAGCAGCCCGCAAGGCAGGAAGCAGATAAGATTAGGAAAGACTATTTTGAGAACACCTGAGACTCCAGAGCAGAAATATGCAAAAGAAAAATAGCAGTGGTTGAAGCGATAATCCATCTCTGAGAGAGTAAAGAACACTGTAGTCTCATGCAATCTAGCCTTGTCTTATAGTTTTGCTTCATTAATGATAATTGTCTTGATGTCAGATTCTTGCATCCATTCCAAGGATGTGTTGGCAAGATATCCCCCAAATCAGTTCCTTTGAAGAACACCTCATGAGAAAGCATGAAGACAGTATTTGTCCCTACTCATATTTGATGAAGGCGGTGTGTCCAACATGGTTAGCTTTCATATATCACATTATAAAAGCTGTTGCAATACATGTGAAGCCAGGAACTGATGCTTGTAACATACAGTATATTATACCAGTTTGGCTACCAGACGGTGAGCAGAAGTAGACTGAGATCTACTGATAAATCATAATTTTGAGGGGATTAGAAATGACTTCTGGCTTCCAATTGTTTATAGCTGGAAGAACAAAATGATCTTTCCCCCTAATTTTGTATGAAAAAGTACTGATCACTTGGGATATACACCAGTGGACTTTTGTGTGAAAGTACAGTGAATTTAGTTCTGTTTTGATATTTTAAACTTTTCTAGGGTTATAATGTGCTCAGAGATATCCTGCTTATTTCATTTACTGTATTAACATCCCACTCCCCCTGCCCCCCAACAAAATGGGACACATTCTAAGTGCATGGTATTTGGCAACTGGCAGATGGGGTTCCAGCAAAAAGCAAAAATGACAAAAATCTGACCAAACTGATCTAGACATTTTATTCTTAGTAGAATATTTTGGTCATTCTCTGAGGAGCACAGAAAGACAGCCTTGCATTGAGACACTATCCTGGGCATTTAAAATCCCTTCTAGGGAAAATGCTCAGGAGATCCACTGTCCAAGTCATCCTATGACTCATAGGTATCTGCAGGTGGGCAGAACTGGTAAAAGTTAGCATGAGTCAATGCTGTTTTTTTTTAAAGCATGTTTTGTTCTTAAATATGCTGGAATGGCATACTGTGTTATCTCTTTCTCCCAATCAGTTGACTCTAAAAACTGGCGATTTGATGCAGCTCCCTTTCCCAACATTCAGATCAAGTCTGACCCATATCCTTTGTACATGTTCTCTGTATGTGTGTTATTACATATGCCAATCTTGTGCAATTGTGGAGGCACCATGTTTAGACAGTATTTAGTGCCAGGACATTTGGAATAAGGTGGGCATTTCCCAGGTCAGTTGGTCAAATTACATCAAGATACATCTACACTCTCTCTTTGTATCCCCTGCCAAAGTACCAAGCTGTGAAGTGCCTTCTTCTGGTATGTATTCCTGAATAATTTCTGACTTGGCTTTCTTAGTCTTGAAGCTTCACATGTTGATGAACTGCAGCACCACATTTCCATTATTAGTTCTGCCATCAGTAGTTTCCTTTCATCTTTTACTTTATACTTCCAACACTGTGCTGAAGCGTAAATAAATAAATCAAATGGCTTATGTTAACTTGCCTACCAAGAAGTGACAACTCGGTGGGAGTAGCAGGGTGTGTAATGTTAGGCCAGCACCCCTGGGTGAGGGTCTTTCCAGTCACAACTAAAACTACTTAAGTAATTACAAAAAAAAAAAAAAGAAAGAAAGAAAGAAAGAAAGAAAAGTGAAATGTGTGTTTGATATGCCTCAGGTAACTGGGCTACCAGCACATGCAGTAATCCATTATGACAACTGGGGCTTTTTTGGTAGAAGGCATATTCTTTACCTCCAGATAGATTGGTTCCAGATTCTCTGTCAGAACTTTGAAATGTTACTTTTACTGTCAGAGCTTTTGGGGATGACAGCTGCCAGCTACTTGGACTGCTGGTTGGGTGTAAGAAGATAAGCAGCACTGAAACACTGGTGTCCAAGGGAAGATCTTGCCACTGAAAGTGGTCTCTATAGCAGCCCCATATGCTGTGTTCAGTGGGACATGCTCCTAACTAGGATCCTGAAAAAATAAAGGGAGTTTATTATGATCTATTTGGGGTGCATACATTTAGTGTAGGTGGCTTAATGTATTTTTACTGGGTTAATCTGCAAGTGTTCAAGCTCTGAGCAGAAGCTACTGTTTGGACAAAATGGTTTTCAGTTAAACAAAATAAAATTATTATATCGACATATCCAGGTCTGGTGACTTTTTTTACAAATTGTTCATGAAACAAATGGGAGTTAACATGACCCCCATAAAGACTCAGGTGTCTCAGGAATCATCTTGGCAAAGGACAGCAAATACCTTTGTGCAGAGAGTTGGATAGAGTCTGTTCTTCAGCTTCTTCCATTGAGGGCATTCTCACCAAATAGCTTCTTAGCTTTGTTGAAAATGTGGAAGAAACTGAAGACAAAGTTTGTTATAGGAATTTTTATAATTAGATTGACCCATTTAATTTTAGAACGTTTGCAGTTTGTTTTTTTGGTGACTTTACTGCATATTGATCACGCACCATTATTATTAGTTGTAGTGGCAGCAACTGTAGTAATATTAATTCTTGTTTATCTAAAAGGTGTTCAAAAGCTCTTCATATACAGTATGGCTGGCATCCTATTGGTTAGTCCCAACTAGTTTAGACCTATTCAATCAACTTTTGAATGCATGCTGGAGTAGCTCTGTTGGCCATTTAGTTAACTGAAACAAAAATCTACCAAACAATAAAAAAATAAATGTATCACTGATTGGTCAATTTTTGAATGGTACATGACATGTGTCAGAACTTCAAGGCCACCACTAGGGTGTCCCTTCTTGTTTACATGAATAGCTTTTCTACTTCATGGCAGAAGTGTGATGTAAATTGAGGAATTTCATAACTAAAGTAGAGCCACTATGTAGCACTAAATATGCACAATCTTGTTTTTTAAAAATATATACTGCTTTTACTAAATTCAAATAGTAACTTTTAAAAAGTCTATTCCCCCACCAACCTGTAATGATTGTAGTACAGCCAATTACACCTTTATGCACTTCCCATTTCTCTGTTTCAGTCATTCTCTTTTGGCATACTGTAATCCCTGCCCCCTGATCTCTTTCTCTTCAGAACTCTGATCCATGCCTCCTCCAAATTCTAAGTCCTCCAGATTTCTTGTAGGTTTCTTCTAGCTGCCAGCAGGTTTCCTTGAATGTTGCTCAGAGAGCCACCTTGCTTCCCTGCAGTATCAAGTTCTCCATCTTTCTTTCATTCTGTCCAAGCACTCTCAAAATAACAGAGGTATGTGGACTGAGGTGATGTTGGGTGAGAGAATGTCCCTTTCATCTGCTGCTTCTTTTGAAGTTTAAGTGCCTACTCTTACAAAGTATGCCTTCAGGCCGCAGCTGTTATTGTAAGCCAAGTTGGAGGCTGGGCTTTGGAGGGGAAGCGGGATAGAAATACTCCCTCCTCCCACAAAACCCCACAGTGGGACCCACAATAAGATGCTTCAAGATGCAGTACATGGGTTTTCCAGTCATCCATCCCTGCCATGCCCCTTCCCAGCTTGCTCTATTTCAGTCTGCCTCCCACCCAGTCCACCAATCCCTCCCCAGTCAGTTAGCATTCCATGGTAACTGAGAAAGTTTTCACCGAGCTTTTAAAAACCTTACTACCTTTAGTGTTTCTTCCCTTGCAGTTTTATTTTAAATGTGTTTCTGCCAATTTAGAGTTTTGCACAGCCTGCTGATCTTTCTCTGTCTCTCTCTTATGTATGAATTGGTTACCATTTTGATTACATAGAGATGAATACACAGATGATGTATTTGTAAATGGTATATAGCAGGCATGGGGAACCTGTAACCCTTCAGAGACAAATTCCCACCATCCTTTAAATTCAGTTCCTTTAAAATCAATGTTATATAAATTCTGTAAGATATTCTCCTCAGAAATTAGCTGCTGGATTTTTTACTAGATGAAGTTGCCAAGCCTTCTTCAAGAACACTCCAACATAGCTTGCATTGCATTGCAGTCCAATTTGGAAGTTACCAATTTGCCAGAATTACTGTTGTGGTCAGGTTATTCATATCTAGGAAAGGCCATAACTAGTAGACTTGTCAAAGCACTACAAGGCACTCCAGGACTGCATCTGCAGTGCAGAAGTAATGCAGTTTCACTCTGCTTTAACTGCCATGGCTCAATGTTATAGAATTCTTGGATTTGTAGTTTTGTGAAACATTTTATCCTTCTGTGTCAGAGAGCTTTGGTGCCACAACAAGCTACAAATACCAGGATTTGATAGTACTGAGCCATGACAGTTAAAGTGGTGTCAAGCTGCATTATTTCTGCTGTGCAGATGCAGCCTAAGTCCCAAAGTCTTCCTAGGCTTCCAGTGACAGAGAGGGATACATTCTACAGGAGTAGAATGATAAGTTGCCAGTGCAGCAGGTCAAAACAATTGTATCCTCCCGCAGGGCTTGGGTGGTTTTAAAGAGTTCTTAAATCCAGCTACTCAGAAATTTGAGTCATGTGGCTGCTGAAGAGAAATAGGTTGTTCAGTACGGAATTCCACTCACAGTCCACAATAATACATATTGGTCCTGTATACCACAATACTCATTTTTTACATGAGCACCTGACACTCCTCCTTTTAATCCCTGCCTTTCCCTCTGGAACTCCAGAGGTGGCCACCCAACAGAGTCAACTCTTATCTTCATTGTGGGTTGTGTTATTTCATAGGACTTTGGCTGTCATACTAGATCTGTGTCTTCTGGCCTCTCAGCATCAAGAAAAGAGGTAGAATACCCACATTCCCATGTCTTCCTGAAATGGCAATCCAAAAAGTAGACCTCCGCGGTGGTTGGCTGACTTTTATATGTTCTGTTTACCCAGGAAGTGAAAGCCTGGGATGGGAGGAACTGCTGATGTTAATGCAACAATTAATAGGGCTCCAGTCTGGTAGGGAGAAACAGCATCTCTGTGGAAGTAGAAGCCAAGAGAAGCCAGAGGCAAAAGTCCCAACTCTTACTGAAGTGGAACTGAAAACATCCAAATCTTCAAGCACCCACCATTACCAAGTTCTTCCTTAGCAAGTAACCTTAGTTATTAACCTTTGAAATGTTTGAATACCTGCAGCTAAGGAGTATAGATATCAACAGTGGTAGCGACTAAATAACTCAGGTGGTGAGTGAGGCAGAGCAGTGACGCAGAGATAGTTACAAGGCAATAGAGCAAACAAACATTATACTGAACATGAGTAATCAGGTGATGTAGTATTATGAGTATTGGACTATGACTTTTGATAATAAGATTTGAATCCCAGCTTGGCTATTGAAATCCCCTGGGTTACCTTGGGCAAGTCACATTCGCTCAGCCTCAAAGAATGACAAAGGCAAATTCACCCCTGAACCAGTCTTGCCAAGAATACCCTGTGATAGGTTCACCTTAGGGTTGCCATAAGTTGGAAACAGCTTAAAGGCACACAACAATAACAACAACAAGGAACACCAAAATAAATTTTGGATCATAATAATTCCAGCTTCTGATTTCTTTGCACGTTTAAGCAGATTAATCAGATACTAAAATGAGTTGCAAGCAAACAAAGGTTCTCTTTGTGAGGTATAGAGTTCTTGCCTACCTCTTGGGATTCTTCTGGAGTGAGGGGATGATGGCTGGTGAAAGCCCAGTTGTTGTTCTGGAAGGAAAATATTGTGGAAGAAGTTCAGAATTAAGTGCAACTAATAGTAACACTTGGAGAAAGTATAAAAGAATGTAATTTCTGACTTGTTGTCAGTCACAAAACCATGGCTAGCCATCATTATGTAAAGAAGCCCAAGGTGTTACTTGTACAGTGACCTGTTACTTGTACAGGTTTTTTGTTGTTGTTGGTTTAGGTTTGATACCTATTCATTCATTTGAATATACTCTTAATTTTATATACAGTGAGTATCTCTCAGTTTGGTGTCTGTGGATTTGCGCAACCACAGATTCAAATTAAGAAACATTTTAATTTTTAAAAAACCTGTGGTTGACTGCAGCCGGGCTGAGAAGCAGTCCCAGGGCAGTAGCAGAGCAAAACCTGGGCACTAAGAATTCATTCTTCCTGCTTCAGCTTTGAAAAGGTGGAAGTAGCGGGTGGTGTGCTCCCAGCAAGAAGAATGTGTGCCTGATGTTTGGGGCTTGATACCATCGCCTCTGCACTTCCTGGCTGATAGAAATCAATTCCAGGAAGGAGTTAGCAGGGAAGGAAAAAGAACAAACTTGTTTCATCACAATTGAAAACGTACTCTGCAAGGTAATGTTTCTTGACTATAACTCTTCTAGGAATGCTGATGCTACCTCTGTATTGGTCACTGCAGATTCTCCTGCATTTTACATAGATCGCCACCCCCTTTCCCCCTTATTAGTCTTAAACTCTTTCCTTTCACTCTCCCCAACCCTTTCAGAGCAAGGTTCATGCAAAAGTTAGCCATCAACAGGGATATGCCTCTGAGACATGCCCGCTAGCCACACACTATGCTTTTTCAATCATTGCAAGAGATACCATTTTGGCTGTTGTAGGTTCAGCCTTAGCATAACCACAAATTTCAGCCCCTTTCTCTTAAATGTGCAGATGCTAGATTCATTTTTACTGACCTTTTGGCCCACTTCTGCTAACAACATGCCACTTTTCAAAAGGTCTTAAAATTTTTATTTTCTTGTCAGGAGTTAGCACTTTATGCTCCTTCTTTGTCTCTGAAAGTGTGGAGATTAGAGACAGAAGTATCTGTGGAACCATGGGAATCTAAGCATAGTGTTTGTCAGAAATTCACACTTTCTGCCCTTTCACAGATCCACACCTTTCTGCAGCCTTGTTTCTCTGCAGCCTCACCTTTAGTTTGTTTGCTACCTGTGTTGTGTATTTTGTAATAAGGGATTGTTGTTTCTGTGACAAAAATGGCTCCTAAAAAGCAATTAAGTGGTCACAGCAATTCCTCAAAGATTGCTCTTTCAGAGACAAAGAAGGAGCATAAAGTGCTAACTCTAGATGAGAAAATAAAAATCTTAGACCTTTTGCAAAGTGGCATGTTGTTAGCAGAAGTTTGCCATAAGATCAGTAAAAACGATACAGATACAGAGGGGTCACTGTATTTACTTTTTCCTGTTTTATGCCCCTTCCTTTATACATGGATATAGACCACAAGTGGAGAAAATTTGGCCCTCTCAAGACCATTTTTGAACACCATCCATTCTTACCCTTTTGGGAGGGAAAGAATTGCAATCTCTCCTTTTCATTTTTACTACAGTCCCATCCTCTAGTCCATTTCAGTCCCAGGAGATCCCATTTTGTTAAATTGTTCTTACTGTATGTCTTCAAGTCATTTCCAACTTAGGGCAACCCTAAGACAACCCTAAGGCAATCCCTATCATGGGGTTTAAATAAGAAGTGAAATGAAAGTTGACTACTGGATCACTCCCTGTTTAAAAATAGCCTACTAAATCTATAGGTGCCAGATCTCATTTGATCTTGGAAGCTGAGCATGGTCTGGTCTGGTTAGTACTTGGATGGGAGACCGCCAATGAATATTAAATGCAGTAGGCTATATTTCATAGGAACATACTGGCAAAACCACTTCTGAGTATTCTTTGCCTAAGCAAAGCCTATGAAATTCATGAGGTCATCATAAATTGACAGGCAATTTGAAGGCACATATACATGCGCATGCTCATGGACTTAAAATATGGTATAACTTCTTCCATTCCCCCTAGGTAATGTAGGACATATTTTGGACCCAGTTTTTTTGGTTAAAATAATAATAATAATAATAATAATAATAATAATAATAATAATAATAATTTATAGCCCACCTCTCCCCAGAGGATTGGAGCAGGTTACAATAAAAAATAAAACATAGTAAAATAATAACACAATCCCTAACTCACAATTTAAAATACAACAGCATAAAAATCAGTTATTAAAATTGCAATAAAAATTACAATAAAATTTAATTCCCATTACAATAAGGCGTTTTAAGGGAGAGTCAAGAAGGCATAGTTGTGGGACAGTGGAGAGGGCCCATGTATTAGTCTGAAAATAGTTTCAGGGGTTGGGCCAGTGGGTTTGCATGGGAAAGTCTTCAATATATGGGGGGCAGGGGGCAGTTCTCCAGCTTCTGAAAGTTGCCTATTCTCAGTACACAGCTTCTCCTCCTCTGGACAGTCTTCCATTTTTTAACCTTTGATTGTCCAGACTGATCAGGTTTAAGAAATAAGATAGCATTATTAAAGTAAGCACATGGTATCTGTGTGACAAGAAGAAGGATATTTGAAAAAGGACTGATTGAATTCAAGTGCACAGCCAGCTCTTGTGGTACAACTCAGCCTTTATGAGAACTGATAACCCCCCTCTCCCTCCACAACATATCTAGCACAGAGTGGTGATTGCTATGTTTTTTGCACAGTGACAGTTAACACTTTGAATCTGCAAAAAAATCATCTAAGGTACCCTCTTCATCCTGCTTCCTCTTCTGGGTTTCTCCCTCAAGCATTGAATGAAGAGTATGGAAATTTGCCATTTGGGTTTGTGCCCACACTTGTTCCATGAATCATAGAGAGATCCATATTTAATGTGTCTGCCAAATCCATAAGGCAGCACTGTATAAACAGACTTTTGTTGTTGTTGAAGAACGGAGCAGGTTTTGGCTGTATTATCAGTATGCTTAATTCATTGACCTCACATTTCTTTCTTTTTCTTTAATGAAGGTAACATAGTCTAGGAATTTTCCAGATGTACAAAATGGCATTCGCCCAGGTATGCAAAAGACTTGACTTTGTAGATTTTTAGTGTTATTTATGTTTAGCGGTGATGTTAGTCAGGAGGAATCCATCTCAATACAAGTTACTCTTTCCTTTGTGTTGTATTATGAATGCCATTGGGGAGCAATGCCATTTTGTTCTCATTGCAGTTCACTTTTGATGCTGCAGTTAGATACAATGCAAAATGGAAACTGTAATAATTCTACAGTAAGAAATTTCATAAGGGAAAAGATATCCCTGTTGTTTGACAACATTATTCTGATTTTAATTCATTGTGCTGTTCTCTGTATAAGAACTTATTTGTCTTGTATATGCTAAGAAGCTGCAACATGATTTAATTAATTGATTAAATGATGCATTTAGAAACAAATTGTTCAACATAAAAGTTCCCCCACTTGAATGACAATAAGATTTTGAACATGTCACAGATTATTCTAATGGATATATGGCAGATGGCTGCCAGCAAATGCTATCTATAAGCACTATTCCTTTCTATGTAAGAAAAACGAAAGAATGCTTTTTCTAAAATGTTTCCCGTTGTGACACATGGTCACCAACTAACAACAAAATAATCTCCTCCTATGTAACACCATGCAGCTTTAATTAATTAATTAATTGGTTGGTTGACAAAAGTTCATGTAAGCTTTTAAAAAATTGGGCAGTAGCTTTGCAAATACCTGTGCTTCACCATGTCAGTGTTCTGTAATGGGGTGGGTAGGGGTGGGTTGTCATTCTTTTTAGATTAAGCAAGCTCACCCTTCCAATGTATGCATGTGGGTATGCATGTTCATACACCTGTATAATACAGAATCAGACAGTTGTCCCATTGCTAGCTGGGGAATTCTGGGAGTTATAGTCTAGAAAAGGTAATAATTTCCAAACATTGTTACCTGTCTAGCCCCTTATAATTTACACCAACTGGTTTATATTTGGCAGCAGTTTCTAAAAACAGGTCTTTACAACTCTTGCCACTGTATATCTTTTGAAAATGGTGGTGCCAAAGGTTTGAGCAGGTTTTGTGACTTCAAAGCATTATTATTATTATTATTATTATTATTATTATTATTATAGTTTATTTCTATAGCGCTGTAAATGTACTTAGCGCTATAAATACAGATAATCAATCAATAAAAATATAAAACCTGCCAATGGTGTACAATCTACAAAATACATATAAACAGTAGGTAGTAATATAAAATAGAATTAATAGTTAATAAGAGGAACAATTAAAACATCAACATCCACTATCTAATCAAATATCAGATAAAATTTCACACAATGCCTGGGAATGCTTCCCTGAACAGGGTGGTCTTCAAAGCATGTGCTTCACCATAGCTCCTCTCCATAATAAACATGGCTTCATCTTAGGTAATTGTGATATATGCTCTGTTAGCTAATCATAATACTATGGACCCTGAGTACAGTACATTGAATTGAAATATCCTTTGCCATTTATTTTCAAGGTAGCCAGTTTTCTTGTTGGTCAGTTTTAACATACATCTTCAAAAACATGCTTCTTAAATTCCGCAAAACCTCCAAATTCTTCACCAGGAAAACCAGAGTTAGTGTGTGTGTGTGTGTGTGTGTGTGTGTGATTTTTTTAAGCTAATAGGTAACTTCCCTTTGACTTGTGAAAAAGAAACAAACAAATTAACAAATGTCTACACGATTTGCAACTGAAGAAGCAGTTACTGTAACTCATTTCTGGGTTAGGGAAGCTGGTGTCTGGTTTTGTTGCTGCAAGTAGTTTTGTGGCATAGGACATTTAATAGGAAGCGATTTTGCAATCTGAATTGGTGGCTCAGTGTTTAGTTTGCCCTGAAGCAGATGCTTTAAAGCAGGTGTGGTATGTCGTTTCCTGTCGAGTTGGCATCTAGAAACCTTAACTGCATGAACAGATGGTGGGAGTCTGCAGGTAGTATAGCTCTGTACCTGTGCGTGGATGACATTGATAGGTAAATAAAACATCTGCACATAAGTATATATATATCTTCAATGTGAAAAGAGCAAACTCTACAGAAAACAAATTGTCTTACTTGTGCTACAGTACCACGATGAACTAAGAATACATTATAAGGGACAAAAAGTAAAAGAAAAAAAAAGGCATCTATTTTGGCCAAATTCAGAAACTTTTTTATGAGATCACCTGAAAGGTCACAGAATGCTGTATTGGGTTCTTTTGTGTTCTTCAGCAAGTATAACCCAGATGTGGATTAGATGAGAACAACAGTTCCTAACACATTTTCTATCGCAATGAAGCCTGGAACGGTGGCTAAAGTTTTGAAATTACTACAGCAAATATATAATGTACGAATTGTGCATAGTGATAAAGATCTAAAATTGTCACCAGACACACTAGATCAGACCAAATGTATAACTAGTATAGAAGACTATGCCCGAAACTGTGATTTAGAAGAGCTGAGCTCAAATTCAGATGTACTAAATGAATGTTTTTCCAACTGTGTGAATGAATGTTATTCCTACTAAGACTACTAAAACTGTATTAATAATAATAATAATAATTTGTTTTATTTATATACCGCTATTCCAAGGATCATAGCGGTGAACAGCAAGTAAGCTAATTAGCAAGTAAGCTAATTTGCCCCCAACAGTCTGGGTACTCATTTTAGCGACCTCGGAAGGATGCAAGCCTGAGTCGAGCTTGGGCCCTTTTGCTGGTCTTGAACTCGCAACCTTGTGGTTTCGAGTGAATGGCTGCAGTACAGGCATTTAACCGCTGCACCACCAGGGCTCTTATTTAGATAAAGTCATTTGTAATGGTACAGTACTCTGGGCCTACTTACTGTAGAAATCATCCTACTTACAGTTGTTAAATTGTAAGATTCTGTATCTTTCCAATACAAGCAAGAGTTATAGCAGATGACAGGCTCTGTCTGCCAGACACATTAGATACAAAGTTTGCAAAAATGTTTTAAGATTAAAGTCAGATTCCTGAGCTATTTCTTCTAAAAGGAAGATCTGACCATATCTGTAGATAATATTTTCACACAAGGGATGACTATTTCCCCCTCCACATTGACAGTGGTATAGGAACATTATATCTGCAACAGTGCTTGTGGTACGCCATACTATACTCTGGCAATCCTATGCTCACCTGCACAATATAACAAGGGGTTTATCCCTTTTGCTTCCTATCTTTTTAATATCTATGTTTCAGGAAACAATTGCATTTGTATACATATTCTGGTACCTCTAAAGCATTCCTCAGTAGTTGCATGTTGTTCTTTGAAGCTATTAGATCACAAAAATGCACAAACAATGGGGACTAAAAACAGATTTTAAAATGGCATAGTGAGAATGGCCCAGATACTTGTGCTGTGATTGGTATGTGGTTATGCAGCAGCAGCAAAGTCTGGTAAGACACTATAAAAGTGTGATATGAACCCAGAGAAGACAATGGGGTGAAATAGAGGGGTAGAAGGAGCAGCCGGAGGCCACTCCTGCCCTGGGACTGATGTGGGACCATGGCAACCAGACGCCATGGTCCTGAGGGCATCTGCTGCCACAGTCTTGAATGTAGTGCAAAAAGGGGTGGTAAAAAACACTCCTTTTGCAGCCGGTTTTGGGCCACGTTTGGTATCCCCAGTGTGGCCTCAGAGTGATCTGGGGGTGTGCCTCACGTGCATGCCCCACTCCCGAATTGGCCTGACAGCAGCCCTTTTGGGCCATCTGTTTTTGGCCACAATCGACTATATTAGTACAATGAAGTCAGTATTGTTTTATCATGGTAAGGAGATTGGAGATGGGCTGCAGGCTCTTATAGTCTCTTCCTCCTCTTTTCTTCCCTTTAAGAATTTGTTACTATGCAGTTTAGACCAGTATTAGTTAGCATGTTTAGTGTAAAAACAGAATACACATATGGATTCAGAAGCTGGTTTACAAGCCCATGATATATCAGTACTGAGTGACATCATGCCACATTGCTGTAAATGCTAGAAAGGAATTGGAGAGAACCTGCAGTACATATCAAGTATCCGATTCATGCCTTGGGTTAGGGAATATGACATCTCCATCAGGGAATCAGTGTGCAGCACTGTGTCATACTGTGCTGCCAGAAGAAAATCCCTAACATTCATTGTACAACTCATATATGGGGTGCCTGTAACAGCTAGAGAAATCTTGGTGACTATAAAGAAATAAATAAACAAAATAACTTGATTTAGCCCTTTCCAAATTTTATGTTTTCTATTGTGAATGCTTTTGGTCCTCACTAGGAGGTTGTGTGAAATGAATGTTTATGAAGCACTGAAATGTTGAGTAAAGTATCAAGAAGGATAGACTGTCATCATTATGCTGTAGTTTCTTGCCTCTTGGTACTCCTAGAGGCACTGTGCATACCATGAGGATGTTCCTTCCCCTGAGAGAAAGCATTCCCAAAGGCTATGCTCAGAACTACAAATAAGCCTTTAATTTGAAGTGCTAGTCAATCTGCCTTTTGCATTTTGTATGAATAAGCTTGTTATAATAACCCATTTATTATGCACCAGTCCCTGCAGCTGCTCTATTTACATTGAAGCATGTTGTTTTTTTGACCACCTGGTCAAAGAGAGCATCTGTTTTAAATTAATTAGCTTCCACATTCTTGTCTTTTGTTTATAATTAAGAGGCTTCCCAGTCTTTTCCTTTGCTTTCTTCCAAATCCTTTCCAGTTCTTTGTATGTGCCGACTAAAAGGAAGTAAATCATTCAACAAATAGAAAAGCAATGTCATATTGGAGTTCAACTACTGTGAGCCTTGCCAAAAAGATGCACAGAGCACTGTCTGAATCCAACAGATTTGCCCTCCATCTTTTGACAGCTTGGTTGCCAAAAAATAATAATGATAAATGAAATGTTGCTTATATTGCAGCAAGTTAGGGAAGCAGAGCAACATGGAATATATTACTTTGAAGTGAGCAAAGAGGGCAGGGAGGTTGGCAGAAATAAAATATAATAAATATAGATTTCACAATATAATTAAGCTAAAAGCTCTGGTTACACTCAGAATTAGCGTAACAGGCCCTGGCTGCTTTGTTCTTTGAACTGAAAGTTTTCAGATTTATACATTTCAGATTCATATATTTATTTATTTAAAAACATTTAAATCTTGATTTGTCTTTAGACATACCAAAGTAGGGTACAGATAGTACTGTATGACTAAAACTATAGAAAGTTTATACAGTAAAAACCAATAAGAAAACATTGCAGTGATCAAGTAGTTGATGAGCAGTTAAACTATTTTTTGTTGTTAACTGCTTTCAAGTTATGAATGAATGATACAGTACTAGTTCTCCAAGTCACCCTATCATCAACTGCCCTGCTCAGATCTTCCATACTCAAGACTGTGGCTTTCTTGATTGAGTCTATCCATCTATGCTCTTCTTCTTTTTCTACTGCCTTCTACTTTAGCAAGCATTATTGTCTTTTCTCATGAGTCATCATCTCAGTACAGTAATCTTGGCTTCTAGGGAAAGTTCAGGTTGGATTTGCTCTAGAACCAATTTATTTCTCTTTTTTTTGAACAGTCCACAGTATCCATAGAACTCTTCTTCAGCAGTACATTTCAAATGAGTTGGTTTTCTTTCAATCAGCTTTCTTCACTATCCTGCTTTACTGCAATAGTAATCTCAAGTACATTTCTATACCAGTGAACTAGCACCCTAATGGGTTTACAATGTGTAAGCCAGTTGCCCCCAACAAACTGGGTACTCATGTTACTGACTCACAAAACAATGGAAGGCTCAGTGGACCTTGGAGCCCTGCCTAAGATTGAACTCACAACCTTGTGGCTGCAGTGTTGGCATGTAACCACTGTGCCACCAGGGCTCCCTCACAACCATACATAGCTTTCACAGCCATACATAGAAATTGGAAAATACAATGGTACGGACAATCTTACCTTTAGTATTCAGTGATACATTTTGACACTTCAGGACACTTCAGAATTACAGTAGTTCATTCATAGCAGCCCTTCCACATCCTAGTCTTTTTCTGACTTCTTGACTGCAGTTCCATTCTGATTAATGACTGAGCCAAGTTATGGGAAATCTTTCACTATTTTGTTGTCTTCACTGTGTGTGTTATGTAAATCATCTGTGCTTATTACTTTTGTTTTCTTAATGTTCAATTGTAAAGCTGTCTTTTCACTTTCTTCCTTGACTTTCTTCAGTAATTGTTCCAAGTCTTTGCTATTTTCTGCTAATAGTATGGTGTCATCTGCATATCTTATATTGTTCATGTTCCTTCCTCTAATTTTCATGCTTCATTTCTCCAAGTCTAATCCTGCTTTACTTATGATACAGTAAGTGTACAAGTTAAACAGAAAGGGTGGTAAAATGCAACCTTGCCTGACACCTTTGCCAATTAGAAACCATTCCGTTTCTCTATATTCTGTCTTGACATAAGATGCTTGTCCTGAGTACAGATTATGGACTAGGGCAATCAAATGTTGCGGTACAAGAATGGAGTCAATAGAAGTAGCATGTTTCTTTTGTAAACTGGAATGGTTCTCTGTGGGTTACTGCACAAGACAGAAGTCCCAGGTGGCATCTCTCTACACTAAGGCTCAATAAGGCATTGTCCCCCAAGTTGTATAAGAGCCCTATGGAGTATGTCAGAGGAAGGAGGAGCAATTATTTAAAGTACTTTTAATCTTTCTTTAATTAAAAGGCATGCTAAATTAAAAGGCCCAAGAGTGATCTTGCAGATGTCAGCTTACTGTGAGATATTAATTGGTATAAGGAGCTAATGGCCTGCTAAGCTGAATATCTGCATTGTTATACTTGTACAGACTGTATTAACATTTCAACCAGCTTGACCTATATACAGTTCATGCAGTGCATTGTTTGCTCCTCTTCAGTGCTGATACTGGAAAAGACTTCTTTAGACATTGCTCCCCCACACTTTCTAATCTCTTCATTTGCCACTCCCCACTCCATAGGTCCCCTTCTGAACCTATTCAAAAACAGCATTCTATTGTTGCAACACTGTCAGGAAAATAATAGGCAGGCACCCCAACTGTATACAGTCACAGCCAGATGCTTACAGAAAAGACGTGCCTTTTCTTTGGAAAGCTGAACCAGCCACATATTTCACTCGTGTCTGTGCAGCAAACAAAAAGAAAAAAGTGCTACTGGGAAGAATATAATATGCAAAATTTCATTTTTAGGTATAGGTCATCTGAATATCCCTTCTCCTCTTCCTTAAATTGTTTATTTTTTATAGGTTGGCACAGAAAGCCTGCAACAGGTTTTTGTGTAAGATGGCAGCTTGCTGAAATATGGCTGTTAAGACAGAGATGGAAGAATTCGGTGGAAGGATTATCTGTCTCAGGCAGATGGGGGACACAGGAGTTAGCAACTCTGTAGGCTTCTTGGTATAATTTATTTATGAATACAAATGATTGCAATATGTTCCTTGTTGCTTTTTCCTTCCTCAACAAGCATAAGGCCCTTAGGTAACTAAGTCCAGATGTAAAAGAGATGTCTATGTGGACTTCAGTGTACACATTCCCTGTTTGTCCATTTTACATCCAGCTACCTTTTGGTTCTGTTCATGGGAACTGCAGACTATCAGCAATGTGTCCATGAGATTCTGAACCAGTCCTTTCCCAGAACTTGGAAATGTTATTTTACTGATGGTGGTTATGGTGCTGTATTGGCCCCCTAGGAGACACTTCCCCACAAAAAGAATAAAACATTATATTTTGGATCCCAATCATGTGGGAGCATGGGACATTTTGTCACATTTTTTTGTCTCCCCTGGCTGTTTTAAGCCCGGAGGACCTCCCCCCCCCTTTTTTTTTTCAATAGCAAGTAACCCAGATGTCACATATGGTTCACTTCCTGTTTTTAAAAAGGACCTCAGCACATGTCATACATTGCCTATCACTATTCTACAAGGTGTAATTAGGCAATCCTATAGACACAAGAGCATTATTTCCCAATCAAGTGCCACCTACCACTACAATGCCTTCCCTTTTTGTTGATTTTTGTACCTGTCTCTCCCTGTTAAACATGCACTAGTGGGACATATTGCTGATTCTCCTTTGGCACCCCTACTTAGTATTCCAAGAAATATCTTAGAATGAGCATATAACAGCATCCTTAACAGCACCTAAACTAGTCCATGCGCAGCAGGGGATGGCAACTTCGACAAGAACAAGCTAAGCTCTATGCCAGTTGAAATGATGTCTACCTGGAGCACTGTCCTGTGCATATAGATTTATCTTTCATATGCACTAGATTTTTCAGATACCTGGTTCTGAATAGTTAAATTGGCTTTTCTTTCCTGCATCTGTTAGGAAATCTTTCCTCATGCTCTGGTGAACATTTCATTCTGCAGATCAGAACGTGTCACTCAAAGACCTACTTCAGCACTTGACGAATGAGCCTAGCTTTTTGTATTAGTGTATAAAAAGTGAAAAGGAAATTGTATAAATATGTGCAGGATAGTTATCTTAAATAAACATTTTTTGCATGTATCCAGCAATTACAGTCCTCTGAATATTATAAAGGAAACAGAAAATGGCATCCAAATTTGCTTAAGCAAATGTATGCTTTTTAATAGAAGAGATTGGTTCCTTTTTAATTTGAATGTAATTATTCATCAAGTACAGTCAAAAGTTTACCTTCTGACATTAAATTAAGCGGATGGTAAAAATGCTGTTTATGAAAACGTAATAAATGGGCAAATAAAAGGTGGGGCAGAGGGTGGAATTAATTTGGGTTCTCCAGAAATAATCATTTCAGTTTCAGCATAGTAATGCCACAGGGCTAAGAGTTCATTGAGAGCCATACAAAATGATCAAGTTGTTATGATAGTATTCTCATTCTATCTTTTAGGCAGATTTTGACAGACAGTATGAATGAAATGAAAATGTTGGTTAATAGGAATTTATGGTGTGTCTTGCTTGTGATGCCTGTGTTGTTGTTTGAATCTCCTGTGATTTTGATTGTGTTGTAAACAGTCATCAAGATCCCCTTTCCCTCTGATATGATGTTTGAAAAAAGTCTTTGTTTTATTACGACTCTTCCATTAGTTATTATTGCTACAGGAAGAAAAAACTGGATGAACTTTTTTTTGTTTTTGACAAACATTTGGTTTGCACAAATTATTTTAAAGTCCACATTCAGAAGAAAATGAAAATAGTTGGGTATATGCGCGTACAAAATCTACATTGCTGATTAGTAGTATATAAATTAAGAATGAGCATTAAATCAAATGGCAGTGAGAAGCCATGAACAATACAGAATATTAGGGGAAACACATACACAGCAGTGGCTGTTTCCTGGAGGAATGAGATTTAAAGGATAACTAATAATAAAGTGTCAGTAACAGCTATACTCCCCTCCTGTGAAGAGGCTGGTTTCTGTTATGTTTAGTAGAATATAGTGGCAGCATTGTACACAAGGTGAAACAGCATGAAAGAATAGATTGCAATTTCCTCTGGTTTACAGCCTTTGTCTAAATCAAAGGAACTTGGGTGTCTTTCCAGACTCTGAAACAAAAATGGGTAATTCAAACATGGAATGTGGCTCAACCCAACAACCATATAAGAACATTTTCTTCCCTTGGATAATGACACCAGTACCTCAGTTATAATAAATAAATAATAAATAAATAAAAACATTATTTTTATACCACCCTTCCGAAGATCAGGGCGGTTTACAGCATATTAAAACAATAAAACACATTATATACATCAAAGTATCATAAACAACAAGGTTAAACAATACATAAACAGAATAAAAGCCCCGTTAGCCTGTCCTCTTTGCCACAGAAGAGGAAGGGAGGCCCACTGGACTCTAGTCGGGGAATGCATCTTGAAATAGAAAGGTTTTGAGATCCTTTCTAAATTGGGCCAGGGAGGTGGCCGAGCGGAGCTGAATGGGCAGCGTGTTCCAAAGGGCCGGGGCGACGATGGAAAATGACCTCCTCGTAGTGGAGGTCAACCTAGCCCCTGGTACCCTAAGTAGTTGCTGCCCAGATGTTCTGAGGGTGCGGGACGGATTGTATGGGGAGAGGCGGTCCTTCAGGTATCCTGGGCCCAAGCCATTTAGGGCTTTATAGGTCATTACCAACACCTTATATTGTGCCCGGAAGCGAATAGGCAGCCAATGCAGATCTTTGAGCACCGGTGTAATATGGCTGGCCCTGGAAGTACCAGTGACCAGCCTGGCTGCCATATTCTGAACCATTTGTAGCTTCCGGGTTTGATATAAGGGTTGCCCCATGTAGAGTGCATTGCAGAAATCCAATCTCGAGGTTACCAGAGCGTGTACTACCGTTTCAAGGTCCCTCTGGGCCAGGTATGGGCGCAGCTGGCAAATAAGCCGAAGCTGATAACAGGTGTTCTTGACCGTCGCATTCACCTGAGCAGTCAGGTGAAGCGACGAGTCAAGAAGCACCCCCAGACTGCGCACAGAGTCCTTCACAAGGAGCGTGACCCCGTTCAGGACAGGTGGAACTACCGCCATTCCTAGACCAGGGGAACCTATCACAAGTACCTCCGTTTTCTCTGGATTCAATTTGAGTCGGTTTTCCCTCATCCAGCCCATTACTGACTCCAGGCACGCCACGAGAGGAGAGACTCCATCCTCAGTCACTGCATCAGTCGGAGACATAGAGAAAATTATTTGGGTGTCATCAGCGTACTGATAACCCCGCGCCCCATGTCTCCGGATGATCTCTCCCAGCGGTTTCATGTAAATGTTAAATAGCATGGGAGACAGAATGGCTCCTTGAGGGACCCCAGTTTTAAGGGCCCTCTCGTCGGAGCACACGTCTCCCAGCTGCACCATCTGGGACCTCCCAGAGAGGTAGGACCGGAACCACTGGAGCGCAGTGCCCCCGATTCCCACCTCTGCCAGGCGCCCCAGAAGGATACCATGGTCTATGGTATCGAAAGCCGCTGAGATGTCCAAGAGCACCAACAGGGACACGCTTCCCCTGTCGATGCCCAGACGGAGATCATCGACCAAGGCGACCATGGCCGTCTCAACCCCGTAACCCGCCCGGAAGCCAGTTTGAAATGGGTCCAGATAATCCGTTTCATCCAAGACCGCCTGAAGCTGGATTGCAACCGCCCTCTCGATCACCTTACCCAAAAATGGCAGCAGCGAAACTGGCCAATAATTATTATGAACCAGGGGGTCGAGGGAGGGCTTTTTTAGTAATGGTTTTACAATGGCCAATTTTAGTACAGATGGAAATTGCCCTTCCCTCAAGGATGTATTAATAATCCGGCGTAACAATAAAGTTACCGCCGGTCCCCCCTGGGCCGCTAGCCATGAGGGACAGGGATCGAGAGAGCAGGTTGTCTTCTGAACACTTCCGAGGATCTTGTCCACATCATCGGTACTTAACAACTCAAACCGATCCAGTTTAATAGAGTCCACGGAGGCTCTGGATGCCTCTACCCTAGGTTCTGCTTGAATGTCGGCGTTAAGACCTTTGCTTATGTGAGAGGTTTTATCCGCGAAGAAGTTATTAAATTGGTCACAGCAGGCCTTAGAAGGTTCAAGGATCTGGTTCGGGGCAGGAGGGAGCTGAGTTAGCTCCCTGACCACCCTGAACAACTCTGCTGGACGCGACTCCGCGGACGCGACACAAGCAGCATAGAACGAGTTCTTAGCTGCTCGTATCGCCTCTCCGTAGTCCTCTAACAGTTGGTCTAGGAGAGCCTTGTCGTCTAAGCGAAGGTGTTTCCGCCAACGGCACTCTAGCCGTCGCAGTTCCCGCTTCCTTGCCCGGAGATCTTCCGTATACCAGGGCTTACGCTTGGAAGCGGGCCTGAGAGGGCGCTTGGGAGCGATACTGTGTATAGCCCTAGAGAGACCGGTATTCCAGATACCGGTGAGGGCATCAACAGAGTCGCCGTCACTTCCAACCATGTGCCCCTCTAAGGCTTCCTGGAACCTTTTGGGTTCCATCAGCCTTAGAGGGTGGACCATCCTAACAGGTCCGCCACCCCCGGGGGGGGGGGATCTGGGTAGAGACCTTGATTTTTGCCTCCACCAGGAAATGATCCATCCATGACAGGGGGGAAATACTAGTTATTTCCGCCCACGGATTTTCCGCATCCGAACAGAAGACCAAATCAAGAGTATTACCCGTACAATGCGTAGGACCCACAATCAGCTGGGACAGGCCCATGGCCGCCATGGTATCCATGAATTCCCGAGCCGCACCGGATGGAACATAGCTGGCCGTGAGGGAGATGTTGAAGTCACCCAGGACAAGTAGCCTGGGCGTCTCCAGCATCAGTTCAGCGACCAGCTGTGTCAGCTCGTTAAGGGAGTCCGTTAGCGCACGGGGTGGCCGATACACCAACAGAATCCCTAGACTGTCCCTCGCCTTTAGGGTCAGGTAAATACACTCGATATAGGACGTCTGTCGGATGTGGTTCCTGGTGAGGGACAAGGTGTTCCTATGTATCAAGGCCACACACCCCCCGCCCACCTAACCCGGGCTGGTTCTTCACCGAGAACCCAGCAGGCAGGGCCTGAGCCCACACAGCGTCTCCTTCAGGCCCAAGCCAGGTCTCGGTAATGCAAGCCAGGTCGCAGTTACTGTCCTCCAACAGGTCGTGGAGGATGTGGGACTTGTTATTGATCGACCTGGCGTTGCACAGGAGCAGCGACAGGGTTTGTGGCACGGTTGGAGTGACCCTCAGGTCCCTTAGGTTGGGAGGGGGACAGGAAGGGGAGATAGATATGATGCATCGATCTCGCCTTCCCCTGGAACGCAAGTCCCTTCTCCCACCGCCATACCTCCCCCTGCCCCACACTACCTCGATGGGAGCTCCGCTCGTGATGGTGTTATCCCCTTCCTCCCCAGCCCATGCATCCCCCACGTCCATAACCTCCCCCCACCCCTTCCCAGCAGTTAGAAGAACAGAGGTTAGCCACCTCAGGCATCCTCTGCTCTAAGGCTAACCCACAACCTCCCTAACCCGATAAAAACTGCGCAGCTGCGCAACTGCGGTGGTAGCGCTGCGGAGTCCCGCTGCGGTGCCCTTCCAGTCCGTGGGCGGCACTCCCGGGGCGGTGCGCAGATGCGCACCTCCGACACCCTGGGAGGAGGCCGCCCGGCAGAAACGCGGCTCTGGCAGCGGTGGTGGTCCGGTGAGGAGGCGGAGGGGGCGTGGCAGGAAGGTCCGGTCGCCCGGCTTTATGCTCGCCGCTCTCACCTGGCGAGCCTCCTCCTTGCCTTCCCCCCAGGTGTCCCTTAAAGAGCCCTCTCACTTTGGCCGCCAAACGCCAAGGCCAACAAACAGAGTCCCGCTGCGGTGCCCTTCCAGTCCGTGGGCGGCACTCCCGGGGCGGTGCGCAGATGCGCACCTCCGACACCC
>NC_056526.1:30028565-30069096 GCF_019175285.1 Sceloporus undulatus
CGGGAGGAGGCCGCCTGGCAGAAACGCAGCTCTGGCAGCGGTGGTGGTCCGGTGAGGAGGCGGAGGGAGCGTCCAGCAACAGCGTATTGCCTGTTTAAAGTTCTGTACACCTTCCATTGAAAGTGAGGGGCAATACAAAGTTTCATGGGAAGCTGTTAATCTGTACATTAGAGCAAGGCATATTAGCTCCATTAAGTAAGAAGTGGAGAATGTGCATGTTGTGGGCCATGCATACCCCTGGGGGCATGTTTTGCAACCCTTCAAGAAACCCTTGAAGCCAACTGACTCCCTATTTTTAAAAGGACAATCTGACTGAAAATTGATCTGAAAAACACCCCATCAGTCACAAAACATGATGATTTCAAATCCCATGCCTCCCTCACTTAAAAGACCAGCTGCATTTGGACTGTGATGTGACAACACTTCTGATCATGCTGGGATCTATGGGGTGGCTTAGGGTGAGGAATGGCCCTCATCTCCTTTTTCATAGTCTACCCCTGTATTAAGTCAATGGCAACTTTGTAAATAGTGTCAATGTAAGATTTCTTGATTCACTGGTTCTGCTCTAGGTGAGTATAACAATTGAGTTTAGATACTTTGGACTTTGATAGAGCAAGGCTAGCAACTCCCAGGCATTTGGTATTTGGAAAGTAAGTCTAGACTAATGAATATCTATTTCTTGCCTATGTAAGTTCAATTGATTTATGGAGTCTGCTCTAGCTGGGACTAACAATTGGATTTAGATACTTTGAACAGTGCCAGAGTGCTTCTTGCCTGCAATATCCTGTGTTCATTCCCTTTGGTCTTTGATGACCACTGTTGCTTATAACTATTGTGTTACTGCAGTCCAATAATTACTTGTGCAGCTACCATACAGCAGGTTCACAGAAACAAATCACAACTTACTGCTTCTTTCATGTAGATAATTGTTGTTCTTTAAAATAAGGGTCCCAGATATTTTTTTGTACAGATGACTGATAATTAAGAGAATAGGGTAGGTATGAATTACAAGTATTTCAGATTTGGAAAGACACATAATAAACAGTTGTGGCAGATGCATGTGACTTTGAACTCTCCTCTCATGAAGGCTCCCCAAAGCCTGAAATTCAACTCCTCCCTCGCAAGCTACACAAGTTCCCATATACTTCGATTGCTCTTATGGCTAATTTTAAAATTATTTGCCTTTGAAGTGCATGTGCTAACTATACTGTGATTACATACAATAGCAATAGTAAAAGCAAGTACATTTCTATACATTTCTTATCAGTGAACTAGCACTACCTAAGAGGTTTACAATCTGTGAGCCAATTGCCCCCAACAAGCTGGGTACTCATTTTACCGACCTACAAAAGGATGGAAGGCTGAGTCGACCTTGGGGGCCTCCAGGTTCAAACTCATAACATTGTGGCTGCAGGACCTGCATTTAACTACTGCACCAGCAGGGCTCTATACCAGCCTAAGGGTTGTTTTATAAGGGTTACTGTAAATTTGTGTAACAGTCTAGGAGGCCAGAGTTTGAATTCCTGCTTAGCCATGGAAACCCACTGGGTGGCCTTGAGCAAGTCACACTCTCTCAACCTCAGAGGAAGGCAATGGCAAACTTCCTCTGACTATCGGCTGAAATAGATGGCCATGAAGGGGCAGCTGGTCCTGAGGGAACATCCCACCACTGGCCCAAGTAGGAGAGCAAAGATCTGCTCCTTTTTGGGCCAGGTTTGGGCAGCTCAGAAGCAGCTTCAGTGTGGATTCTGTGCATCTTGGGTGCTTGTGTCATCTAATGGCCATGGCCCCAAGCTGTGTGGAAGCTGGCCTTTTTGACCCATTTGTTCGGGCCCCAAATTTGGCCAAGAAAACCCTATGATAGGATTGCCATCAGCTAAAGATGACTTGAAGACATAGGCCTGTTACAGACTGTCAAAATAAAGCTGCTTCGGGTCTCTTTGGAGGTATGCTGTTTAAATGATGCATGCATCCTAAGAATCCGGAAGCTGCACCAAAGCTGCACTCCAGTGCTTAGGAATGGTGTGTGCCACAAAATAGCTTCTTTTACACCTTTTACCTTGTATTTGTTTTACCTCCTTACATTTGTTGCCACCTACTTTGTATTTATAGCCAGACTTGGCAATAGGGTGTATGTGTTTGTGTGGGAGTACACAATACATTTACTTATATATTCAGGCCACTAAATCAGCAGCACTGGCTCTAGTTATTCTTGGGATCAATGTCCCTAACTGTTGTATACTTCAACCTTTTCACTAGTTGTTCATCCTTCTTCCCTATGCACAAAGAACCTGTGGGACTGGTAGTTCGGAAGATAACATGTTATGTATGTGGGAGCATTAATATATCTTCCTCTCTAACTACTAGTTTAGCAAGCACTGTTTCTCTTCTAGAGAAACAGCAAGCCAGTTCTTGTTCGGCATCTTTCTTGCTCTGCCCTAACAGTTCTTCTGGTTGGCTCCAGCAAATCTCATAAGCTCTGAACAACTGGTATGTAGAGAGACAAGGAATAAGCTTCCAAGATATAAAGAAATAAGTTTCTGCAAATGTGATCAAGCATAACCTACAGCTTAGCGTAATTTTTCTCCATCTGCTAAAAGAGTTGCAGCCTAGGTTAGTTGCACCAGATCTCCAGGCCGTGGTAAAGTATACTCTTCCCTGTCCATATTCTTGGACCCTGGTCATATTATGTGGGATGTAAGGAGCTGATAGACAGATTAACTTAGCTTTAGAAAGCATTCACTAGATCAACAATTTTGTCCCTCACAAGCAACCATTTTGCCAAGTGTGGCAAATTTTATTTTGCTTAAGAAAAATGTTAAGGAAGACCATTTTTATGTTGGTAAATATGATAGTGTGACTATGCTCTAGCACAGGGGTAGGCAACCTGCGGGCCGGATGTGGCCCAGTGAGGCCTTGGGACCGGCTCCAGCCCAGTCCTGCCACCGATTGCCGCCGGGGCCTTTGGGGGGCAATTGTCTATAGAAGCCTCGGAAACATGCATTTATATTAACATTTTTTTAAAAATCAGCAAATTTTTTTGCGTGTCCTCCATTTTTTTTTAAAAAAGTGTCTTCCATTTGAAAATTTTGTCCTACATTTGTCCTGGTTTATTTATATGTTTAATTTTTTCAAAAAATTATTTATTTATTTATTTATTTATTTATTTGCTTCGGCCCCCCAGTTGTCTGAGGGACAGCAACCCGGCCCCTGGCTCAAAAAGATTGCCTACCCCTGCTCTAGCACATGTTGACTTTTATCTGGTCCCTCATTTAATGCTAAGATCTATCAGGTTTTATCCACTGTATTTATACTGGAGTATGTACAGTGCAATGTTTGAGGCTCCATCAGACAAGTGATTTTTGTTACTAATTTCAAACCGTGGAATAAACCAGAGGCACAGCACCAGAGTGAACGTGCCCAAATGGAGCTCATTTGTTCCCAATTTACTGTAGTAAATCAGAAGCAAACATCAGCCTCAGGACTGCACCAGGTTGCACTGCAAATAATGAGGCACTGAAGATCAGGGATGGCTGCAGAATTCCCCATTTAGGTAGGAAAGATCAAATGTCTCAAGTATGTAATACTTCTTGAGTCTCAAGTGGGAGTGTCTGTGCTAAAGAAAATGCAGAAACTTTTTCAGGGTGGTAGCAAAGGTTACCGCCGGAATACTTTGTTGGGTTGCCTTGATGATCTGCACTCCATCTTTCACCTTTTCTTGTTCCTTTTCTTTAAATTGCATGCCTGCTAAAACAATTTTCAAAGGCACAGAGCTGTCCAAAAAGAAAGTCTCATTTTTTAATGAAAAATGCAGAATCAAACAGTACAAATTGTACTTGTGGTCATCTAGAAATGGAGTGGCATTCATTTGATATGTGATATGCCTGTCACTTGTTTTCCTAAAAAAAAACCACCCTAAAATATGCTGCTTTCTTTATTTTATATTTAACTATTGTGTGAGTATAGTGGAAACATATTTTCCATTTCCATCTAAGCATTAGAAATTGGTTGTGATTTTTCCATATGATTCTGATGTACATATTTAGCTAAAGACTTGCCCAGAGTCTGTAACAGTTGCTGGTTTGGACTAAAGCTTCCACAATCTGCCAGCCGGCATGGCCACTGGGCATACTGCCTGGAGTGATGGTGTTAGTTCTGGGAGCTGAGGTCCCCAAAATTGCATTTTCCGAGAGCTTTTCCAATCATTAGTTTTCCAGCCCAAGGCCATCACAGTCATCACACTAGCTTATAAGGAAGCCAGAGGCAGGCCATGGATTCTGTCCATCCTTTTTCAACCCTTTCTTTCTCGTGCACAGTTTCTCAGAATCTGACATTTAGGCTTTGTGTCTGAACACCCATAATCATAGGGAACACATGTCAGAATGAACTCTGAACCCAGCTTTTGAAAGACATTTAAAAGCAGAAGAATGACATGTTAATGTTGTCTAAAGCCAGCATGGTGTATAGTGGTCAGTGTGTTGAACAACGACTCCAGAAGCCCAGGGTTCGCATCTCCACTTGGCCATGGAAACCCGTTGGGTGGCTTTGGGCAAGTCACACTCTTTCAGCCTCAGTGGAAGGCAATAACAAATCCCCTCTAAATAAATCTTGCCAAGAAAACCCTATTATAGGCTCACCTTATGGTTGCTATAAATTGGAAACAAATTGAAGGCAGACATCAGTGTAATCTAATGAGAAGCTGCTGCAGCTGAACCAAACAAAATCAAAACAAAACCCCAACAACGCACTGTCTGATTTTGCCTGATGGCTTAGGCATCTTACCAAGGTTGATCCAAGACAATTCATTTAGGGTTGTTTTTTTCTCCCTTTGCTGCCAAAAAAGAGTTTTTAAAGTCTCCCATAATTTTTCTTTTGTAATTATTGGATCCAAAGAATGCTGTGCAAGAAGGTTCCTCTAGTAGCATATTTTTGTAGTTTTTCCAAGGAGCAATATCTGATCTAACAGTTCAAAGATCTATATGAGGACCATATTTGGGGAAATCCCCCCCCCCACCAGTTCCATGGGATTCTGTGCAAGGCTAAGTTAGGGTAGGACTACAAGTAATGAGCTGGTCCCACTCTCATTGATTCTGGCAAGACTTGCCCAGCAGAAGTTCTTGAAGGATTATTCCTGCTGGTTTTTTGCAGTTACTTTTCAGCTGCAGCATCTTCTCAGAGAGATTTCTTATCCCCATTGTCATTATTGTCACACGGAAAAAGAGAGGGGGGGGGTAAGAGGAAGACAGACGGGCTGGAATCTAATTCCTGCCAAGAGAACCTGCAGTCACAAGGGTTTTACACCATTTTGACAGAATATTATTTTCCCCTCTCTCCTTCTCTCTCACTCTCTCATTCTCAAGGAAGAGAACAGACATTGAGAAATTTAGACTAATTACAATGATGATGACTGTCTCCAAATAGGATCTGAAATGTTTTCTGTGTTTTGGATGTATTTTGTATGGTTCAGTCTTGATGTTTGTGTGTGTGGTGCGATGCTGTTCGGGCAAGTGGTGTGGAGAGCTTCTTAAAATACTAAAGCAATTCTAAAATTCATCCTCAAGGAACACTGAATATTTTAATGCTTAAAAATGTGCTGTAAATAGCAAAACAGTGTATTGCATTTGTCTGGTATTTAAGCTGCTTTGTTTAAGTATAAATAAAACACAAACAAGATCCTTAAATCTTTGACTGTAATCCTGCACAGGCAATCATTAGTGAACACACACTCCTCAAGGACATTTAGGAAGTCTAACAATATGCAGGATTGCAGCCTTTGACAATAACAAGAAAATTGCTATGCACCAAAATGAACAATATGTCAGAACATAGTCTTAATGCATGTCTGGAGTGTAATCAAGCTTTTGATATCTTCTCCCCACTCAGATGCATAGCATAGATCTATATATATCTTCAAGTGTTGTCAGTAGTTAGCTGTCACCACACTTTATTAACAAGCACAGTGTGCAAACCTCAGGACTGGTTTTACAGTGAAATTAGTGGACATCCTAAGAAAAAGAGTGTCAGGCTAGGAACAGGGAAGACCGGATTCAAATCCCCACTCATCTGCAAAGCTCAATGATGATCTTTACCCCGACATCATTTCTCAGTTGAACTGACTTCATATGCTTGTTGTGAAGCTAAGGGGACATACCAAGAGCTTCAAGTCACTCCATCTTCTCTTACAATAGTGGTCACCAGTTTATGGGAAGCCTTACAAGAAGGACATGCATCACGTGCATCACCACCAATTGTGTTCTTCAGTAAGCTCTGGTCAGAAGACTATTGCTGATGATAATATAATGCCATTATGACTAGTAGTGATTGGTTAATCCTCCTAGATGAAAAATGGATGCCACTGTTAGGTCTGTAGAAGGCAAGTGGGACATAAATGTCACCAGGGTAAAGTTTTCTGTATGCTATTTTCAAGCAATATATTCTAACCATCTTGTACTACAGTGAGCCCTTGATATCCCCTGGGGTTTGATTCCAGGACCACCCATGGATACCAAACTCCATGGATGCTCAAGCTCCATTATACACAGTGGCATAGTAAAATGGTATCCCTTATATAAAATGGGGGGGGGATCAATATTTGCTTTCTAGAAATTTTAAAAATCTATATTTTAAGCTGTGAATGATTGAATCTGTGGTTGCAGAATCTGTGGTGACAGAGGGCTGACTGTCTTGAGAACTGGAAATATTTTCCTTCCCTGGTTGAAAATCTTATATATATGTTATGATGGGGATTTCCCTCCCATTTTTATTTATTTAAAATAGTTATAGGCAGCTGTGAAGGCTTGTTACTTTGTAACATAAGCACTGCTCAGAAAAAGTCCCCTTAGGGATATGGAAGCATGATACTACTTTGTTACCTATTTTGATTCAAGCCTTTTGCCCTTGGGGAATATCCTTGATTGGATTATTTGGATTTTCTAGAATTTATGTTGTTATGTGCTGGATCTGATGTGCATATGAATAAAATAAGATGAGCTAAAATGCTGCTCTCTTTCCACATTTCATTGCTCACCTGAAGATTGTGAAATCAGAATTTTGACAGGTTTTTTTTCAGAGATGGGATGGACTCAAGTGTGGAGTGAATTTAGTAGAGCAGATTTACTGGTCATTAGCTGCTTTTTCTCTAAGAGTCTCCTCTGTGTAAAACTAGCATTATTCCAGGAGGCCTTTGGTTGGAAAATTCAGCTGCTACCAGTGTTACCACCACCACAACAACAAAAACCACAACCACTGACTATAAAGATTAAAGAGTGTGAGCAGGTCTGCCTTCATCCCATTCCCAGATTTGGCCAAATGCATTGTTTTGTATTGTACAGTTGAATACTGTATTATCTCTAGTGCTAGATTAAAGCTGCCAGTACAATTTATTTCTTTGTTTTCTTTGTTTTCTTTTTCTTTTTATTTAGATTTATTTTACTTTGGTTTCTTGGTGACAGCTAACTGCTGACAACAGTTGGGGATATATATAGACATAAGCTATGCATCTGAGGGAAAACAGAAGATTAGATTTATTTTATTCTGGTTTCTCAGTACTTAGGGGAAATGGCAAGACTCCTCCATGTTTCCCTTCCTATTTCCATTAGGAATTGAATTTAGGACTTTGGCTGTCAGATGATATTTAGCCATAGACTAGGCAAAGGACAGTTGCAACTGAAGATGGTTTTGTTTGCAGATGACATAGCTATATTGACTAAAATTCTTAAAGTTTTTTTCTATGACATAGGAAATTCATATACATGTTCAATTTTCAGGATATAAAGTTGTGCATTAGGCCTTGGATAGTGATATAAGATCTTTCTAATAGGGCCTACAACATTACAGACTCTGGACGGGCCATAGGAATGAAATGTTCCTCTGTCTGCTCTTTCTGAAATTGAACTCAAATTTAGAATCAGCATTCTTTAAACAGAGAGCCATGTTGAAATATTTCAGGATTTATCACTCAGCAAAAATAGAAGGCTGGATAAAATTTTAATCATACATCATTATTAACACAGTGGAGGGAGATATGGCAAAATGGAAGGCTGTTGGGTTGTCTTGGTTAAGCAGATTGGCAACATACAGTTCAAATGAATGAACTGCTGAGCACATATTTTTTTCTTTTTTAGATGATCATGATGCCATAATTAGCTCCAGATATTTTAAAATTCTGGCAATGACACAATTAATTCATCTGCCTCAAATGAAAGCAGCCAGGGGATCAGAGGTACTGTTGTACTGGTTCTGGAGCTAATGAGGAGTTGGTGCATCCTTTCTGTGTTTACTTAGAACAAAGTCCAATCAAGTAAGCGTGTGTAGGATAGTTTTCAGATGGGTGGACAGGACTTTGGATTTTAAAGAAAAAATAACAAACAAGACTGTGTTTCTATGTCATTCTTGTTGTTGTTGTCTCTTAAAGTTGTTTATAATTTATGGCAATCCTAATGTGAACAGATTATGGGGTTTTCTCGGCAAGATGTATTCAGAGGAGGTTTGTCTTTGACTTTCTCAGAGGCTAAGAGAATGTGACTTGCCCAAAGTAACCCAGGGGGTTTCCATGGCTAAGTAGAGATTTGAACCCTGGACCTCAGAGTCGTAGTGCAGTGCTCAAACCACTATACAATGCTGCCCTAGGAAAAATGAGGGGAAGGGAGGGGAATGAGTTGACTACAGGCTTTAAACATTTCTCTAAACCTTCTAGAAAGAACCAGGATGTAGATGCAAAGCAGAAACAATAAAACTCTGTCCCCTTGCCCAATTGTTTGAAAATAGGGAGAGGGAACAGAAGGTCTTCATTTAGCATGCCTAACTAAAAATGTTTGAATTCTTACCTCTAGTATACATATGACCTTTCAAGTCCATAATGTGTGGTATGAAGTGTGTGAGTATCATACCCTCCAATTGTCCCAGTTTGGCAGGAACAGTTCCAGCCAAACCTGGCATCCACTTTTTCAACTTTTTTCAAAATGTCCCACTTTCTCTTCTTTCCACTTTCCTCTTTCATCCACAATTTACAGCACTCCAGTTGCTAGAGACTGAGCCAAAAGTGCAAAAGTAGCTTGCACTCAATAATTAAAGACTTTAAATCAGAATTAGATAAGTAAGATAAGTAAGATAAATATAATGGAGCCAGTTAGGATGGCTTTTTTGTTTTTGCTTTATTGGTAGAATTTTAGAAAATGAAAGTCAGAGTAGTTATTTAATATTTCCAGAACATGCTGCCTTTGAATACCACTTGCTGAATGCTCTTGCACCTATGTCCTGCTTGTGAACTTCTCATGGGCATTTGATTAACCCCTATGAGGAACATATTAAAGTTTTAATTTTTCCTAGTATTTTAAAATGTATGCCTTAAAAAATAGCATACATCTAGGAAAGGGATCTGGTGGTAGAAGTACCAGATCTGTGACAGAAAAATGTGACTTTCTTTAAATTCATTCTTTCTTTTGATTTTAAGATTATGAGCAGATGTAACGTTTGAGTAAATTCTACACATGTGGTAAAAAGATACAAGGGTTTGTGAGGAAAGAGGTAAGGAGCAAAAAACATTTTACATTGCACTCCTGTACATACATATATCCTGTATATACATACTATTAAGAGGGTTGGAATCCAAACTTGTAAGAATCCACACAGAGTCCAATCTTCATGTAGGAACAGTAAGTTTATTCATTCTTGAGCTACTGAGCACAGCCAGTCCCAAGAGAGTGAGATGAGGAAGAGAGAACAATCAATTCCTCTCCAACCCTCTTAATAGTGTGTGTGTGTGTATAATATACTACAGGTGATATCACTAAGGGCTGTGTCTTAAAGGTACCTTACATCACAGTTGGATGCAAGAGCAATTGAATTCATTGTGGGTTTCTGCTAGTTAAGTGGGTTTAGGATTGCATCCTCAAATATATAGGACAATATTGTGCACTTTTTCCAAAAATTGTGGGAGTAGATTAAAAAGAGTGCAGACCATGCCCTTTCTCCTCTGTGCTCCAAATTAATCCTGTTGAGTGCCATTTGGAAAGTTACAGGCTTTTTCATTAACAAAATTCTTCCTGATTTTTTTGTTGCTAATGGTAGCAAAGTTTTCTGAAAGGGAACAAGCCCAAAGTTGATGAGGAAATAATGTTTAGACTAAACAAGTGGGAAATTCTGGCGGGTTACATACCGCCATTTGGGATGTCCTCAGGACGTCTCTTTTAGATGCCCCTACTCACACGGCCGCCGCCATCTTGACGTAATGGATGCTCTGCGTCCGCACGTCGCGCCCCAGAAATGACGCCGCGAGTGTGCGACTAGCCCCTTGTGGCATCTCTTCCTGGGAGCAAGAAGGAGCGTGATTTTCGTGCTCCTTCTTGGCAGTGTCCGGGAACCGTGCCATTTGGCTGCTGCGGTTCCCGGACGCTGCAACCGGCGGTGGCGCGAGACGGCCCCTTCTGGGCCGTCTGTAACGCGCCTCTGTTACTTAAGCACAAGAATAATCCTGTTCTTAGTAGGCAAGTGGAATACTATCTTCCTACTGTTCTCCCTTTTAGCTGATATTGCCTGTTTTGCTGTCAATTTCACTTAGAATTTGAATGAAACAAAAGTTAGAGGAGGAGTATCTCCAGTCCTTAAAATTAATTTCATACCAGGTTTCATCCAAAGAGGATGAAAAGAAAAAAAAGAGGCAGTTTTCTGGAAAAAATTGGAGTTTGCTAATTGCTACAGAAATGTTTCCATTGCTTTGGCTGATGAATCACTTATGATTTGAAGAAAATAAATTAATAATACTAATAAGCCTATAAAAGCCAGCATGGTGTAGTGGTTTGAGCATTGGACTATGACTCTGGAGACCAGGGTCCAAATCCCAACTCAGCCATGGAAACCCACTGGGTGACCTTGGACAAGTCATACTCTCTCAGCCTCAGAGGACAGCAATGGCAACCCTCCCCCTGAAAAAACTTGCCAAGAAAACCCTATGATAGGGTTGCCATAAATTGGTAATGACTTGAAGGCACGCAACAACAGCAAATGTCTATTAGGTTCCAAGCAAAATGACCAAAATCAGCAATTTTCTCAAAGAGCTGAAGGATGTCAGTTTAAGCACATATGCCAACTATGGCCAAAATTAATTCATAAATGTGCATTCTTAGAGCAAAATGAGCACATGATGTAATTGACAGATGGGTCCAAAAGTTTACTGTAGTATTCATTTTGGTCCCATAAGGCAACACACTGTAATCAAACATGCATATTTGTATAGCATGAGAGGCAACATATATTTAGCATAGATTAAGTAGAAGAGGAGGTCAAATGCCTATATTTTGACACTGTGGCCTGAAGTCTGAATCCAGGATACCAATAATATCATGTGCAATGATTCAGGTAAAATTAAACAGTTTTTTATTCTCACTGAAATAAATAGGAGAGATTGAAATTTCCTTTCCGTCTTGAATTCAATCAGAGACCTATCTTTCTATTCCAGATTTTTTTAAAAATGAGGCAGTCCTTCATACATATTTTTAGATTGTTCTTCCTTGACATTAATGGAACGAACATTTCTTCCCAAAGCAAATACTAGCTTCTAAGGATTTTCTACAACAAGGGGTGCAGCTTCCATGCTACACTGATCCTGTTAATTATAGATCCCCCTCAGCCAATGCAATTTTTACTTTTAAAAACCTGTACTTTAAATGCAAAGATGTATTTAATGCAAAGTCTAGCTTGTCCCAGGCTCAGTACAATCTCACTGCTTTACTCTTCACTGAAGATTTGTCTTATGGTCTATAGTTGTTTTTCCTTTTTCCTTATAAAACTTCACACAAAGTAAATGCTGTTCAGTTAGACTGAGGATACTGAGAAATCCTAGGAATATCAGCAGCTGAGAAGGGTAAGGACAAGTGCCTTAGAGAATAAAATTATCTGAAGATAATGAAATACAGCTCTCCTATTTGAGAATTAATGACACAGTTTATAAATGTCACACTGTCAGCATCCTCATAAATTTCAAGAAAACCTCTGTGCAAGCTTCTGGACATTAATATTAGTAAGGTTCTTGGAAACTTTGTGCTGCCTATTATAGGAACGGATCTTTAAATGGACCTTAAACATGTGATATAAATGAGATTGCTTTTCATTAGAAGAAAACATTTTAAACACCAGAAAAGTAGAAGGAGAGATTGTATTTTCAGAATATTTTTCAATTTTTAGCAGCAATTCAGCTGCCCTACTTAAGGGAGAGAAAGCTGTTGCTTTTGGTTAAGCAGTAGCTCACAGAAACCTTTTTGTGTGCGTGTGTTTTCATACACCTTTGCAATACAAAGCTTGACTCTTGGGAACTGAAAATGTTTTTGCTGCTCCAGAGGGGGTTGGCTCATTCCTTCATGCTCAGGAAGGAAACTGGCAAAAATGAAAAGCAGTGCCAAAAATAAAAATAAAAATGCAACAAAAAGAAAACCTTCCATAACAAAGCACATGTACCCAGATCAGGGAGCAGTGTAGGAACTTAGTCTCTGATCTGAAGATTCCTTGATGAATATTTAGAGATCTTAGTGTTGGAGATATTATGTATCACATAAGTGACTGATGTCAAAAACCTTATGTCATTCACTGCCTTCTTGTTGTACCAGTAATTGTTCTCTGTAATACCAAACTCAAAGGATGAGGTCCAACAAGATTGGAGACAACATATACTCACTGGAAAACAAGAAGGATTTGCAGAAATTTAATAAATATTTAAAAAACCATAATGAGGTAAATATGTGGGAGGAAAGTGTACAATAGTTCGAGCATGATCAGAAATTATAGGCTGTTGGACAGGAAGAGAAATATTGGGGTAGGTGGGTTTACATCCGTTTCCCCATGCCCTAGTTTTGGAGCAGCAGAAAACAACCTTGATTCATCTTCAGTATGACAACCTTTCAAATATTTGAACGTGGTTATTATACCTGGACTTCCCAAAAATTTTGAACAAAGTTTCTACTAGATTGCTACTAAATAAACTGAGTGCTTGTCTTCTACATTGGTAATTAGGAACAGGTCTTCTTCTAAGATAGTAACTGGTTAGAAAAGAGGATAGGAATAAACAGATGATAGAACGATGGTAAATGCTCATTTCCCCCCCAAAGATCTGTTTTAGGACTGGTACTATTTTATACAAGACTGCACTCAAGAATGACAATAGAAATAACCAAGTTTGTGAATTATTTGAAAATTCACCCAGAATGCTGAAATCCAGAACAGAATATGACAAACTTCTCTGGGTGAATTGGCAGAAGTCCAGCAAATATTACCATATGTTTAAGCACACATTAGTACAAAAAGTTTGAAATTCACATTGAGGGAGTCTGAACAGTCTGAATGTGAAACAGGAAATAGAATATGAGGACAGCAATTGGAAAAGTTACTTTGGGAAAAGTTGCTACAACCCCCAGAAATCTGACTGGAGGATCTGGGCACTGGAATCCAAAAGTTACTTTTCCAGGCTCTGCATAAACGACTTGATGTACAACAACCATGAAACAGGTTATCTCATTTAATAACCTGCATAGTAAAGTTGTGAATTGTTTGATGGATTTGGACACCTTTTCTTCCAGGAAAGACTATTGTATTTGGAACCTGGGAGACCAAGGTTCAAATCCCTGCTTGGCCATGAAAACCTACTGGGTGACTTTGAGTCACACTCCCTTTGTCTCTGAGGAAGGCAATGGTAACCCCCCTCTGAACAGATTATGCCAAGAAAACTCCTTGATCAGTTCATTTTAGGGTCACCATAAGTCAGAAATAACTTGGAGGCACACAGCAACAACAAAAAGTGTTTCAAACTGGCTTCCGGGCGGGCTACGGGGTTGAGACGGCCATGGTCGCCTTGGTCGATGATCTCCGTCTGGGCATTGACAGGGGAAGCGTGTCCCTGTTGGTGCTCTTGGACATCTCAGCGGCTTTCGATACCATAGACCATGGTATCCTTCTGGGGCGCCTGGCAGAGGTGGGAATCGGGGGCACTGCACTCCAGTGGTTCCGGTCCTACCTCTCCGGGAGGTCCCAGATGGTGCAGCTGGGAGACGTGTGCTCCGACGAGCGGGCCCTTAAAACTGGGGTCCCTCAAGGAGCCATTTTGTCTCCCATGCTATTCAACATTTACATGAAACCGCTGGGAGAGATCATCCGGAGGCATGGGGCGCGGGGTTATCAGTACGCTGATGACACCCAAATCATTTTCTCTATGTCTCCGACTGATGCAGTGGCCGAGGATGGCGTCTCTCCTCTCGTGGCGTGCCTGGAGTCAGTAATGGGCTGGATGAGGGAAAACCGACTCAATTTGAATCCAGAGAAAACGGAGGCTATAGTGATAGGTTCCCCTGGTCCAGGAATGGCGGTGGTTCCACCTGTCCTGAACGGGGTCACGCTCCCTGTGAAGGACTCTGTGCGCAGTCTGGGGGTGCTTCTTGACTCGTCGCTTCACCTGACTGCTCAGGTGAATGCGACGGTCAAGAACGCCTGTTACCAGCTTCGGCTTATTCGCCAGCTGCGCCCATACCTGGCCCAGAGGGACCTAGAAACTGTTGTACATGCTCTGGTAACCTCGAGATTGGATTTCTGCAATGCACTCTACATGGGGCAACCCTTATACCAAGCCCGGAAGCTACAAATGGTACAAAATATGGCTGCCAGGCTGGTCACTGGTACTTCCAGGGCCAGCCACATAACACCGGTGCTCCAAGATCTGCATTGGCTGCCTATTCGCTTCCGGGCGCAATATAAGGTGTTGGTGATGACCTATAAAGCCCTAAATGGCTTGGGCCCAGGATACCTGAAGGACCGCCTCTCCCCGTACATTCCGTCCCGCACCCTCAGAACATCTGGGCAGCAACTCCTTAGGGTGCCAGGGGCCAGGCTTACCTCTACTACGAGGAAGTCTTTTTCTATCGCTGCCCCGGCCCTTTGGAACACGCTGCCCTCAGAGCTCCGCTCGGCCGCCTCCCTGGCTCAGTTTAGAAAGGATGCTAAAACCTTTCTGTTTAAGATCGCATTCCCCCAATCATAGTCCTAGCAGGCCTCCTTGTACTCCTTGTATCCTGCAAGAGGATTGGCTAACGGGGGCTTTGTCTTGTCTTGTTTTTATATTTGATAGTGATGATGTTACTGTTTTTAAATCGTTATTTGCTTGTTTTATGTTGTAAACCGCCCTGATCTCAGGAAGGGCGGTATATAAATAAAAGTTTTATTATTATTTATTATTTATAATGTTATAAGTGACATGGCAAAACTATCATTTTTGTTTTTTGCTCTCCTTTCCTAGCATTAGTACTCAAAGTTGTCCAATATCAATAAAATCAGGACATAGAAAATAATTCACTTATTCCATTGCCTGATGCTTTACAGTGGGATTTAAAGAAACTGGCAGATGAAACGTCAAATTATAACTGTTAGTGATGAATTTAGAGATAATTCCTGGAAGCTGAACACAGAAGGAATCCAAATTCTCTTTGATTCTTCTTTTCCAACCCCAACTATTGTGTGTGTGGTAGTGTGGGGAAGGAGAATGAGGACAAGCTCATTGAATCATCAGTTCCAGCACCTTCTATGTGCTGAGCAGACAGAATTCTGCAGCACTCTTCTGTTCTCCTGGAGTTTTCCTGCTCAGTTTAGAATCCTGGAACAAATGACTGAAGAAATTTGCAGTATCCCTCTGAATTAGAGATGCTGGTGGACATATTTCCTCAGCGTTCTGCTAGTGAGCTTTCCAAATGCATCTGTCTGGCCATGGTTGGAAAAAAATATTGGACTGGAGAGCCCTTTAGTCCAATCCATCAGGGCTGTCATGTTCTTGAGTGTTGGAAGAATGAATGTGTAAGATCCAAGGCAGTAAAAATCCCAGATAGAAGCCAGTACGTGTAGTGAGCATCATACTGTTGTTATCAGATGGAACAATTATAAGAAAGAGAGACCATTAAAAAACCCCCACAGATATGTTGTGTCAGTCTTTGCTGTAGTCATAGCAACAATATCATAGAAGAAGATTGAGTCAAACTAGAAGAATGGCACCAGGTGATAAAAGTCATCAAGATTCTATGGAAAGTCACTATGAAGATTCTTGCCAATTTTAGTCAACAGTTCAATGATACAGTCAAAGTAGATGTTAGTAGATGATGGAAATATGCCTCTCAGTTCTTGCAGCGTTGTATCATACATGTTTCTGTTGCAACAGATTAAAGCTGATGTCCATTAGCCTGGGAGTAAAGCACATTGAGCTCACTGGGATTTCTGAATAAATCTAACATGTATAGGATTACAGTGTAAGATATTATCAACTTGGAATTTTTTTGCTTTGGTGTTAAGACTAGATGAGATCTACTAGTCTGAAGGGTCCTGTATACAAAGGCATTTGTATTCTGACATTACATCCACTGACTAACAAATTTATTTAATATTTTGTTGTTTTTCCTTCTGTAATGGATAAAATTTGTTAAAATGTTAATCCCTCTTTGACTTGAATGACATTCTGTTTTTAAGGGTGTGAACACCCCACAATGGAACAAAGTTCCATGGTGAAATTTTAAAACTATTTTCACAGTCTTAGAACTTGAGAAGATGTTTGGATATTTTCCTTTCTGGTCCACTGTACTCACCCATCTTTACCCTCTTTTTGTTTATTTTTGTTAATTTAGGCTCTCAGACTTTGAACACTAAGCCACCTGGTTGTCCCCATCTCTTTTAATTTCTTCCTTTTAAAATTGATTTAAGTTCCATTTTGTTATTATGATTTGAGTGCATGTTAAGAGATGTGCAAATTTGAGTGGATGGCCTGCATTATGCAGTAGCATCCGTGTTGTATATTTACTTCATGGCCAAGTGAAGCTCAACATCTAAGCTCAACAGTGCTCTCCATGATACTGGGTTTCTGAGAATGTCAGGAGGGCGATGTCAGTGGGGAAATCAAGTGGAAGGGGAATGGTGAATGAACCCGGAACAATGGATGCAAACTCCAGGAAAAGAGATTCCACCTCAACGTTAGGAGGAACTTCCTGACAGTAAGGGCTGTTCGACAGTGGAACACACTCCCTCAGAGAGTGGTGAAGTCTCCTTCTTTGGAAGTCTTTAAGCAGAGGCTGGATGGCCATCTGTCAGGGATGCTTTGATTGAGATTTCCTGCATAGCAGGGGGTTGGACTGGCTGGCCCTTTCGGTCTCTTCCAACTCTACGATCTTCCTTAGAGAGGAGGAGGAAGAGGAAAATTACCTGCACATAGGAACCATGATATCAGAAAATTAACAGAACAGAAAAGAATATGGATAAGAAGAATAAATATGATTTTTAATGAATAACTATTAGAAATTTCCCCACAAAAATGGGTCAGTCCATTATTCAAACTTCCAAGTACATTCTCACCATTAATGCTTGTCAGTTCTTTTTATTGTGGACTTTGGATGTTGTGCGTGTGTGTGTGGCCTTTCTCTCTCACTCTGAGTCAGATTGCATTGTGGGGTTTGAAATTTTAATGGGTCTTCCAGGGAACATTATGGTGTTGGAACAAATGAAACTATAGTAGATGGGCAGGTTATAAAAGAGAGGAAATATTGCCTGAATGTACAAGATGGCTGTTGCTGAGATGCAGAAAGCATGAAGGATTTGTAATATGAATAAAGTATAGTAGGTTTGATGGCAACACTGTGAGCTTTAGTTAAAATCAGCCAACTGTTCCAAATAGTCTTCTAAAGACTATTAGAATGGCATCATGAATTCTGCTGTGGGAGAATTTTAGTTGTAGCCTGAAGATACGAAGCTAAGTTGACAAAGAATAGTTCACCCTTATCCACAGTGAGTATGTTCCTAGAGTCCCAGTGAATGCCTGAAATCACGGATAGTACTGAACCTTATACAGGTTGAGTCTCCCTTATTCAAAACGCTTGGGACAAGAAGTGTTTTGGATTAATATTTTTTTAATTTTATTTTGGAATACCTGTATTTGCATACATGTACATTACATAAGGAGATATCTTGGAGGGGGGGACCCATGTCTAAACACAGAATTCATTAATGTTTTATGTACACCTTATACGCATAGCTTGAAGGTAATTTTATACAAAAAAATTAAAAATGATTTTGTCCATGAAACAAAAGTTTGTGTACACTGAAGTATCAAAAAGCAAAGCTACCCATGAAAAATGTTTTGGTTTTTGAGGTACAGTATTTCAAAATTCCACATAAGGGAGACGCAACATGTACTAGTAATATTATGCTTTATTTATATAGAGCTGTAGATTTACACAGCGCTGAACATACAAACAGTAAAACAGATAAAACTAAACCTGCCCATGGTGTACAATATAAGAAATAATAGCATAATACATATAAATAATACATAACAATACAGGAAAGAGTTCAATAAAGGCAGGCAACAAATTAAAAACGTCAAATCATAGTAATGTTTTCATACTACATTTGTCTGTGGGTAACTGAAACCGTGGAGAACAATGCCACAGATAAGGAGGGGGGAGACTACATAACATTTTGGACCTTGGGTAACTGAAACCACAGAAAGCAAAACTGTGGACAAGATTGAACTACTATACTTGTTTCATGGTGAGCAAAAAAATAATAATGGCTTCTTTTTTCTTTTCTTTTCTTTTTAAGTAATAGTATCCAAATGCACTCTTGTCTCTTATTTTCTTTCTTGGGTCCCCCAATTTGGCAGGAACAGGCGCAATTAATTTCTGTCATTTTTTCCACCTGCTTGTAGAATAAATAATAAAATAAAATGTACCAGTTTTTCTTCTCCTCTCACTTTCCCCCTTTGTCCTCAGCTTACTTCAATTGCTGCAAACTAAGTTCAAAGTGCAAAAGTAGTTTGCACTCAGTTAACTAAGCAGTAGGGGGAGGAGAAGAGGAGGCAGACTCTTGCTCTTCCCTATAGACACAAGCAAAAGCAAATTGCTGTACATCTCCTAGTTTGTGTGATCTTTCTCGTTAATAACATTGGCCATCTTGACCACACTCGGATGATGCTTGGCCACACGTGTCCCTGTTTTAATCTGGGAAATGTTAGAGGATATGGGGTCTGCAGAAGTGGGAGTGCCTTCTTGATTCAGACAGAACCAATTTTTCATGAAAATGCAGAGACTAGGGCGGGATACAGACGGGCAAAAAGGGGTGTGTTCATGACGTCATGAAGGTATAGCTTTCAGATGGCCCTTACCTGAATGCCGCCATGAACACACCGCCCGCACGCCCCAGGCGGGAAGAAGCGGCATTAAAAAGGTGCTGCTTTTCCCCGCTTCTTTTCTACATAGTGCGCAGCTGCGCATCTCCGTCTGTAAGCTGCTGCACCGGTACGCCAGAATTGCTATGCTGCTAATTTAAGTTGCCCATTTAAAAGCTCCGTGTCTGCTGCGTCGCATAATGAGTCGGGGTCCTGGAACATGCGCAGTTTGCAGTCAGGCTTTAATTGCAGCGTCAGCTGCCATGCAGGTGTGGAAGCTGCAGCACAGCTGTAGCGCATTTTAAGACTCGTAACCCTAACCCTAGAGCTGCATGTATGCATGCGCTGCTAGAATCGTGGAAAGTTTGGAATTTAAAGTGAACCCCTACACACATTCCTGTGCCATTTTCACCTAACAATAAAAAAACGCTAAAACTTTAAATATTTACATATGTACAAGGGAGGTGATGGGGGATGGCAGGGGGACAGCGGTGGCAGCGGCGACAGCTGTGGCTGTGCATTGCAGATTCAGCAAGAGCGCGGAGACCAAAGGAGAGGAGGCATCCATGATGCTGGTGACATTGGCAATGTGCAAGCGGACAAGGATGCCAACACCAGCTGATCACCAGCTGGCAGGAGACCACCTTTGTTCTTGGCCAGGGCGGGGGAAAAAGTTTAAAGGGGCTTGGGTGCTTTAAATGTGCACATATGCTTTCTGCCGCCGGTGCTGAGCACCGCAGCTGTGCAGCTGCGCATCTGCCAGCCGGCAAAAGAAAAAAAAAGCCCTGTTTTTAGCCACCCGTGAGGAAGCTGCCTCTCTCTTTGCGGCGTCTACCGAGGCGGCGGTATGGAAACTGCGGGTCAGAAACGGCCCCAGGTGAGGCATCTTCACTGCCCCCCATGTGGGAGCCCCATACACCTGAGCCACGCCCCCGGGGCGGGCAGTCTGGAGGCTCCGTATTCAGCAGAATACACCTCCAAGACGTCTTCCCCTGCCCGTCTGTATCCCGCCTAGATTTCAGCACCATTTTTGTATTTGATTTACAAGTATAACTTCAATTAAGAAGGTTGCTTTTTCAAGGAATTAAATGCTAGTGCGTGAGATACGGACACAATGTCTGTACTGTACATTATTTTGCTAGGTCAGATTTATCATCTTTTTTGTGTGTTTCACGATTGCTGTGTTATTATAACTTTCTAAGTTTGAAACTTATGCAAACTGCCAGCAAAGAAAGATAAGAAAGATACAGTTTCAAAATGATTTCAAAGTCAAATTGTGCCCTCTGTAGTCCTTTTGTTTGAGAATGATTGAACAAAGCAAAAAAGCTTCTTTTAACTCCAATGAAGCCCATGTTGAACATCCATTCCAGCGGGTAGCCCTTTTTCTCATGAATCACTTTAAAGTATTCCCTCAGTTCACTGTCATGGGATTTTTTTTTTTTGGGGGGGGGGATATTCAGTCCAAAATAGATAAAAGTTTGGAAGGAAGTGGATTTCTCATGCTCTTTGGGGTTTTCATATGAGAGAGGCTCTAATATGCATTATGAACACCTGTCCTTATATTGACATGCAATAGTGTTTAATTACCATAATCTGTCATTGTATCTCTGTGTGTTTGGACCTTCAAGTTGCCTGTTGACTTATGATGACCTCATAGGGTTTTATTAAGCAAGGGATACTCAGAGGTGGTTTTGCCAGTTCCTTCCTTTGAAATATAGCCTTCAGCACTTGTTAATCATTGGTGGTCTCCCATTATTACAGTAGAAATCAATTTGTTAGCTGAGCTATGATGTTCATATTAAAGCTGGCTATATACAGTGGTCCTTTGGTATCTGATGGGGTTTGGTTTTAGGACACTCCCCGACCCCCATGGATAACAAAATCCATGGATGCTCAAACCCTGTTATATGCAATAGAGTGGTAAAATGATCTCCCTTATATAAAATGGCAAAACTCAAGATTTGGTTTATGGGGGGAAATTAAAATATTTTTTAGTTATGGATGGTTGAATCCATGGAAATTGATGTTCAACTGTAATTGGGTCTCATATTAATAAATATTAAGAAATAGGTTAAATAACCCAGTTGGAAAGATAGCTGTGGTGCTAGTGCTTTCTATTCTGATCTTGAATACACAGGGATCCATTTTTTTCTATATAATCAAACATGCTAGGAATAAAACAGTGCATAGGTATTATCCTTTCAGATAATTGACAGAGATATTGGCTTCTTCTAGAACCCTCAGGAATCAGTCTCCAGTTCAATGTCTCCAGGAGTTGACAGGGCTACTGCTGAAATGCCACATTTTTCAGGATCATGTTTTCATTAATAGGTGACTCCACAAGATTAATGTATTTGATTGCATAGATTACGATTAAATGGTGAAAACTTTATTCAAACGACTGCCGCCAAAGCAGTGAGGTTGGTCAGAAAAATATACACTCAGGCAGTATGGCTGGTAAAATAAACAGGTGGAGAATTCACAGTGATTGTCAGTAGCTTTGGGAAAACCAGAGGAAGTACTCCTTTACCAAACACAATGCAGAATAAATTCACAGAATTCAGTGCCTCAGAATCAAATTAAGCTAATCATTTGGACTACAGTTCTCAGCATGCTGGGATATTCTGGCAGCTGTAGTTCCCAAACGTAACTTTTCCAAGCGCTGTACTCTGCTATAGTGATGCATTTTTAGTTTAGATTTTCAGCTCTAAAAGACAGTTAAACAGTTTTATGGAGATTAAATGTAGCAGTGCCTGTTGTCATGTTGTCTAATGGAACCTCCAGATTCTGAAGCAATATGTATATGTTTGGTCAAGACACTGGGAAAGATGAACCACTGATCAAATTCCCTTTTATAATGGAAGGTGCCCACATTCATTGGATTGGATTCATGATCAGGGTTCCATGGATGGAAGGAATTTGTTTAAAGAAGTTGCCTTTGTCTGATGGGGAATATGTATACAGAATCCTACTATTGTCTTGATACAGATACATGGACCATAAGCTGGCTATTTTTTAAAGGTTGCATGTTGTTGTTGTTTTATTCATTTATATCCTGCTTTTCTCCCAGTAATGGGACTCAGGACAGCTAACAACAGTATTTAAAACAACACGAATAACGAACTATACAAAAACATTAATAAAAGTATAAATATAAAATTTAAAAGTCAATTAAACAATTTATAAAACTTGCACATTAAAAATGCAAAATTCATTGAAAGACAATATACAGACCTTTTAATGCTGCACAGCATTAAAAGCCTAAACTTAACCAGTCTGTAAAACCCTGATAGCATAAAAAATAGATTCACAGAAAGAATAGCGGCGAGAAACTGACAATATAATGACTATATCATAACAATGTACCAATGGAATAGAACCACAATTCTCACATATATTTATATGTAGTAACACATATACTACCACATGTACTGTCTTGGCCAGATCCAACATCTTCAGGAACTGGCAATTTTAACTGGGCAAATGCATTCCTGGTCAATACAGAAACCTGGGCCTCCAGGCTCACAGGTGAATCCAGGAGTTCCCCCAAACTGTATTTTCAGGGGGGTATAAACCCATCTAACTGAGGCTGAATCCCTATTACCATATTTGTCTTTTGACTGACCAGGAGCACCTCTGGTTTATTTGGATTAACCTTCAGTTTGTTTGCCCTCATCTTCATTTTCTGCTGCTCCAGAGAACAGGACCTGGAGCAATGGATGCAAGCTATGAGAAAAGAGATTCCACCTCAACATTAGGAGGAACTTCCTGACAGTAAGGACTGTCCGACACTGGAACACACTCCCTTAGAGTGTAGTGGAGTCTCCTTCCTTAGAAGTCTTTAAACAGAGGCTGGATGCTCATCTGTCAGGGATGCTTTGATTGAGAGTTCCTGCATGGCAGGAGGGTTGGACTGGATGGCCCTTCTGGTCTCTTCCCACTCTACAATTCTATGATTCATCATGTTCAAGTTGTGTGAAAAATATTACTCTGAATTTGACCAGTGTATCATTATCAATTTATGCTGGTATAGACTCACATTATACCCTTCATGTGATGATTATCTGCATCAGAGGATAATCCCCGATCTGTGTGTGTCTCTTCCCTATCTAATTTTTCAGCTCCCCAAAGCACCCCATTATTTTTTTAAAAATAAAGGTTATTTCATTAAAAATTGGAGAGCCTTGCTTCTGAAAGCCTTATTCTACTTTAATACAAGGAATCCATGGCACCTTTTTTCTGATCAAAGATATGTTTTTTAGGAAATTAGAAGGGTACCGTATATACTCGACTATAAGTTGACCTCATATATAAGTTGAGGGCAAGTTTTGGGGCCAGAATTCTGGATTTTGATATGGCCTGTGGATAAGTCGAGGGTAAAACGTAGGCGCATGTATTGAAGGATGTACTGTAAAGAACGAAGCAAAGGAAAACAATGCCAAAAAACTTACAAAATTCCAGCTGGCATAACTATTTGTGCACATACTAAAGGCTGAATGGCTGAGAGAGTAGAAGGGGGTCAGTGCTTCTAGGGCAGATTAGACTCTTGTCTTTCACTACATATATGAATTAAATACAGTACTTAGATTGACCCGTGGATAAGTCGACTCAGGTATTTTGGGTCAATTTTTTAACCTAAATTTCTAGACTTATACATGAGTATATACAGTACTTCTGGCTGCTGGTGTCAGTAATGGAGTGGCCTATGATAAAAAGGGGATTGGTCCCTGGTCTTGCTAGAATTAGCTCGTTACAGTGAGCCCATCTGGGAATGTGTTCTCCTTATGCTCTAAGTGCGCAGCTGTCCATTAGATTTACAAATAATCCTTGCAATATTTCTAACAGTGAGAAAAATAGTGGCAAGCCAGGAAAAAATAAGGTTGATTTAAAAACGAATGCTCTTCATTTTAAAGCAGATAAGACTTTGGATTTGTCACCCTTGACTGCTTCTCATTAATTATTTTTGTCTTATTTAAAGAAACTTTTTATTCCAATTATCAATGTTTCTCTAAGGGTTGACCACTGAATTATATCCACACACACCCCCCCCCCCCCGTTTCTTTACTCTTCCTTTTTTAAACCTACCATTAGCAAGACTAAATATGCTTCTTTTTAATGGAAAAAAGTGATAAAGGCGAATGCCAAAGTTTAAACAAAAGCAGATGACTGTGATAGATTTTCTGGCAGGAAAGACAAAGAAGCAACTGTGAATCCCTTGACTAAGTGGCTATGTGTGTGTGCCTTCGAGTCACTTGTCAACTTACAACAGCCGCATGAATTTCATAGGATTTTCTTAGGCAAGGAGTATTCAGAGGTTGTTGTATTCTAAACCGATGCTATACCCTGTTAAATGGATTAAACAGAATCATAACTAGTTTAAATTGTCTTTTTCCCACCACTTCATTTGGAGGATAATTTATTACATTGAGATTGCTTAGGGGTGTTACAGACCCCACTGTTTTCCTGAACCAACCTCCCAGCTATCTTTAATCTGACTAGGTGACATTGCTCCAAGAAGCCCTCCTTTTGTTGGGAAATTGGGTTCCCAGTATTCAAACCACCAACTGTATTTCTTCAGGAACTAGCCATTCTTGAGCAATACACAAAAGTGTTGCTCACATTTTATTAGTGCAATTCCACTAGTATCACAAATACATAGTGAATAGTATCTGTGGCAGGTGTGTCTTACCAGGTGTGTTACAAGTTACACTTTCACCACAGGGGGAAAATGTGCAAAAATTGTCTACTGTTTTTATCATCCTCCTGCAGCCTGGTATTCTGCATTTACTCCGGTGTACACATGCACATTTGCAACATTAAAACAATCATATTCACATAGCCAAGCAAGCTCTCCCTTTCCCCACTTCTGTCACATATGGAAGTGAATATCACTTCCTGTGGTGAGTGCTACTAAAGTTAGAAAGTCATTATCATCACAGGAAAATAACAATATCTGGAAAACAGCCTGACTCCAATGTGCTTTTCTATTCCTTGCCAAATCACTTTCAGGTCTATATTTCACTACAGGAAAATTGCATTTCTGTGCTATCTTGAAAAGTTGCTCTTGAGTATTTGTTTTAAACCAAAGCCTTAAAGAGACAGAAGATGAAAGTTAATGAGGTATTTTTAACATTATTGTTCATTGCAGATCTTGTTATTGTGCACAGGTTATGGCCATATCTAGAGGTGTGGGCATATTGAAATTTGCCAGGCTGAAATTAGATATGTTTCTTCCTCTGGGTGTATCTAGATGTTAGCGAGGAAAACAACCAAATCATAAGAAGATGTATTTCTTGATTTGCTCAACTATGATGGGATTTTCTGAGTGCTGATGGGATGCTGGGTATAAAGAATGGTAAAGATTTATTTATTTTTTATCTGCCTTTGCAAATCTAGATATCATTTACTACTTCTGAGCTCGGAAGACAAATATTAAAAGAAGATATATTTTTCTCTTCTGCCTAGTCACACTTATTTCCCTCTTTCCATTACTGGCTGCATCTAGATTTGCATTATTATTATTTTTACTTGCCACTCTGCCCCATTTTCAAACATTCACAGCATATTTGCAAAGGCAAATTTAGAACTATCTCCTTCTTCAGTGCCATTCTGGCCATTTGCATGAAGAAAAGGAAGGAAGGAAAGGAAAGGAAAGGAATGAATACCACAGTAAATTATGCCTTGGATCCAAGGTTAAAATAAGTCTAGTGAAATCACTGTGACTTAAGTTTGTTGCATCTTACGTTAGTCACTTAAAGCCTGTCTAATTCAGTGAGTGTACTCTAAGTGTGACTGACTCTAAATCCAACCCTGTGTAATCTTGTAATTTTGGCTACATTTATGATCACTTTTTTTAAAAAAAAAAATCTAACTTTGTAAGTAGATAATAGGCAAAATAAATAAATAAATAAATGCATGATTGAATTTTATACCGTTTCCCCCTCACTTAAATGCCAACTCTAAGGCCCCACTTGAGGATACATGGAGAGAAGAATTAATCCTCCCCTCTCTTTGATCCCAACAAAATTGCAAGGCTAAAACTGTTTGCTGCAGGACACAAGTTGTTGTTGGCATCTACAGTATTAGCACCAATAGCGGGGGGGGGGGGGGGGGGAGGAGGGAAGAATTAACCCCCCCCCTATGATCCTGATGTACCTTGTGTTGTACTAAAAGTAACCCAAGTGAAATGCACTCATCCATTTTGTGCATTTTGGGTTCAATTTGGCCTCTGGGTTTGAGAGAGTATAACACATCCTTCATGATAGTGAGCATTGTGTGGTTGTGCTCAAGGCATTTTCACATGTGACATGTAAAACTCCCCATCCCCCCCCCCCCCCCGATCTATAAAACTAAATGTTAAAGCATTGGCTAGAATGTACATTTGAGTTACAAATGGCTCCCTTATGGTAGAAATTGTAATTGATTGCAGCCGACCCTCCTTACGTTTTGATTTCATCCCTTCTGCTTTCTAACATTCACATATGGCACACATAACCATAAAACAGAATCCAAAGAACTTTTTACAGTCACATGTGCACACTGTCTTAAATGGGTGTTTTTGAGTTGAGTGCTTCTGTTTCGCAAACTGTACAAAGGAGAAATAGGGAGAAGTACCAGGAGGGACAGAGCAATATGATTTACCTGTTACTAGTGCATCAAAAAGATTAATTGTGTAATTGTTGTTAATTGCTTTCAAGATGTATTGGTGTACGTCTGTGCACGCACGCACTCTGAGATTTGTTAATGTTGCTTCCCTTATTGTAGTCATACATCTCATTTTATGGATCTTATTTTCCAGTGGGATATTTAATCCTCTTGCAGTAAAATGAAAACACCAATGTAGTTCTCAAACATGAACACTATACTAACTTAAATCAACAAACTAGCAAGCTGCAACACTCTACCAACATCCATATCTGTTTGGCCAATGTTACAGGCAGAGCTGATCTTGGCATGAGATGCTACTGTGTGGCCATCTAAGCAGCACACTGAAGGAGCAATATTACTGTAAAACCAAATGGTAGCTACTATTGCCTTGAGTGAATGCCTTTCTTGTTGCTCAGGAAAAAGAGCGGGGTATAAATACAGTAAATAAATAATAAAATAAGATGGCAGGGAATAGGGAGTGGGACAAGGGGTATCCTGATGGTCTAGAGGAGAAATAGAAGAGCAAAAAATGTGCAACAGGTTATAACCAGAGTGATGAGAAAGATGACTCAAGGTTATAAGTAAGTTGCATATTGGTACATATCACCCAGGTGTCAGGTTTATACATATGCATCTCACTGTATTAATGCCACAAATGACACTCAGATGATTGACATGGAGAGCTAAATACAGTTGCTAGTCCTGACTGGAGTAGCCTCATTAACTTAATTACCAAAGGATAAGTGAACACTTATTGAAATTTCATTGATTCAAGTGTTTTCCCCCCAGTTGAAAGTAGCAATTGGCTTTCGGCCATATTGTTGTGTGCCTTCAAGTCATTTCTGACTTAGGATGAACCTAAGGCAAAGCTATCATAGGGTTTTCTTGGCAAGATTTGCTTTTTTGGGGGGGTTGTCTTTTTCTCCCACTGAGGCTGAGAGAGTGTGACATGCCTAAGTTCACCCAGTGGGTTTCCATGGCTGAGTGAAGATTCAAACACTGATTTCCATAGTTGTAGTCCAGTGCTCAAACCACTACACCAGAGTGGCTCCTTTTCAGCCATAGGAACTACACTTGTTCTTGTGCTGAGGTGACTTCTGTTTAAGAAGTGCATCATGTGTGAAACAGCACTAAGAATACATATCATCCAACTGTCCTGATTTGGCAGATTAATCCTCTGCCATTCCATTTCCCCCCCAGCTGATGTTAAAATGCCCAGGTTTCTTTCTCGTCCTCCTCCATTCCCATGTTGTTCTCGACTTACTGCAAACTGAGTTCCAAGTGCAAGAGCAGTTTGCACTGAGTTAACTGGGGAGGGAATAGAGGAGGGATGGAGGTTTTTTTCCTCCCAGTAGAGTCAGGCAAAAACCAACTGCTGTACCCTTTCCTAGCTTGTGTGCCCTTCATTCATAATTTTTGCCATCTTCATATTGGTGGGAAACCATGTGTCCCAGTTTTCATCTGAGATATCCTTGGTGCTCTCTCTCTCTCTGGAGGGGCACTATGTCCTACAATTTCCATTCCAAAATGTGGTGGAAGAGCCCAGATTTCCACTTCTGTCTAAACTAGACCGTTGTGCAGAAACAGATATAGATACATAATGTAATGGATGTATAGTATTCAGTATTTCCTTCCTTTACAGTGCTGTATACCTTGATCTTATTAATAATGTTGCCATTCTGGCCATATTCTGATGGAGAAGGGCAAACATTGTCTCCCTCTTTAAAAAGAGGAAAAAAGACGATCTCAACAATTATCGTCCAGTTAGTCTGACATCAATACCAGGAAAGATTCTAGGACAGATAATTAAACAGAGAGTCTGTGAACTCTGTAGAAGGGAATGTCATAAACACAAAAAATCAACATGGGTTTCAAAAAAACAAGTCATGCCAGACCAATCTGATCGCTTTTTTTATAGAATTACCAGCTTAGTAGATGAAGAGAATGCTGTGGATATAGCATATCTTGATCTCAGTAGAACTTTTGACAGGGTTCCCCATGAAATTCTGGCGAACAAGCCAGTAAAATGTAGGCTAGACAAGGTAACTGCTACATGGATTTGTAATTGGTTGAAAGAATGAACCCAAAGGGTGCTCAACAATGGCTGCTCTTCATCCTGGAGAGAAGTGACCAGTGGAGTGCCACAGGGTTCTGTCCTGGGCCCAGTGTTATTCAACATCAATGACAGATGAAAGAACAGAGGGCATGCTTATCAAATTTGCAGATGACACCAAATTAGGAGTAGTAGCTAATATACCAGAGGAGAGGATGAAAATCCAAAATGACCTTAATAGATTAGAAAGCTGGGCCAAAGCTAACAAAATGAATTTCAACTGGGAGAAATGTAAGGTACTGCACTTCGGGTGAAAAAATGAAATGCACCTGGCTGAATGTGACTACATGTGAAAGGGATCTAGGAGTCCAAGTAGATCACAAGTTGAATGTGAGTCAACAGTGTGTGATGTAGCAGCTAAAAAGGCCAATGCGATTTTAGGCTGCATCAATAGAAGTTTAGTGTCTAGATCAAGGGAAGTAATAGTGCCACTGTATTCTGCTTTGGTCAGGCCCCACATGGAATACTGTGTCCAATTCTGGGCATCACATTCAAAAAGAATGTTGAGAAGCTGGAGCATGTCCAGAGAAGGGCGACCAAAGGGATGAAAACCATGCCCTATGAGGAACGACTTAGGGAACTGGATATGCTTACCCTGGAGAAGAGATGGTTAAGAGATGATATGATACCCCTGGTAAATATTTGAAGGGATGTCATATGGAGGAGGGAGCAAGCTTGTTTTCTGCTGCTCCAGAGAACAGGACCCAGAACAATGGATGCAAGCTACAGGAAAAGAGATTACTATTTGATGTTCTTGTGGTGCCTGTTTATTGAACCATTTCCTGTATTGCTATGTACTGTATATGCATTATCCTACTTGAGAGTATGTATTTTCCCTGGAAAATGTTTAACTATCCATTATGAAGCCTCGCCCTCCCTCCAGTCCATCTCCCTTGGTCCAGGCCTTGGAGGTAGAGAGGAACTGCTGGACCTCTTACCCTTTCCCTCCACCACCCCCCTTCTCCTTCTGTGTCTTGTCTTTTTAGATTGTAAGCCCGAGGGCAGGGAATCGTCTAACTAAAAGATTGTATGTACAGCGCTGTGTAAATTTACAGCGCTTCATAAATAAAGGTTAATAATAATAATAATAATTCCATCCTCAACATTAGGAGACAGTAAGGGCTGTTCGACAGTGGAACACACTCCCTCGGAGATTAGTGGAGTCTCCCTCTATGGAAGACTTTAAACAGAGGCTGGATGGCCATCTGTCAGGTATGCTTTGATCCTGCATGGCAAGGGATTGGACTGGATGTCCATGTGATCTCTTCCAACTCTATGATTCTATGTCACTTGGCCACATGTGCACCAGTTTTTATTTGTGAAATGTTAGTGGGTATGAGAACGGGGGGGGGGGGGCACAAATATTTAATTGGATGTAGAATACACCTTACCCACAGTTGTTTCATTTCAAGCATCAATTAGTTCCTCATCTTTTGAAGCTTTGTTATTCATCTACCATTACATGTTTCTAGTCCAAAGATGCTTAACTGAGATCACGTTTTCTGCCTCCAGGTATCATCATGGACTGCACCAGAGAAGTGTGGAATGGGATTTTTTTTAAAAAAGCAAAAGGTAGAAGTGGTCAGATGCCTAATTTGGAGGACTTTAGAATCTTAATTCTTTCGTTTGCATGGGCATTGGGAGCAGGAGATGCCTCAAGGCTGTAAAAATGGTAGAATATCTGCATTTTGCCAATCTCTGGCCTAAATCCAACATTCAGTTAGTGCAATGGGACTTCTTCCTGACCCCATGTCCTTTCATGCCACCTGAAAACATTCTCTGAGGAATTTCCCAGGCTTGGGGAGGAGCTGAAGTGGGAGGGTTTCCTGTGTTGTTGATGGAAGCAGTTGAATCCATAGAAAGCTCTATTGGGTCATGTCCGTTACCATGCAAATACATTTTCAGGGGCAATGCAGTACCAATGGAGAACGAAAGAAAACTACCAAACCAAGGATAAATATAGATGTTATTACATAGATATGTACATGTTAGGACATATTTTATTGCTTTGTTGGAAATGTTAGTATTGCTTAAACCGGTGTTTAAAGTGAATAGTGTCATGTCTCTTCAGTAGTGGGAAATGTTTCTCAGAAACTACCAAGCAAAGCTACAGCGGCATACAATGTTCTTATCAAGCACACTTCCCAAGTTTGAATTTCCTACTATCTGGATATTTGAAAAGCAACAATAACAATTGAATCTTCTTTTTTACTTGTGTAATGTGCAAAGGGGAAGTGGGCATGGGAGACAATAATTGTTTCTCTGTTTTGCTTTCAAAATGTGTAGAAGGTGGAGACAGTATTGCCCTGGCTTTGCTTTATCAACAGTATTTTTTTTATCTTTAGTTTATTGCTTTTAACATATGTTGGCTGTTTATGATGTGTGCCAAGAGAAAACACTATTTTACTGTCTTCTTGTCCACTATTTTCATAATCTGTTCTTCTGTGCCAGCATTCCAGTTATGTGCCTTTGTAACACCACCAAAAATTGTAATTGCATTCATCCATGAAAAACCTTCACACAGCATATTTCCCAGGTTTCGGGAGATATCTCAGCAAGCCATTTAAACTTGCTTTTCTCCTTCACTCTTCTCGCATTACCAAACATTAATCATATTTCCCCTCTGCATAATACAGTCTTGGCATTTTTATCCTTTTTTTGAAAATATTTTCATTGTGTCATTCATTTGAAGTGCATACTTAAATAATTGTAATCAGCTAGGAATCTAGAACGAAATGTAAGCTGTTTCAATGGGAACCCAGAGGCTATCAACATTGTTAATGCCCTCCAGCCATACAAAGCAGCAACAACAACAACAAACAAGAACGACTCCTTTTTTTAAGTCTGGCTGCACCAGAAATAGGCAAAGGCCCGCACTCCAGCTGTCACTGGATTGCAACTCCCCTTAGTCCTACCTTTCAACTGCCCTATTTCCCTGCATGCACCTTGTCTTATCTGTCTGCAGAGGTTAAGTAGGGTCTGGTTGGGAGTCAGTCAGATAATACCAGGAAATTCCAATTAGATCTAGGAAATAATTCTACTTGAAATCCTGAAGAACCATTGCCAGTCAAATTTAACAGTGCTAAACTATAAGGCATTTTCCTATGTTCCAACAAAGCCAGTGAGGGAAAACTATGGAGGTTTAAGTCCAACGTCATGAGGAGAGCTTCATTTTGCTCTCTTGTGATCTACACTGTAGTTTCTATAGTATTTTTCAGAGTTTTAATACTTGGAGTCAAAGGCCTTTTATTTTTTACAGTTCCAAATTAGAGACAGCATTTAGTTTTATGCTTAAAAAAGATCTAGGAGAAGCAATAGGTGATACTCCTTGCAAAGATAGGATAGCGCAGATGACACCAAATTAGGAGAAGAGCAGAGCAGAGGATGAAAATTCAAAATGACCTTAATAGATTAGAAAGCTGGGCCAAAGCTAACAAAATGAATTTCAACCAGGAGAAATGTAAGGTACTGCACTTAGGGCAGTACCTTACATTATATAATGTTCTTTTCATCTCTTCACCTAGTAATTCAGGGCTAAGGGATGTGGCAATTTTCTCAAGGACAATGCTTCTGCAGTTTCCTGTGCTTGCCAGCTATAGCTTGGATGGCATAAGGAACTCCCGACACACTTTCCCACTTTGGAATGATGTCTGATAGTACTTGCATATTGGCAGAAACAGGCAGACATCAATGCTGCAAAGGCCACATAATGCTAAACTGTGATCTTTTAGTTCTGCTGGGAAATATTTGTCTTCTTTCAACTACTAGTTTCTGAATATCAGGTCTATTGTGGCTTCATGGGTAGTGGCTTCATAGACTTCTTTCACAGATTGGAGATGTGAAAAATATTCACACATTTCCTCCTTACTTAATGGAAAGATTTGTCAACACCTTGAGACAATACACCAGGAAAAAGAAAAAGTCAATCATGAGATTCTCAACTGTCATTGTTGTGTGCCTTGATGTTGTTTCTGACTTATGCCAACCCTAAGCTGACCATGACACAGGATTTTCTTGCCAAGGTTTGTTTGGGAGTGGAGGAGGTTGCTTGTGCTTTCCTCTGAGTCTGAGAGAGTGTGATTTGGCCAAAGTCACCCAGTGGGTTTCCATGGATGAGCAGGGATTTAAATCCTAGTATCCAAAGTCAAAGCTCTCTTTATTGCAAAAACAATGTTTTTGGCACACAATTTTTGCAGAACATTTTGCAATGGGTTTTTTTCACGAAGAGGTAAATTTTCTCAAAATGCAGTGTTTTGTGCAAGAAATTTAAAAATATCACAAAAGCAAGTCTTGTTATACCATAAATAAATAAATCTTTAAAAATTTGGAGAAAACTCATAATCCTGCCCAGCAAAGAAAAAAAAATTGAAAAGTGTATACTCTTTTGCATGAGAACAAAATAAGCAAAGTTTTACAGCTCTCTCTCAGTTTGTTTGGATTTCACCATCTCAGTAGCTTAATTTTGAAATGTTTTGGTTGTGAGAGATGGTCTGGAGAAATAATAGGGCCGTTGCCCAAAACAAGATGAATATCTGTGCTTTCATATTTCTCCTTCTAGTAACATTGATAAGTAGGAGAGTTGGCAGGAGGTGAGGGAGACAGAGTAAAGACAGGAGGATTTTGTAAACAGAAGTTGGCAGGCCAGGGTCTTCACAAGGCAGGACCTTGGTGACAAATCAGTAAAATAGGAGTAACACCAGTTATGCTGGTCTGAATTGCACAAGATGTTTCTTAGAGTTTAAAGTAGTTGGAAATGGTATCACACTGTTCCCAGAACAAAAAGAGCACTCCAGGAAACATATATGGTCACTATGCTATGTCAGTATCAAAGACAGAAGCTTATTGATGGAGAGAAGGAAGAACTATGGATTAGAGTCTGTATATTAGGAAGGAGGCTCAAGTTCAGGACCTTTCTGTTAGGTTTCTCTGAAATTCTCCAAAGGAGGACAGTAGTTCTACAAAGCAGGTAAAAATAGCATACTGTAATGTGTCAGAGCCCTCAGATGTGTGTTTTGTGTACCTCTAAAAATAACTTCAATGACAGTTTCTTCTGCTAGTGGTCCTTGTAGAAAAGGATGAAAATAACCAGAGGGAACTATTATACAGAAGTTTGAAAAACTAAAATAGAAAAATGTCTGTAATACAAAACTATAAATTCACAGATCTGATAATCACTGGTTAGTCATAGCACTGAGCTTGTTTTTGAAGAGATTTTCAGTAGGTTATTTAGAAGTCAAGGCAGTATTTGATATTCAAATGTATAAATTACATCATAAACACACATATCAGAAAGAAAATGGGTGCAGTCAGCATGATGCTTTTATTTGAAATAAATAATTATGTTCAGAGGATACAAATTCTGTTATGTCACTCTTTATGGAAATAGTGTATTGCAATATATTTCACATATCTGCTTCTACCTTTGTTCTTTAGAAACAGGTGTGGGGATTGAGTCCCTATTCAGACAGAGAATCTTTCCTTTCTAATGCCTAAAAAGGCAAAAAGAAAAAAAAAGGCAAAAAAAAAAAAAGAGGGGGTAATCAGCAACAACACAAATGCAAAATAGTGTTTTGGTGTTTTCACAGTATTATTGTTAGCTGTGATGTAAGAATGGATTTTAATATCTCGTGCTAATGAGCAATTTATCTCCTACTAATTAGTGTTTAGATAAAATGGCAGCACATTTCTCTCTTTGGGTAGAATTCAAAATAAAGGGAGGTTGATTGATGTACTTACTAGTTTATTAATCACAGATCCATCTGCCTTTGTAGAATCCTTTATTCTGTGCAGGGTTTCAAAGGTTTGCCAATCAAATGCATTCCTGGAGTTCCAGGGAACCTTGAAGTTTACTGGAAAGGAGTGCCTGTATAACACATGTCCATAACCAGAATCTTCCGTTTGTGGTGGATGAAATCACTCCTCTTGTTGGGTGAATCTTAAGCCATAAAAGCAAATACAGACATACATCATAAAAAAGACTGAACTTTTTTATTTTGCTCATAATGATGCGCTAGTATTATTTGGCTACTGTTTACACTGCTGTTACAAAAGAAAAGTTTACAAGTTTCAGCCAAGGTGTGTTCATTATTGTCTTGTCTTTTCTGGATTTCTTTCTGTACAACATAGGGACACTGTGGGGAACACCATTTTAATCACAGAAGGTTAGTCTTTCCCTATGTGGTGTTCTCCAGATATATTGAACTGCAGCTTTCATCTTCCCCAGGGGAAGTAGTCCAGTATTTTGGGAGAGCACCAGGTTGGGGGAAGCTGCTGCTATAGGCAACAGGAGGAGACTGGATGACAATTCAGAGAAATACTATCCAAGTCTGAGGTGGGAACTGTTGAGAATTCCCTCACCATTAGCTTTGTTATTTAGGGCTGCTGGGAGATGCAGTTCAGCATCTGGAGAGCTTCATAATTTCCACCTTTGATTAAATTGAAGGCAGAGTCGAGAGCTTTTGCCAATATCTTTCCATATCATGAGTGCAAGGTCATGCACAAGACTCTTACTACCTTTCTTTCTATTGTGAGGAAATAATTAGTTACTTGAACCTATAATAAAGTTCTTATCAATATACCAAGGACAGCCTCTTGGTTATGCAGAGAATATTATGCAGAGAATACAGGTTAATCAGAGTTCTGTTGTAAATTTAATTGAAGCACCCTTCAAATGGGTTAGTGAATCTAATATTCCCTGAATTGTCTCTTTGGACTGCAACTGTGACAAAAAATAAAAACAAAAACATGGATCACCTATTAGCTCAGAGTATAGCACTTTTGGCTCTTCAGATTTTTTTAAGCACAATTCCTGGAGGTCCTAGCCAGTGCAGCCAGTGGTAAAAGAATATGACAATTGTAGTCCAGAATGTTTGAAGGCCCAAAGGTCCCCAAATCCTATAAAGTGGTGGTGGGAATGTCTGTGCTTCTGTATGATGTGAAACATCTCACAAACAGCATCATTAGTACGGTCAGAAGTGCAAAAATGCAGGATGACCATTATTAAAGGAGTACAGTATTATTACTATTATAAAGGAGTAATATTAGAATTTTTAGGTTTTAAAAACCTGGTTTCTTTCTCCCTCACAAGAGAACCAGTTCTTGTGTAATTGCAGATTTACTTCTGTGGAATCCATCCAGCCATCCACTTCTTGTTGGCTGGTTGTATTCCACAGCTGACCAAATACAAACTCTTCATAGGTCACAGAGAACAAATTTACTGCTTTCTTGAAAAAGATAAAAATCTTTGGTAGGCTACACTGATGACCTTTACGGAGCACATTTCTATTGCTGTGTTTCTAGTGTGATAACATTGTTTTGTTCTTATGCAGTTGCTTTCATGCTTTAGTAAAATTGAAGTTCATGCAGAATTTGGAACTAACTATACACAGATTTTTTATACACGGATTCAAGCATCCACAGTTTGAAAATGTTCAAAAAAAGTATAAATTTCAAATATCAAACCTTGATTTTCCATTTTTTATAAGGGAAACCATTTTGCTATGTCATTATGTTTAATGGGACTTGAGCATACATGGATTTTGTTATACACGGGGGATCTTGGAACCAAACCCCAGCATTTAACAAGGGTCCACTGTAGTTAAAATAAACACATTACTTTTTTACTTCCCTCACCTTTAATGCTGTCACTCCTATCCAAGGGCAGCTAGTTAACTTACCCAGCTAGTGTATTTATTAGTAAAAGACCATGGGTTCCAGAAAGCTTTTATTCTGGGGTGGTGTGGGCAGGCAGCAGGTTCTCCAACCCTCTGCTGATGACTATGTCCATGAGGCTGCCACATCTTGTGGTATACAAGAGGAAGGCCCCCCAATTATGATTTCCCTTCCTTCCAAATAAAGTAAGTAGAGCATGTACTATTGATTGGTCCACCCACTTGAATAACTATTGCCTGAACAGAGCAAGACTTGGGCCTCAGGTGGAGGCTAATTTGGCAGGAAAGGATACTGATTTGATACATAACACATGGTGGCACTGTTAGCAGGAGGGAGATTTATAGTTCTGCAGCAGTTCGCATGTTTCACAACTTTCGTTCAGCTAAATCAGGCTGGGTTCAAAGCTAGATGGGAGAACATGTGGATGCTGCTTTTTGTTGATTATGCACAATACCTGGGGCCTTTTCATACTATGCTATTGTAATATTGTAGTTCTACTTCAACTGCTATGTTACCATCCTATGGAATTCAGGGATATGCAGTTTAGGGAGAAGTATTTTCTCAGCCAGAGAGCTCTAGTGCCTCACTAGACTACAAACCTCAGCTTACCTTTAGGTGCAGTTATGGCAGTTAATTGTGTAGTGGGAAAGGGCCCCAGGAGACAGAGGTGAATCAGAAATTCCTTTCCCCCAATGATTTTTTCATGGACAGGACTATGCAATCCATACATTGGGTCTACAACTTAGTGACCCTGCATAGCTCTGTGGGATTTGTATATTCATGTAAGAAGGAAAGGTGAAGATTGAGGCCGGTTACAGACTGGCACTTGGGACGTCCGCAGGACGTCCCATTTTAAAAAAGGGGCGTCTCTTCTAGACGCCCCTGGCTCTAATACGGACTCTGTCCGTACAATATGGCGCCGGCCGTTCCACACGGCCGGCGCCATCTTTAGGTATCAGACGCTGTGTGTCCGAACGTGTTGCAGCGCTAATGACGTTGCGAGTGCGCCAGCGGCGCCTCGCAACATCATTAGGGCACCACAGAATTGAAGCTCCATTTTGGAGCTTCTTTTTTGCTCCACAAAGGAGCTGCGCGGTGTGGCTGCGACGGCTCCCTTACGGAGCAAACGGTGGCAGCGGCAGACCGCCTCAAAGCGGCGGTCTATAACCCGCCTTAGTTGTGAGTCTTCTTACTGCCTTACTAATAGACTTCCCTCTTGTAAAATGTTTTAGAATAAATACAGCATTATTTTGAAAATGTAAAGGTTGATAATTGTTGGTATCATCCAGTTAATCTCCCAGGTGACATTTAGTCATTTCTTAATTTATTATGTGCTTGTTTTGTCATCACCACTGATTTTTGATTCTCATAATCACTGGTTGCTAAACAGGAAATAGTCTACCAGAGTTTAGACACAAGAGTGTTTTTCAATGACAAAATAAAACAATAGATTTAACAAACATCATGTCTAATAAGCATTTTCCAATGCAGTTGTTTCCTAAAATGATAAATACATTTAGTAATTACAGGCTCAGAAAGGATATCAATGCATTCAAGGTTCATATATGGGCCCTGTATAAATATAACTCAATTAAGTGTGAAGTCCACCTAATGAGAGTCAGAGTGTATTGAATATCTGCATTTTTCTTTTCTCCTCCTCCTCCTCTTCTGTTCCAATCCATTTCCCTACTTCCACTCCTTATCATTAACCATGGTTTTCCATTACATTTGTATGGATTTAGACAATGTTTAAGCTCTTAACCAAATTCTGAAAATAGGATTTAAAGCAGGTTTCAAGAAAATCTGGTTCATCTTGATCATGGTTGGAGAATAACAAATATATCTTTTTTCTCCCTCTTAATATTCACTTTATTTTTAATTTCAATTTTTTTCCTATGAAATGTATGAAGAAATTCCTAAATTTGGTAAACCACACAATATTTTCAACCACCTTCCCTAGTCATATTCAATCAGTACAGCCATATCAGTTTGCAGGGGAATTTTAATACATACTACCCATTTAGCTGTCAGTGATAGGGGAGTGAGTCAGAAAAAATGTGGGAAGAACCTTGAATGTGTTTGAATATACAGAGATTAAAAGAAAGAATTAAAAACATGACTAACAAAGGTGAGAAGAATTTGATCTGAAGAATGAAGGAGAAAAGTGTATATTCTCCCACTTTGCAGATAATATTGTTTATAGGGATCTGTTGAATGTTTACTTTTACTTTTACTGTTGAATTTTTGATGAAACGTCTAGTTGGGGTTTGCTGCCTAATTTAATCATTTCTTTATAATTCAACAATATATTTTTATATCTGAATAACGTTAGAAATCTTTACAGTCTTAGTGGAGTCGAAGGCTTTCCCGGCCAGCATCCATAGTTTTTTGTGGGGTCTTCGGGCTATGTGGCCATGTTCTAGAAGAGTTTCTTCCTGATGTTTCACCAGCATCTGTGGCTGACATCTTCGGAGAATGCTTGCCTGGAAAGAAGTTGCAGCTGTGGACAAGTCTAAATAGGGACCACCAAATGCAGTGTGCAAACAAGAATCAAGAAACACGAGAGACACTGCAGACTGGATCAGCCAGAAAAATCAGCAGTAGCAGAACATGGTATAAACCACACTGGGCATAAAATGCTGTTTGAAAACACTGAAATTCTGGACCATGCCAACAACTATCATGTCAGGATGCACAGGGAAGCCATTGAAATCCACAAACACCTGGACAATTTGGCTACCAGTCCTGAAAAATAGCAAGATGAAGACTCAACAAATGCAAATGAGAAAACTCCCAGGGTCAGAGGTTTCCCAGAAGACAACGAGCACTAATCAAGCAGACAAATTAATCCTCTTTTGCATACCCTCCCACCCTGAGGCCTGCCATTAGCAACAGAACAATAGACATGCAAATCACTCCTGCCTTCCCAGGGTCACACAGTATATACATACCCAACTCCTTTCCAGGCAAGCATTCTCTGAAGATGCCAGCCACAGATGCTGGTGAAACATCAGGAAGAAACTCTTCTAGAACATGGCCACATAGCCTGAAAAACCCACAAAAAACTTTACAGTCTTACTTTGCATTTTGTATATAGTTCTTAGTTTATTTTTAGTAATTGTATCTCATTAATATAACTAGTCTAGACAACCAGAGTGCTTCTGGTACTTCCTCCGTACTTTAATACTTTGGTACTTTGAACAGATCTGTCATATTCATGTTAATTTATCTGCATCTCACAGTTATTGAAATGTCAAGAACAGAACACACTTCCTATTATTTGTTATCTCAGTGCCAGTGCCTTGAAGAAGGAAGAGGAATAATAATGACTATTACCTCCATGTCTCAGCATGAAAGAAAATTGTGGTTGAATTATGTGAGAGTGAAGTTTCATCGTTAGCTACTTTTTAATAGCAACAATAAACTACAGTAATATAATAATAATATAATAAATTTTTATTTATATACCGCCCTGTGATGAACCAATCCGGGCGGTTTACAACACTAAAATAACATACATCATAAAAACAATATATTTCCCTCCCCCCTTAAAAAGTTATTAAACAACATATCTAATGTAAAACCACAATAACTAGTTAAAATAACAATAAATTAAAAATAATACCAACCAACAAACCACTGCAACTTCAGTTCTAGAGAAAAGAAAAAAAGAAAAGAAAGGGGGCTTTGGAGACATTACTGAGGAGGGGGGAGATCCTGAGATCCTGAGGCTGGGATATTTCAGTCTGGGAAGGCCTGCCTGAAGAGATCCGTCTTGACAGCCTTTTTGAAGCTGTCCAAAGATGTTAATTGACGGATCTCGTCCGGCAGGTCGTTCCAGAGCCTGGAGGCGACAGCAAAAAAAGCCCTCCGGGAGGTCGTCACAAGCCTCAATTTTTGAGGCTGCAACAAGTTCCTCCCAGAGGACC
>NC_056526.1:30069196-30108297 GCF_019175285.1 Sceloporus undulatus
GAGGCTGGGATATTTCAGTCTGGGAAGGCCTGCCTGAAGAGATCCGTCTTGACAGCCTTTTTGAAGCTGTCCAAAGATGTTAATTGACGGATCTCGTCCGGCAGGTCGTTCCAGAGCCTGGGGGCGACAGCAAAAAAAGCCCTCCGGGAGGTCGCCACAACCCTCGATTTTTGAGGCTGCAACAAGTTCCTCCCAGAGGACCGGAGAGCACAGGGAGGATTGTATGGGAAGAGGCGGTCTCTGAGATAGCTTGGACCCAGTGATTGCCTTTCTTTTTTACACTTAGTAAAATAAAAGTGGAGGGACTACAAACCCAGAATTCCTAGCACTGGCCAAGCTGGCTGGGGGATTCTGAGACTTGTAGTCCATAAAGTAATTTTATCTAGCTCCAAACCAAAGTAACACCTGATTTTACTACTATACTGTAGTAAAATTTTACACTGGGCCCTTTCCTTAGGTGGGGGATCTGTTCTGGATCCCCCGCATAAGGGAAAATCCGCCCATGCTTGAGCCCCATAAGAAATAATGGGGCACGTGCATGTGATGGAGCGGCACGTGCACGCCATTGCTTCCCTCCCCAAGCAGCTTCTGCATAAGCTGGAAGCTGTGTAGATTATATCCGCGCATGGCGCGGGTGCACTGTACTACTGTACAGAACACACACTGAACATTTTTGTCATTTTTTTCTGTGTAGTTGTTTCTGGTTTCTGTGGTCTAAGGAGGGCCTGCTTACCATACCATGGTCTAGGCAAGTTCATTTAGTCACAGAGTAGAAGAAGGTCTTCCCTGTTGTATTGGCCATCATGTAGAATTTTCTTCCCATTGAGATCATGTTTGCTCCCAACACAGGGCAACTTATAATGCCAATCATAGATTTGTTTCCCCAAGCAATTATAGTAGGATATTTATCTATTTTCTTACTTTGCCCTTCTGTTACCATTTTATCAGCTGCCATTATTGTATTTTTCAAGTTCTTAATATTGTAAACTGCTTTGCAGTTTTTTGAAATGAAAAGCCATATAAACATTTCTTGAATAAATAAATAAAGACAACCATTCCTAATGATGAGGTTTTAAAAAGTTATCCACTGCCCACCACCAGTGTGTTTGGTTTTGGAGATCTCCTTTGAGGAGGAAGAAAATAGCTTACTTTTTCAGACAGAGATGGTGTAGTTCAATCATAAGACTACCAATCTAGGGATGTCTTGTCAGGATGATTGCTTAGATGCTATGCCTTCAGGTGATTCCCAAACACTGTCTTGTCTTCCATGTTATAGGAGCCTTCTATATACACATAGGTAAGGTAAGAGATCTGAATCCATGTCAGTAAACTAGGTATGCATAGCACTAAAGAGTTTCAGTATTTTAAATTGGGGATACTCTTCGAAATGTTTGTTGTTGCTTTTTACTACAACTCCCAAAATCCTTCAGTCAACATAGCCATGCTATCTGGGGGACTCTGAGATTTGTAATCCAAATGATTTTTTTTAAATGCTTAAACTCAGATTGAGTACTGTTGCCCATGTGTGTAGTGCTGAGCATAGTAGAAGGAATGAAGCTGACAGGCAGAAGGCAGGCATATGAGGAACCATCCAGTACTGAATAATGGGGCAGCAGAAAGCAAGGACATTTATTTGCATAATCTTCCAGTGACAGATGAGAAAAGATTTGGCAGTGGTAGTTTATAGAGATGTTGTGCAGGAGTTTGATTCAGAATGACAGGTGAAAACACAACAGTAATAGCTAGGAAAATAGGCAATGTCTTTTGCATATTCAGACTTTGCAAGTCTACAGCACCAACCTACTTGACAGATTAAACAGTGTGGTTGAAGCAGAAAAAATATACAACTCATTAGGTTGTATTGAAATAGAAAAGACCTTGAACTGAGGGGCAACATGCAGCCATAATTTCTCTAGGTTTGCTATTTTTTCCATTCTAAGAAGTCTCCTCCAATCATAACATTTTCTAAACCAAATCCCAGGGTCTTTGATAGATGTGGATTCACACTCTGGATCCTTTGTGAAATATACATGCTTATGGATGATTTTGAATAGGGTCATCGCAAGACATTTTGCTGCCAGAGTGACAGACCCCAAATCAAGATGCACTGCACCCAAGCTAATTTGGTACCTAAAGCAGAAAATATCCCAAACACCTCTTTGCTCACAGAGGCTGTAAACATAATAAGAAAAGCAGTACTAAGTAACAATTTACTGCCTTTTCAGGGTACCCAAAATCTTCTAGGCAGCTTGCTGACTCTGCTTAATGGTAGGTCTGTCTCTGCTGTTGCTCTCATAATTAAAAGGTTTGTGGATGGGTGTGTGTGTGCTAAAATGCAGCAAACTGAGTTATTTATTTACTTACTTACTTGACAGCTGCTTCTGTTTCTAAGCAGACTAAATATCCACAAAAGTGTGTAGGCCTTACTAGTCTCTTCTTTGGTTACTACCAACCTTTTCTTCTTTCCTCTAAGTCCTGTTTTAGGCTTGAGAGAGAGGCAGGATCTTTGCACTCAGATGTGTGGGAGGGAGCAGCAGCAGCCAGTTCCTTAACCTGGGGCTACATAAGTGTAGCCACCAACAGGGTTCCAGTCAGCAACAGGCTGCTGTTGAAATACAGAGGCTTGTTTCCATAAATGTATTCCACCAATTTACATGTCATACACAAGAGAACCCACATGACCCATGGCATGCTAGCTGGCAGTTTGTTTATGAAATCCAGTTCACACAACAAGTTGCTGATGATCCTGATTCAAAAGAAAGTGGACCCACAACATAGCAGAAGGCTAAAACTAAAAGTTCTGACTTCCACAGTTACTTCCACAGCTAACTGCATATTTACTAAAAGAGCTGGACATACTCACCCATAGAAAGTTGACAAATTTGTAGGAATATAATAGCTTTTTATGAAAGAGCTCCACAATTTCTGATTCACGAAGTCAGACTCAGGCCACCAACAATTTCCAGTATTAGGGAGGTATCAAAATTGGAAGATAGATTCAAACCTCAAACTCCATCGAGTCACTACATTCAGCTCAATGGATTATCATTGAATCATAGAATCGTAGAGTTGGAAGAGACTGCAAGGGCCTTCCAGTCCAACCCCCTGCCATGCAGGAAATCACAATCAAAGCATTATCATGCGCGGATGCTGCTTTTACATTTTAACTACTGTGTAATGTTCAAAGGTGAACACGATGTATAGAACAAGAAAATATGTGGCAGCCTATATTTAAAATTTTTAAAAGAATACTTAACTACCCTTCATGTTTATGTACAGTTAGTTATGGACTTTAATGTCGTGATTTTATACATACTTATTGTGACATGACATGACATTATTACGGCATACCGCCAGTACAAAACTAGAATACAATAATGACCAAATACAGTGGTGCCTCGGGTTACGAAATTAATTCGTTCCGCCATTCCTTTCGTAACCCGAAAATTTCGTAACCCGAAACACTTTTCCGTTAGCACTGGAAAGCCTATAGCTGCACTTTGCAGCATTTGAATTTCGCGCCGAAATGAATTTCGTAACCCGAAAAATATTTCGTAACCCGAAACAGTTTTTGCCAATCCAACTTTTTCGTATCCCGGAAATTTCGTAACCCGATCATTTCGTATCCCGAGGCACCACTGTATCCATATAGACACGATACAGTCATGATGTCCATACAAACCAATGAGAAATCTAAAATGGAATAAAACTCTCTATCATGTGCCAAGTTACAGGGGAATTTAAAAGGATTATAGAAATATTACAAAAGGGTTTCTTTGGCTTAGTCATTTAAGTGTCAATAGCAAGAAAATAATAAAAAATATAAAAAAGTATATCCCATCCATATACATATAGATAGTATCATCAAACAATTTATAAAAAACAGATAAAAATTCATACAATAAGTCACATAATATCTGCAGTAATAATGGCAGCTATAGTTAATTTTACAAGGTTTAATGTATCTGTTTCAAATATCTTATATGGAGAGTAATAGCAGCTGCAAGGAATTTAGCAACTCTGCTGGTTATATTTTAGCAGTCTGCTAAAAGATATTCCATACTTATTGTTATATGCTTTTTTGCAATTTAGATTTACACTTAGGTCCAAAACACACTGCAGAAATAATCCAGTTTGAGACTACTTTAACTGCTTTGGCTCAGTGGTAGGGAATGCTTGGAATTGTAGTTTATTGTGGCACCAAAGCTCTCTGAAAGAGAAGGCTAGATGTCTCACAGAACTACAGTTCCCAAAATTCCCTAGCCAGGGAGCCAGGGCAGTTGAAGTGGTCCCAAGATGAATTATTTCTGCACTGTGTTTTGGACCTTTGTCACCCTTTCCTTCCTTTTTCTACTAATTAGCTGAAAGTTTAGGTATCCCGAGTGGTAACTGCACTCCTCTGCTGCAGCAAAAACCAGAAACAATATTGTGCCACCTTAAATGCCAAACAATTTAATACAGCATACCTGTTTGGGGACCAGAGTTTGTGAATTGTTGTCCTTGAAAGTTTATGGCATAATAATCTGTTAATCTTCCTGGAGTTGGAAGAATACACACACCCAAAACCACTAGGGATCACACAGACATTTATTTTATTGTTGCTATGGTGGCTGGTGAAATTGGGCAGTAGCCACTGCTGCAGTTGCCGCCAAAATTCAGCAAAATCTGTAGTGGTTCACTGGTGTAATAAGTTGTGGAAACATTGTCCTACAACAATGAGTCCCTGCAAGAGTTCAGAACAGAAAGTTCCCATTATTTTCGGAAAGAACAGGAATTTTTAAAAAATGTGGTGATGGGGGGCATTGGGAACCATAGAATGAGGCCTTATGTGACTCATGAACTCTGTGTTATTCAGCCCCTTTAAAACTGTAATTTTTAACACTGGGTTATATTTCTTCTTAGCCTTAATGCAACAGTTAAATGTCAAAGGTTTTACTAGTGCACTGAACAACCAGTGAATGTGTCCTACTACACATTTCCTTAGTTCTCAGAAAGCACAGGCATTCTGTATCGGATGTTGAGGGATTACTTGCTGAAAGAGAAATTTGTATTACAAAAGTTTACTAGATACAGAATTGTGGAAACTAGTATTTATGGGCTAGGAAAAATGAAGTGCTCCTTCTCTGATAAAGAACAAACTTGGGATATAAGTGAAGAGAATGGGTGGAGGGGTCCTTTGCTGAATTAGCTTCTGGTTGTAATTCCCCCCCCCCCCCCCCCCCCCCCCCCCCCCCGTTTTTCCTTTCTTTTCCTTTTATTTTTTTAAAGTGATGAATGTTTGGGTAAGGTTATTGAATGATTGATTTTGATCATTTTAAAATTCACTCACTTTGTCAGAATGATATCCTACCTTATAATCAAGAGGTTCATGATGATGTGGTAGATTTTCATATTCCTTTTCCCTGTGTGTGTTTTTTTAAAGATACGTAGCTAGAAGGTATGCATTTTTGTAATTTGACCATAGAAACAGTCTCCATTTCTATATAGGTACCAATTCCTTGTAAACACATACAGGAGAAATATAATGTGAGATACTGGGGAAGCAGCCAATATTTGGTGACAGACTGTACACATTGTATCCAGAAGGTCCCAGATTCAGTCTTTGGCAGATCCAGTGTCGCAAAGCTGGGGAATATCTTTGGCCAGAATCCTAGAACACAATTTTCCAGTGGCTGTGCTGCCCGAATATTGAACACCCTATATGGGAACAATGACTTAAAGAACCACTAGCAGTCACAATAGCTGGTACTGTGAATGGATTGGTTCTCTACTGTCTGTGCAAAGCAACACCAAAGTTGGCTGTTGGTGTCTGGGGAAACTTTGGCCCTCCAGATGTTTTAGTCTGCAACTCCAATTCTTTATCATTATGCTGGATTGCATAAGTGAAAGTTTTAGATCAAAACTTCTGGACAGCTAATGGTTCCTTTGCCAATCTGTAAACATTTCTCCTAACAAAAACTTTCAGGGAGGGAGGGAGAGAGAGACACTTTGAAAGCTGCCAATTACCTAGATTTTAAAATTGCACATTTCCCTCCCTCTTTTTCCCGCTGCACTGTAGGTGTTCCTTGTCTGCCAGAAAGCCTGAATCTTCATAAAGAGCAACAAAGGTCAAATAAACCAGGGGAAGTACAGATGTTTAGCCAATCTGAGTTACGAACAATCGAGCAATCTTTGCTTGCAACCCGTGTGGGAAGCATTGCAGAACTCAGTAAGTACTCAAAATAATTTCTAACCTTTTTCCTCCTATATTTTTTGAGCAATTATGCTTCAATTTATGCAAGAAAAAGTTCAGGGGCTGCAAAGGGAGCCTGCTGTGACAGAAGCATAGGGAACAACTCTCTATCCTGCTAGTGAAGTGGTTTGTAAGACAATTTTGAGTAATAGTTAACCATTTTTGCAACACAAGAATGACAAATCCATGGAGGAAGGCAGGCAATGTAAATTTGTTCTTAGGTTTGATAGAATATTAGGGGCTAATGAGATTTTAGCAGAAACACTTTTTGAACTGTATGGATGCCATTTCTGACACTTGTGTATATATGATTTGGAGTGAAGAGACTGTGCAAAGGAAAAGTTACCTGTGTCCTGTTCTTAAATTCCCTCTGCCAAAATGTTTCTTCATTTTTTAAAAACACACACACAGTAATACTAATTTGCACATCACATTTAGTTAGAGCATTAATTCCCCCTTTGTACATCTTCATATTTAAATCAAAAAACTATCAGATGTTATCACCATGTTACCTTCCACTTGTGCATTAGCTGTCACCTGTTTCATTACCTGCAGTTCCCTATTAAACCATGGATATACCTGGCCTCTGTGAAGAAGGAGAGGATATCTAAGAGCTTGTATATCATCTGCCCATGTGTCCCATATACTAGGATTATGACAGAACAACAGACAGAATCAACGTAACACTGCTGTAGGGATCCTCAAATCCAGGAAACGTAGCTCTTCCTATAGGTACACTCTCTAGTTCCTTATAGTTCTTTATAATCCTTTATAGAATCCTAGTAGAACCACTCCTTCACGTGTGGAGCTCCTTCATCTGTGGAGAACTGTAAATCTAATCCTAACTTGTTGGTGCTCTGCCTATTACAAGGAGAAAATAAAGACTCCCCCTCACATGACTTACTGAATTTTTTTTTGTCCAGTGTGGAAGACATCAGCATCCGATCTGTCACATATGCAAAATTCATGGTGAGACTGTGAGGGAATGTTTCACACTACTCTCAATAGAGGATATTTTTGCTCTAATGGTGTCATGTGGAGGATACCATACTGCTAGCGGAAAATATCTCAGACTTGGAACAGTTACTAAAGAAGGTCAAAGAAGAAAGTGCAAGGCTTATTGCTGAACACAAAGAAAACAAAAATAATAACTATGGAAGATCTACATGAATTCAACATAGACAATGGGGAAATTTAAATAGTAAAAGACTTCCCATACCTTGTTTCAAACATTGTTCAGAACAAAGATTGCAGTGAAGAAATCAGAAGATTAGGAATGGGGAGGGCAGCCATGAAAGAACTAGATAAGATCTTGAAGTGTAACGATATACAACTGAGCACAAAAGTTAAGACTTGGCCAAGCCATTATATTCCCATTGTCATGTACACATGTGAGAGCTGGACAGTGAAGAAATCAAGAAAGAAAATCAACTCATTTGAGATGTGGTGCTGGAGAAGAGCACTGAGGATACCATGGACAGCAAAACAGACAAATAAATGGGTCCTTGAACAGTTTAAATCTGAATTCTCCTTGGAAGCTATGACGTGTTACAGACCACCCAAAAGCGGGCGGTCTGGTGCCGGCTCCATTAGCTACGCCGAGAAGCCCCAGCCACGGGCGCTGCCATTTAGTATGCGCTCCGCGCATCCTAGGGAGAGGGGCGGTTAGGAAGGTGAGAACCTTCTTAACCCTAGCACGCTCATTCCTAACTGTAGGACGCGCGGAGCGCATACTAAATGGCGGTGTGTAACCCGCCTATGATAATGAAACTAAAGCTGTCATACTTTGGCCACATCATGGGAAGGCACAACTTACTAGAAAAGATAATGCTAGGGAATGTGGAAGGCAGTAGAAAGAAAGGAAGACTGGATGCAAGATGGATGGACTCAATCAGGAGGCCATGGGCCTGAGTTTGCAGGACCTAAGCAGAGCAGTGGAGGACAGGGAGTCTTGGAGATGTCTCATCCACAGGGTGGCTATGAGTTGGGACTTGTTTAAGGGCAGCTAACAAGAGAACAACAATTTTTGCTCAACCCTGTAAAATACACACCATGCTGAGGAGAAGGATGTCAACTTTCCCCTATACAGTGGTACCTCGGGATACGAAATACCCAGGTTACGAAATTTTCGGGATACGAAAAAATCCCATTAGAAATCATTGTTCCGGGTTACGAATGTATTTTCGGGTTACGAAGAAAATTTTTGGTGCTTTTCGGCGCTTTTTCGCACGAAACGCGGCTTTTCCCCATTAGCGCCTATGGCAATTCGGCTTACGAAGGCTTTTCGGGTTACGAAAGCGGCCGCGGAACGAATTACTTTCGTAACCCGAGGCACCACTGTATCTCTGTATAAACAAAAGAAAGATAGAATATTCATTCAGCCAACTCTTCTAATTGTCATTGAAGGCCTTCTAAAGACTCCCTTCATCCCTGAGCCACTATTCACTGATAATGCTGATTCTGCATTTCTTAAAATAAGCAAATGAATCGGCATGTTCTGTCTGAAGCTTCTTCTGTCTCCTGACACGCTGATAATAGCAATGCCATTCTATCCAAAGTATTCAGAATGTATTTGCAGGCTCTGTTCTTGAATATTTTTGTTCCTTCAAGCATATTAATCCAACTGAACCAGATACCCTGAAGGGGTGGGGTGTGCAGGAATCAATGGAGTTATTTTCCTTCTTGCTGCATCCTCTAATCAGGGTTGCCCTATTTTGAATTGACTGTGCTCCTGTGCCATTTACAGCAACTTGGTACAAGGACATTTTATTAGATGGTGCCTTTCCTGTCTCCCTGCAAACATTTACTCATTAAATGCCAGCTCTGAACACAAAGGTCTTACACCTGGGAGCCTTACTGTCCCCGTTTAATTGCCTTATTCTTGCAGTACTGTTGGCAGAATTTTTTGTTTTGTTTTTAAGGAAGGCTTCACATTTTAATATCAGTGAAGTAACTAAGAATTGGTATCAGTCCATGGTATCCTTGAGGCAGCTGCCTTGTTCCTAATGCCATTTCAGGGAATACCACTTACGCCTGCTGGTGGATTGAATTTTATTTTATTTTATTTTTAAAAAATCTGACCCAGTACTCTGAGCAGCTGATGTGCATTTTAGTTTCCCACAGCACCAACAACTTGGGACATTGTGGGAAATTGAAATGGTAGCTCTCACCTTACCAGCATAGGTTTGAAAGCTGCTGGCCTGGGTTGAAGTGACTTTGTGGAAGTGCCCACCACACAATATCTCCCCCCCCCCCCAAACAATGTTGATTTATCAAGTGCCATCATATCTGCTAGCTTTATAATCCAATCTTGATAAGTATTTCTCTTGCTATCCATTTCTGGGCCTAAACTATTCTTTACATGCTATCAGTGGCAAGCATACTTTATGCCCACTAATGAAAAGCAACAGAAATACCCACTTACCAAGATTGGCTTATAAAGCTAGCAGATATGTTGGGATTTGCTAGTTGAAAAGAATAAATCTTCAAATACAATAGAGGTCAAGATCCTATTTAATGCTGGAAAACATAAAGATCTGCTAGTGTACTTATACAGGAGGTCCAGGTGAGAGAGGCAAACGCAAGAGGCCCTATAAGGAGGACAACAGCCAGGGATATAGCTACCAGATGTTGCCAAATGAGGGCATTGCCCCCCAGTAAGAATTTTGTATCCCAAATGAAATTTACTTCAGTTTCTAAATTCAGTGGCATCACTAGGGGGTGTGAGAGGTAGGGTCCACACTGGGTGACACCTCAGAAGAGGGGTGATATCCAATTGAACATTCCTCCTGTTGCAGGGTGAGAAGGGGCAAGCCCATCTCTCCAGGCTTTGCCACAGCGATGGCCTCCTACAAGGACAAAGCTGCCACTGGGGTGAAGGAGAAGGGCACGTGCACCCCTCCAGGTCACTTTCACCTCCTCTTGAGAGGTAAGCTGCCATGGAGGCTAACGAGAGGGTGAGTGCACTCCTCCAGGTGGTGACAGCCTTCTCCTGAGAACCGGGGCATAACTACCTTTCTCCTTTGCTGCAATGGCAGCTCCCTCCTCAGAGGAGGTCACTGCCATGGCGAAGCCTGGAGGGGCACACTTGTAATTCTCCTTTGCTGCAGTGGCAGCTCCCTCCTCAGGAGGAGGCTGCTGCTGTGGCAAAGCTTGGAGGGATGTGCTCACTCTCCTGAAGAGGGAGCTGCTGCTGGTCCTAAGGAGAAGGGTAAGCATGCCCCTCCAGACTTCGCTGCAGCAGTGACCTCTCTCTGAGGAGGGAGCTGCTGCCGTAGTGAAGGAGAAGTGCGAGTGCACTCTTTTAGTTGCCCTCATGGTAGCCCCCCTCATAGTGAGATACCAGGCATGGAGGCACCACTGCCTAAATTTCTAGCATTCCAGAGAATGCTCTCAGACTCAAGGAAAAGTAATGGCAAACCTCCTCTGAAAAAATATTGCCAAGAAAACCCCATAATAGGTTCTCCTTAGGGTGTCCGTGAGTCAGAAATTGTTTGAAGGCATACAACAATAACAGTTCACAGTCCTTTTTTTTGTAATGTTGCATGCCTTCTTAAACTTGACATAGCTTAGGGAATCAGCAAGTATGAATCTAGACCTACACATAGTTGAAGAGGTGGTTTCTGCCCAACTGTATCCTGTCAGCTCTTATGAGTGCAGTTTTCCCCCCTCTGCCTAGTAGCAGGTAACAGTGTTCCCATACCCATATACACAGATTACATCAAATCATTTAAACAAGATGTTAGACCTCAGTTTGGATGCAAAGGTGCTTGCCTCAGGATGACTGGCACTTACCAGTACCCACCTTGACAGCTATTTTTCATGTCTTTTTAGGGCTGCTGCCAAAGTAATAGTTCTTGGAAGAAGAGTATAATTTATAAGGCAATACATAAGATAAAAGATAATGTCTGGAAAAATATCCTATGGAGGAATGCATTTTCCTCCATCAAGGAAATGCCCCCACAACCCTGAACTAGGTGTTCAGAAATACCACATGACAGAGCCACCTAAGGTGTGTACCCTTTCAAATTGCAGGTGGGAGATAACATCCCTATAGTAAACAGATTTTTTGCAGATGTATTGCAGAGAAAGATCTAGTGTTCTTCCAAGACCTAATAGCTTTTCACAAATGTGCATGGACCTCTTTAATGGTTTGGCATTGTTCAGTTCTGTGATTCCCTCACCTGTAAGTTAAAGAAAGCAGTTTACCTATTCACCAGAGTGGTACCTATTTACTTGCATTTGTATGCTTTCGAACTGCTATATTGGCAGAAGCTGGGACTAGTGATGGGAGCTCACCCCATCGTGTGGCACCCGGGCCCCGAATTGCCAATCTGTCAATTTTGCAATCAACAGAGTCAGCATCTCTTTACCCTTAATGGATTTTTCCTCTTTGGTCATTCTGTGAGGAAGACTGATTTGTTCATGCTTTATGTATTTGTTATTATTGGATGTTGTAATCAGAATAATAGTTGTGTATAAAGAAAGATATACAGCAATAATAATTTACTCTTTCTATTTCAGTATTTCATTCTGTATATACTCCATCCATGATTGAGGGCCTGCTGTTGCTTGGCAACTCATAATAGGAAATGGTCCCTTGTTGAGATTGCTGTGGTTCTAAACAAGAGAGTAGTGGAAAGGGAAACCAAGACACATAATTTGAATTCCAAATAGCCAGGAGTTTTGGAGTCCAAGACAGTGTTTTCAAGAACACAACATTTCATCCCAATATGGGAAAAACCCCACATTTTTCATATTTGCAGTTTAGGGTTGCCAGTTCAGGGTCGTTCCAGGCCCTGAAGTTTCCATGCCAAAGTCTAAGACCTGGCTTGGCTCTTGGGATATATCTACACTGTAAAAACAATGCATTTTGACACCACTTTAAGTGTGATAAGTCCATCCCATGGAATCTTGGGATTTGTAGCTTTGTAAGGTTTTCAGCCTTCTATGCCAAAGAGTGCTGGTGCCTCACAAAACTGCAAATTCAAGAATTCTGTTGGATGGAGCCAGGACCATTATTAAAATGATGTCAAACTGCATTATTTCTAAAGTGTAGATACATCCTTGGTGATGTTACCAAACATTATGTATTAAGTACAAGTGACAGTTTCTCACAGTTTTTCATGCCTATGCACAGAGGCAGAGATATCCAGGATATATTTTTTTTGCTTGGAAATTAAGACAGAAGTCTTAACTAAAAGAATTGTTCCCAGATGAGGTGAAATGAGGGGATTATGCCTTCTCACTTAAGGGATAAAGAACATTTAATCTAAACTACTTCCTTCTAGCCGGAAGGTGGATGCAGAGTAAGTGGGGTGTGCAAGCCCTAGTGCAACAATGACTTGGAGGGAAGGAAGAAGAAAACTAAGGAAATACATCAAGTCCCTTGAGAGTCTTTGTACATTTCAGAAACAAATCAGCTACTGTATATACTCATGTATAAGTCTAGAAATTTTAGTCAAAAAATTGACCCCAAAAACCTGGGTGGACTTATACATGAGTCAATATAAGTAATGTACCTTAACTTTTATCAACATAGGAACCATCCCCTTCTCTGAGTAGGGTGGTGAAAGGTAAGAGCTTAGTCTGTTCCAGGAGAAACTAAGGTGCTTTACAGACCACCCCAAAGGGCAGTCTTCCGGCACCCGTGTTTGCCGCATGAGGGAACCGCAGCAGACAAACCGCGCGGTTCCCCGGCACAGCAGAAAGAAGCTGCAAAAAGTGGCTTCTTTTTCTGGCGCCATTGTGATGTCGCAAGGCACCAATGGCGCCCTTGCGCCATCACAAGGGTGCCGAGACGTGCAGACACTAGGCATCCATCATGTCAAAATGGCGGCACCCATCTGTATAGGGCGCCACCATTTTGACGCCCTCGTTACATGCGAGAGGCAAAGCGCATCAGGAAGCGCTGCGTGTAACGACAGCGCGCAATAGGGCCTGTCTGGAACGTGCCAAAAAGAAGCACCAACCACCTCTACTCTCTTTGCCGAGGCACCACTTCTGGCCTTTTTTAATGTCTGGGTGGAAAAATAGCAGTGTGCTTTGACATTATTTTCCTTTCTTTTATTCTTTACATCCTTTGTTACGTGCCCCTCAGGTTTACTCAAAGGAGGATGATCTCAGGTCTTGGGGAATATGGGCCAAAGCTGATGGCTGTAAAGGGGTGGCTCTATGCTGCCCCTTTGAGCACGGGATCGGGGCCACAGCAACTGCACACCATGGCCCTGATCCATTGTTTTTCTAGCCCCAAAAGGAGCGACAAAATGCCACTCCTTTTGGGGCTGGAAAAGAGGCACTCCTTTTGCCACCGCCGCAGCTCTACTGCACTCCTGCGGTGTGCAGCGTCTGGTCGCTGCACCACAGGAATGCCCCAACACTGTCCGCTGTCTGGTCTGGTGTGCGGTGTGAGACGGAGTCAGGGCGTGAGACATGTGGCTGCCACAGCCCCACGCTGTCAGGTAGCCTGCTCAAATTGCTGTTGTGTTCAGCCCCTAAATTTGAAGAGATGCTCCATCAAGTAGTAAAGTATCAAGTGTATCCAGTATTTGGCATGGGAAATAATTGCATGCAATAGTCATAATTAAATAAGTTTGGAATATTTACAGTGAAGATTACAACTGATGCAGCATATGTTAGGTAAAATGTCTAGACTAGTAGCTCATTTAGGATACAGGATTCTTTTGAATGGGGAAAATATATTGAAGGTACAAGATTGGGAAAGGGGATGATGTTGTTGGAAGCTTTTTTTATTTGCAGGTTTCCCGCTTTCATTGCAGTTCCATGCCTCTATCCAAGCAAATGTGGTGGGCCCACTCTATATTAGTTTGCTAAGAGTTCAGGACCAACTTACTGTTCTTTGGTTCCTGATAAAAAATCTAAAGAAGCAAAAATAAAAAAATAAGAATTTAATTATTAGTTTGCAGCAGAAGTGTAAGGGTACTGGGAAAGATGTAAAACAGGGCTTAACAAACATTGGCCCTCCAGATTTTGTTGCATTGCAACTTCCATTAGCCACAGCCAGCATTGGCAGAGAGCAGGGCTGATAGGAGTTGTAGTCCTAAATATCTGGAAGGGCATACTTTTTCAAGGCCTGCTTTAAAAACAGATCTTGGTCAGGAGGAAAGAAAAGGTAGCAAATTTCAGTTGCATAATGAAACCAAGGTTTGTCCTAGCATGACTGTTTTTCAGATTTTCTTTGGATGGGTATAAACTGTATTGAGAAAATTATTTTGTAAGGGTAATGCAAAGTGCATTTAAAGTTGTTTCCAAAAGATATATTTTTGGCAACACACTGAGAACTAATATATCCCTGAAAGAGGAACTACAATCTGCCTATTTAGACTTATTTTAAAGGCATATTTATTTATTTATTTATTTGACATTTCTTGAGATCCATCTGTTAGCACTTAACAAATTTCAGATTTTCAAACAGGAGGCTTATTAAGCTCCTGCTGAACTGGACCGCCATAAAGAGCCACAGTGATGATTGGTTGATTGATTGCGTAAAGACCACCTGATAACTACAATTCTCCCTGCAGCATACCTGTACATTCAAAATTATTAACTGGAAAACTTACGTTTTTGATGTAACTTACAACTCACAGAATCCTTCTTCCATTATGGCTGGGAGTTCTTGGCCCCAAAAACAACTTCCCTAAGTTCTGTTAAAAATATAAAATACAAACAGTGAAACAAAGCCAGGATAAAAGCAGCCACACTACAGCATATGAAAATCAATTAAAAACCAAGGACAAAATAGACAGTTACAAAGATCTGAAAGCAGTAAAAACAGCTCTTCAGCAGGTCAGCCAGAGAGCTTTGCTTTATGACAGAAAATGCATTTGTGTCCTGCCAGTCATAGACTGTGAGTCATCAAGTCACAAATGCAGGGTAATGAATCTTTCTGGATCCAGCTCAGGACCCATCTAATACAACATTCTGTTCCCAATATGAAGTAGCCAAATGTTTCCAGGAATGCCCCGGGAAAGGCACAAAGGGGACTGCCCATTAGTCCCTGAGAATTTATTTTAAAAAATTAGCATTGTGGGAAGAAATATCTTCTTTTATTTATCCCAAATCTTCTGATCACCTTGATTGGCTGACTCTGTATTTAGCATTATGAGAAAAATGGAGGGAAACTATCTCCCACCAAATTTCTGAACACTGTGAATAATTTTATAAAACTGTATTCTCACCCATTGATAATCTTAATCCCAATTTAGAAGCATTTTTTTATTATCAATTGCCACATTGTTATACTGGATAATTAATCCAGTTGAGTACCACATAGTTATTCTCACAAATATATTTATCCTAGATTACTAATCAGTGTTAGATCCTGACTTCACCCTTAAGCATACCCTTATGCATACCAGAGGAGTGATTAAAAAGCTTTGAAGGATAATTAGCCCATACCAAGTGTGTTTGCAGTATCATATTGATGCAAGGAATGCTAGCTCCTAAATTGTCTTTGTTATTTTCTATATTTTGATGAAAGTTAGATAATACCGTATATTGTTGCTTCAAAAATTATATGACCTGTAGGGATTGGTATGCAATAGAAAACATACCCATTTGGACCTGATTCTGCAGGATGATTGCACAGAGACTCCACTCCTCCTTTTTCAATCTACGGGGAATAATAAACATCGGAGGGATATAAGATTCAGTCTGATCATAGTCATTTCCTCACAGCAGGAAAGGAAAAATAACTTTTTTAAAAATGAAAGGTTTCAGTCAGAAGAATATTGTAAAGTTAGGAAAAACTGCTATATTCTGAAGTCCTGGTTTCTGCAGTTTGGGGAGGGGATCCCCCCCCCCCAATAACTGTGGCAATTTCCTGTTCTTGGTGTTAAAACTTCATTTTTCTGGATAATTGGTCTCTGCTTTTTTCTGGTTTTGAAAATAATTTTACCAGCAGCTGTAGCTCCTTCTATACTTACCAAGAGGCACTATGGTTGTATATTCAGGTTGGTCTTTCCATTAGCATCAGTTAGTATTTCAAGGAGAATTGGGGGAACAGGGAACAAGCAAAGTCACTACTTCTTCCCATTCTGGCCAGGTCCCTGATACTCTGGAGAGCAGCTATTGCTCCCTCACGTAGATCTCCAGGCTGTCTCCATCTTTCTCCTTCTTCCAGGGGTGTGGGAATGTGCGAGTGACAAATGTTTTCCCTTCAGGAAGTGTGTCTCCCCCTAATCCTCTGCCACTGCTGCATATGCGAGGGTGGAGCAGGTGCTATATTCCTTTTACAAATCCAGGCAGGTGAGGTCAGTGACCTTCTCAGGTAGTAGGCACACCACGATGCCATGTGCCTCTTTTTTTTTTTTTTTTTTTTGGATAAGGAATGTGCCACTATAATATCCTTCTCCAGAGGTGCCACTACCAGCACAGTGTGATGTGGGTTTACAGGGGCAGTGTTTTGCTTCTACACTCAAGCATCCAGAAAGCTTGGGCCACCCAGAGGGAGAGAGAGAGAGAGAGTTATTTTTGTAGATCACCAACAAAGAAGTCTTCCTTTTATTATGTGTGTATGTGCCTTCAAGTCGTCTGTTAACTTATGACAGCCCCATGAATTTCATGGGGTTTTTTTATTTTTTTTTGGCTACTACCAAGAAAATAATTTTGATCCACAACAAGAGATTACAAAATAAAAAAAAAATGCAATGGAACAGAAGATAGGAATCCAAATACCCCCACCCCCAGGGAGAAGAGCATTTTGGTAGTCAATTTCACTCCCTGTTTCTCGGATTAATAACATTAAAAAGTAACACCATCTTACTTAGATTTTGATTGGGTGGCCATTCATCTTTTGATTATGTGGACTTCTGCTTTCTTATTAATGAGCTTCTGTTTTTAATGGATTATATGTTATTTTTGTAGTGATATTTTTATTTTTATTATGATTTTTGGTAAACTGTTTTGGGCGTTTTTTAAAGCAAGGACATTTAAAAAAACGAATAAAAGAATTGGGTTCTCATCCATTATATACTACAGCAATAGTGTCCTTTGCTGAATCGCTATAATATCTTTCCTTTTCTGTTTCTTGTAAAATTCCATCTTGAGCTTCCATTCATCTGAGTCTCTTCTCATTATTAAACCCAAGATCTCCTCAAGGCATTTTTGTGCTTATGGCAGAAAATCCAGATGACAACTCCAATAATGATAAGAATAAAAGTTTATTTATTTCATTTATGAGGGCCCCTATAGCAGAAGTTCTCAGGGCGAAATGCACAATACAACATCACCATAAAAATGATAATAAACCCAAGAAACATCAATGAAAAACATAAATTAAATTAAAAGCACCAATAAAATACCATATTAAAAGCAAAGGGCTGTTTTAAAATATACATTTCAAGTTATTTAAAAGTCTAGGAACATAAAGGACTAGTATGGACATGTCAATAAGTTTGACACAGCCTCTTTGGGGAGGGCATTCCACAATTGAGACCACCACAAAAAAGACTCACTCAAAAGTACCAGTAGTAAGAGCTGTTTGACAGTAGAATATGCTGCCTCAGGGAGTGGTGGAGTCTCCTTCGGAAGTTTTTAAAAAGAAGCTGGATGGTCATCTGTCAGGATTGCTTTGATTGTGTATTCCTGCATGGCAGGGGAGTTGGATCAGATGGCCCTTGCAGTACCTTCCAACTCTTTATGATTCTGTGATTCTAACCCACCAAACCTGAGTATGAGAAGCATTAGGATCAGGGCCTCAGATGATAATCTTAGAGCATGGGCAGAAATATATGGGTGGAGGTGGTCCTTCAGACAGAATAGCCTTAAGTCATGGTGACTTTTATAAGTTAAAATAAAAACTATTACTTTGAATTGATTCTAGAAATGAATCAGAAGCCCAGTGAAGATGATACACTGGCATAATAGGAGGATAAAAACTGGTTCCAATAATCTGGAACAATAAATGCAGGTTGCTGTAAGTGAGAGTAAACCCACTAAACTCAACAAGATCTGTATCTTCTGAGTATGCATGCATAGAATTGAGTTATAAATAATGTCAACATTTCCATTTTAAAGCTGACCTGACATCTGCTGCATAAAATGGGTTGTCTCATCCTGCAGAATAATAAGACTTGCCCTTACTCTCTTCCGTCAGATATCTCGACCCATTTTTCATCACATCTTCTAGAAAACTTTTCAACATTTATCCAGCTTTATAGGTAGTTGGCTTAGTAATGTTAATCTCATTTCAGATGAAGCAATCCTGGTACAAGATTGTTACCAGTGGAACTTGGCCTCCTACTCATCCTACCAATTCCTTTAACTATAGCTATTTATATTAGAATTACAATTATTCTAAAACCTGTTCTAGTAATGCACGTATTCCTGTTAAATACTGCATGAATATCAGGAAATCTTGATTATGCAATCCTGGCTCTCCAGCAGAGATGTAGATGTAGGGAGAAAGAAGAGAGGTGGAATTTGACCATCTGCTTTCAGTCACAAGGAAAACAAATACTGTGTGCTGGAATGAATTTCTTGCCAGGAGCAACATGTTGGAATGTGTCTGGCTCCTTTTGCCAAAGGAAGTAATCTGATTCAGAAACTGTGGCTCTTGATTCGGGTAGAGCATATGCTTCATGAACGATACTGCTATTTCCTAGTAGAAAAGAGCAGTTGCTTTTTCAGCAAAGGAGGGTGACTGAAATAATGTACACCATATAAGAGACCACATCTCCAGAAGGGCTATGTAGAGATTTATCAACATACTGGCATAATGCCACATATTCAAGCTTGTGTGTTTTATGCATCACTCTAACACTCCTCTGCCCCAAAAAAACCCAAACAGACAGACAGACAAACACCAAAGTGGTTAACAAAGAACTAAAGGAAGAAAATGAGCTAAGGTGTGAATATAGAAGCAAACAAAAACTGTTGTAAATAAGGAAAACCATCAGATAAATAACTTCCGTTAAGCACCTTTTAAAAGCAAAAATAAACACTAAGACTCATCAATAACTGGCAGCCAGCCAGCCAGCCCCATAGGTCTCTTTGAAGAGCTATGAGATGGAGCAATGTTGAAAACAATTTATATGGGGCTAAATGGGTAGGTACAGGTGGGATTCTCTGGGAAGGCATACACTGTGTTTGATGTCATAACTGAAAAGATCCTACTTCTTTAGCCACTTGCTGTATTTCAGTCAGTTGGGGAAAATGGGTCAGGAACACCATGGTTGAACAGTGTTTATGGAAGAAGGAACATCTAAGGAGAAAAACTGAAGGATAGAGATCAAGGCCCCAAGTCACTTAAAAGGCAGTAACTCTCTTCAGCTGAGTCCAGCAACTGTTGTACAGTCAGTGCAAATTAAACAACCCTACTGCACTGTTTGATCAGTCTCATAACACAGTAGTTCATATCACAAACCTATGCATGTTTACTATGGAATCTCATTTTGATCAATCAAGTTTATTCCTTCTTAGTAAATTTGAGATTCTAGCCTAATGCCTTATGTACACTCTGTGGGTTTCCATGGGCAAGATGAGATTCGAACTCTGCTCTCCAGAGTCATAATCCAATGCTGAAGCCACTATGTCATGCTGGCTTCCTTAATTTTAATTTTATGTGAATAATTCATGCAGCTTATTGTTTTGCCTTCTCAGAAAAAAAATATAAACCTATAAATCAAACTATTCTTTAAAATCTTTCTTAGAAGACAAAAATAAAATGAAAGAACTTCTTCATATTAGTGGTGTATTATTATTATTATTATTATTAACCTTTATTTATAAAGCACTGTAAATTTACACAGTGCTGTACATACAATCTTTTTAATTGGATGGTTCCCTGCCCTCAGGCTTACAATCTACAGGAGTAAGACTTGCTTTTCCAAATAAATTCCATGACCTTAACAGTTCTTGCCAATTTATTTTGTAGCTGATGTTCAAACCATGGAAAGCCTGAAGTTAAACCATTATAACAATCTCTGCAGTGATCCACATTTCTCCTTTTCCAGGTGACCTGGTGTCTCGAGCAATGCATCACCTGCAGCCACTATGTGTAAAGCAGCATAGCAACAGCACTCCCATGCACCACAAGCAGGGGTCGCTCTACTGGGAACCAGAAGCTTTGTACACACTCTGCTACTTTATGCACTGCCCACAGATGGAATGGGAGAACCCGAACGTGGAACCTTCTAAAGTCACCCTCCAGACAGAAAGGTAATAACTTTTATTGACAGACACACACTGCTCTGTTGAGTTACCAGACACAGGCTCAGCACTGCAGACTTCCCCACTCAGTCTGTTTTGGTTACATTTGCTTTTCCATGTTGGAATAAATTTTGCCTGCCATGATGTGCTCTGTGGCTGACCCAGAATATATCAAAAATGACACCCAGTGGCTACATACTGCAGATTGGTTCCAGATGTCTGTTTTGGAGAGATCTCCCTCCCCCAACCCTGCTCTCTTTTTGTCTCTTGGCTATGCCTCATTTTTTGGAAAAGAAAATTAGAGGGTCCATTGGTAACTTAACAAGTTTGGTTTGAAATATGCTTTTTTACAAATTTAATGGATTCAGCAACTATAATTTGGGAAGCAGGGATTGAGTAAAATTCAGTATGTAAAGAATGAGCTGCAAGAGTATATTACACAGCTAATAATGCTTGTTGATACACAGACCTGAAATGTGTTGAAACCTTATTCTGACTTTAGCCAAGCTGTTGTAGTCAAAGAAGGCCAGGGAAGGCCAGTGTGCATACGTGTGATGGGAGAGTGAGTGGAAGAAAATGTCCTACCATGAGAAATATTTTTAATATAAAGAACAATATTTTCAGAACCACCAAAGATTCCATTACAACAGCCTGAATTGGCCAGAAGATGGTTATGAAATTGTTGCCTGTGTGATGCAATGTTGTTATATGTGGAAAATGATAAAAATAATAATTAAAAAATTGTTGCCTGCCAGCTGTCTGATTCTGGATAAGCAGTAGTTGCATGCAGTAGAACATGACTTCATCTGCATGGACCAGAATACTCTGGGAGCAGCCCGGAGAATACTGGTCCCAGACCTGCCCCAATGTGCCATGGCACATTGTTCACTCTGAGGTCAGAATGAAGTGCCCAGCATCAATCACATGGCTGAGAGCCTTGTTCTTACTACAGAGTGAGTGATGTGCCGTGGTGATGGCTGTGCGAGGTAGCATAGCGGGACTTGCATGAAAACAGCCACCAGCAGAAGGGCATTGATCTTCCAGGAAGATCTGGGAAAAGAGAAAGCTTTTAAACACATTATAAGGGGGTGTATACCCTGGTTCTGGTGCTGGAAGGGCTCAGTGTTTTCTGGAGTGTTCAAACCGGAACTTGAGTTGGGCCATGTGTTGTCTGGACTCCCTGCTGAGAGGATGCGATGGGCAGGGGAAGTTATTTGGCCCTAGGTTGCAGGATCTATGAAGCTGAATGTGGTTTCAAGAATCCAGTGTATTATGTTATGGAAGGCCTGCATATGTATGACTCACAAAGCCAGTCTGAATACACAAGCAAAGCCAGCCCCAGGTGTGTGGTGGCCCATTTTAGTATAGACCTATTCTGAGGGGGAAAAAACAAAGATTAACATAGGTGGAGTGAAAGAATAACCAGGTGGATGTAATGGGAGAAGTACAAGCCACAGTGACTCTGTGGAGATTTTTTTAAATTTTATTGAGCAATTATAAAAAAACATAAAACAATACAATAACAGACATATATACATTAACACTCAAAAAGCGGGCTAAGTGAGTTGCTTTTTATCTCACCTATAAATTACTTCCTAGATGGTGTTTAGTCCTTATTTATTTTCACTAATCAAGTTTCTTATCTAATAAAATCTATCCAAAAGAGAAATCCAAACATAGCAAACTCCCAATAATATCTATACATAGTCCCTATTATAACTCTTTGAGAGAAAAGAGGAGGGTAGTTTTATCTTTTATATGCATTTATAATTTTCCCACCGAATTGGCATTAAAAAAATTCTGTCCCAGAGGGACCTATTTCTCTCAAAAAGAGAGGAAAGAGAAAAGGGAAACAAACAAACAAAAAACCAGAAACAAGAAAAAATTAAGTGTGTACATCTTATAAAATTAGATACAAATTAATACTTATTATTCAATGTATCTTTCTACATTCTGAAGTTTTCTTTCTCTGTATATTTTTACACAATGACTCTGTGGAGATTTATACAAGGCAATGCTGAAGAAGTTCCAAAAGAAAATCAGTATGTGCTTTTTTAGACTATAGGAAAGCCTTGACTGCATAGATCATGAAAGGCTATGGAACACCCTTAAAGTCATCAAAGTGCCAACAAATCTGATAGTCCTGATGAGGAATCTGTACTCTGGACAAGAGGCTACTGTCAGAACAAAAAATGGAGAAACAGAATGGTTCCCAATTGGCAGAGTGGTCAGACAAGGCTGCATCTTATCAACCTACCTGTTCAACTTATATGCAGAATATATTGTAACAAAAGCAGGCTTGGACACAGAAAAAGGTGGAGTGAAAATAAGAGAAAGAAATATCAGCAATCTGAGATATGCTGATGACACCATAATACTAGCAGAAAACCTCACAGACCTGGAACAACTACTAAGAAAGATCAAAGAAGAAAGTGCAAAGGCAGGCTTACTGTTGAGCATAAAGAAAACAAAAATAATGACCACAGAGAACTTACCTACTTTCAAACTAGACAATGAGGAAATAGAAATAGTAAAAGAGTTCTCATATCTGGGATCAAAATTGATTAGAACAGGGATTGCAGCCAGGAAATCGGAAGAAGATTAAGAGTGGAGAGGGCAGCTATGAAAGAACTAAAAAAGATCCTAAAATGCAAAGACATACAACTCAGCACAAAAGTTAGAATCATAGAAGCCATTGTATTACCTATTACCATTACTACACTTAAGAAAGAAGATAGGAAGAAAATCAACTCATTTGAGATGTGGTGCTGGAGAAAAGTGCTGAATATTCCATGGACAGTCAAAAATACAAACAAATGGATCCTAGAGCAGATCAAGCCGGAATTATCCCTAGAAGTCGAGATGACAAAACTTAGGCTGTCATACTTTGGACACATCTTGAGAAGGCAAGAATTGCTGGAAAAGACAATAATATTATGAAAGGTAAAAGGAAGTAGGAAGAGAGGAAGGCCACATGCTAGATGGATGAACTTTATTAAAGAGACATGAATATGAGTTTGCAGGAGCTGAGCAGAGCAGTAGAGGACAGGGGGGCCTAGAGTTGTCACATCAACAGGGTCGCCAAGGGCCAATATCGATGCAAAGGCAACAAACAACAACAAAATGCTGAAGAAAAGTCTGCATGCATGCTATGCATTTTCACATTGCATTCAAGATACTATGTTTTTTTTAAAGGAGGGAATCTATTTTTGGCCCCATTCATTTGCTAGGCTCAGCTATAATAGACAAATTGAACCAAAGGATTTATATAAGTGTTGACCTACTATTAGTTATTTGATTCATTGCATCCACTCAGTTTGGGACTAACCATTGGATTTAGTTGTTTGTTTACATATTTTGATTCATTCGCACTGATACAGATTTCAGAGAGCATTTTGAAACTGAACAGCAACAATATCCAGGCAGTAAAAGCAATAACAACAGCCCTGGCCAGGTTAGTTTTAAAATGTGTAAGCAGCTATACCACCCTCTGATACAATTATTTTGCCACACATACTATTATTAATTTATCATTTAGTATTTACAAAGTAGTTGGAACAGGGATTATATTAAAACCAGAGGAAAATCTGTTCCTTTTAAAACCTTCTTTAACAAAATTCTTTTTCTCTGGAAAACCTCTTTAGGAGCTGTGGTAATGTGGTAACGGCCAGAGTAAACTTTCTGTATTGTTGCCAGGAACTTGAGGTTAACTTTGGAAGGAACAAAGATTCCTTCTGCTGCCTAATCAGATGTGCCTTGGCATTTTAGTGCCAGAAATCTCAAGTGCAAAGGATAGTATAGAGACCCAGATCTTTCCGCTGCACTGAGTTATGTAATCTGCTTTCCTTTTCTGTTCCAGTTCTCATGCCACCTCACAAAAGCAATTGGTTAAAGTGGCTTCTAGTTGTTATTTGAAAAGTTTTCCTTTTGTATTTTTATTTCCACCACATCCATGGTATTCCTTATTGAAAGCCATTCTTTATAGTGTGTGATTTATTGTTGCATTTTCCATTATGAACAGAACATTTTTCTCTTTTTCTCTTTCTGACACTTTCAAAGGAAATGGCCTTATTTTCAGTTATAATTTTTCTAAGCTGTTTTGCTTTAATTTTATCTAGGTTCTGGGTATTTTCTCTGATTCTCATTATTTGCTTTTATGTTAATTTTTAATGTTTTTTTTCAAAGCTACATTATCTCACTGCTCTGATAATTCTTCTGGTGAAGAATTCCTTGGGTACTATCAAGCAGGATTTTTTTTGGGGGGGGGTGCATATACACATACCTCTGTGAGGGACGTTGTGCCTGTTTCACTGATTTGTATCAGTAGACTTATGTTTCTAGACAAACTCTGTTAAAAACAATAAACAACTTTGTGTAAATTCAAGTAATGGAACTTCTATATGGAAGATCCACTTGGCTGATACTTGTGACATCTTGAACTCCTTCCCCTGTCTGCTCAGTACCCAGGGCCATTTTGTTACTGCTTTCAAGATATTCATAATCCTTGCTGCCTAGTCTATTCAAGTCCAGGTGGACCAGTTGCTTTCTTTACAGAATGAAATTTATTCTACATTGTTATTCCTTCATTCTGTTCATGCTCAAGCCGCTTGTGTTTGCCAGTATTCGCAGAAAAGACTATTAGCCATGGCATGCCAGTTTTTAAAGGCCTGTAGGTAAACCCATAAGCTAGAGCAGAAACCATTGTCAGGCAGGGTAGCAAAACTTCATTCTACTTCTTCTGAAATGTGTATGTATGTATGTATGTATGTGTCTGTATAATATGGATTAGGTGCATGATAGGCATTTCTAGCTGGAAGCTTTTATGTTTTATGACTATGGTCCAAAACACACTGCAGAAATAATCCAGTTTGAGACTGTTTTAACTACCTTGGCTCAGTTCTAGGGGGTCCTGGGAACTGTAGTTTATTGTGGCACCAGAGCTCTCTGACAAAGAAGGCTAAATGTCTCACAAAATGACAGTTCCCAGAATTTCCTAGCATTGATCAAGTGCAGTTAAAGCTGTCTCAAACTGGATTATTCCTGCAGTGTGTTTTGGACCCAAGTGATCATGGCTGAAGCAGCCTTTTCTTATTTAAGCAGTCATTTTTCTGCTGCTTGGGCCTTTGATATTTTCTGTCCAAATGCAATAAAATTTATAGCATAACCCCAGATGTCATATCTGCCAAATTTTAGACATAGACGCGAAAGAGTATCCATTTTATAGACAATAAAACAATGTTCCCTCTTATGTTTTGTGTGCAACTTGGCTACTCATCTGCTTATAAATTCCATGAGTAACATCCTAAATCTCTGATGAAGTAGCCTAGATTTATGTCTGTCCTGATGCTTCATTTTTAACAATGTGAGGCATGTTAGACCCACCCCAACAGTTGCTGATATACAGTGAATAAGGAACTGGCAATATGCATCTCCACACAAGCTCTGGCCCATCTTGTTGAATATCCACATGACAGATAAAATTCACAACAAGGTGCCCTCTGTGTCTGGCCCAGGGCGTCATTTAGGTACAAGTCATTCTCAAGAATACCAGTAGTTTCACTGTATTATAATGAGAGATCTTGTAGCACCTTTGAGATGAACTGAAAGAAAGAAATGGGCAGCATGAGCTTTCATTGACTTCAGTCTACTTCTTCACAAAAGCTCATGCTGCCCGTTTCTTTCCTTCAGTTTGTCTCAAAGGTGCTACAAGCTCTCTACATACTGATTCTACAGTCTAACACGGCTATATTTTTGAAATCTACTGTATTATAATGTTAACCTTTGCTATGGTTTAGGTATATTGTATTTATCTTAATTTGTAAGCTGTCTGGAGTAGCTAGGAAATAAATAAATATTAACCCCAAATAATTTCCTTCTGCAGCTTCCCATGAGGCTTCTAGCTCAAGGAGATGCAGCCAATCCCCATGATTCCATCTTTTCTTATCTTGCCTAATTTTATTTGGCTGCATTCCATGCATACTCTCTAATGTTTCTTTTTTCCCCTTCCTTTGTCCCCATGACTCTTGAGTACAAACTCATTACAACATTTCTGCTGTCTTTTCTTTCTTTCCCTTGAAGCCTTAATTGACTTGCCATCCCTGTTCCTCATGTCACCTTTCCATTTTCAGTCTCTTTCTGTGTCTGTGTGTGTGTGTGTGTGGGGGGGGTTGAATATTGATTAATCACATATGAAGTCCTAACAGATACTGCAATTTTATTCTATTTTCACTAGAATTTTCCAGTCCTTAAAATGCAATGTGAAATGTGGGGAAAATATGATAAGCAAAGGACAATAAAAAGAGTACAGGGCAATTAATTTAAGTAAATGTCTTAAATTAACAACACACCACCCTTGTAAGCTTGTGAAGATGAGCATTTGTATGTATTTGTTTAACAGCAGTTTTAACACAATAGTCACCAATGTTGTCTGGTCCCATCATATGCATTTGTATAACCAGCCCCATGCTACATGTTAGTTGTAATGACAACCTTTTTCTGTGTGTGTATTAGGGAAGATCTCCATAAGCAAAGGTGCTTATATAATAAAGTATTACATACATCAGGGGTGGACAACCAGTAGCTCTTGGCTTAATTTCAGGAGTCCTCTGAAACTGATAAGTTCATACCTCTGTGAAGAGCAGCCCAGGACACAGTGGCATCATGACGGGATGAAAGCAAGAGGGTGGAGGAGAAATGAGGGAAGAGAGAGAGAGAAGGGGTGTTTCAGAAGAGAGAAAGAAAAGGGGTCATGGACGGCACCAGCACTTTCAAGTTGCCACCCAAATTGTTGGCAGCAGCAATGAGGAAGGGGCTTTTGAGGAGGGAAGCCACCTGAGACAGTCAGTGGAATATACCAGCTACATATATGCCCAGAGCATCTGAAGACGTGAGGATGTGCCAGTTGCTCCTTACTACAAATAAATATTTTTTCTGTTGGCAACAGTGGGCAGGTAGGATATATATGAACTGCCAGAGAGACCTTAGCACTGTATGGCTCAGATCCTGCATTTCTTCAGTGTATCAGAAATAGCCACTGACAGTACACTGTGTACCTCCTATAACTGAATACGAGTGTAGTTCAACATATGTGGATTAATCATCAGTCCCTGTAGTTGACAACCATTGTTGCTATTGCTACTGTGCAGTTGCAATGTGCAATACATAGAGGCAATGTGCATTTACACAGTACTCCGTGTATTTTATACTACCACCTACAAGCACAACTCCATTTAATTGTTGTCAGTCTGTTGTATACTGACCCCCAAAAAATCACTTCACATGCATAGCACAATTTATGCCTGTGTATGTCTCTAACAGGAGTGTGCTACTAATCCTATGTGAGCCATAAGGATGCAGAAGGTGGGAAGCCATGTACATTGTTCTCTGAGCCCTTTGAAAGAAGGGCAGGATGAAAATCTGATTGGTAGACATCAGAGTCTCTTTGGAGAGATTCAGACTAGAAGCAGCAGGTGTAAATCTCTGAGCCCCAGAGGAACAGACACTGCTTGGCAGTTATACATTTGTAATATTAGTGACAACAAAATTAATTATACTTCCAACAGCAAGCAAGACAGACAAAGAATGCCCCCCCCCAAAATACACAAATGTGTCAGACTAAACATTTCAATTTCAGTGACCATAGGATACTCTGGCAAGTCCACAATAGAATATGGAATACAGTAGCACCAATTTAGCTCATGTTCCACAGCAAGTGCTATTCAGAGGCATATTGCCATTTCACTATCCAGCTCAGCTGTAAGTAGGCCACCTGCAGCTCTCCAGATATTCTAGACTGCTGTTCTCATAATTTCTAACTATTATCCATGGGGGCTAGGGCTGATGGGGGTTGCAATCATAAGTATCTGGATTGGCTATGTCTCTCAGTGTTTTTTGAAAGGAATCTTCCCAACTCGATCTGTAGCTAGCTGGATTGAACCTAATGCCAAGCATGTGTTCTACTGCATATTTGGAAACAGGCAGCTGACCATATTTTAATTTTTATCCACAGTTATATACAGAAGTTGGGAATATTACTACATGTATTTTTGGAGTTCAGCTCACAGACTCCCACAGCCAGCACAGAGAAACAAAAGGTCATCTGATAGTTTTGTATTAGACCTTTCTGATATGCTCACTGCCAACATTAATGTAAACTATTTCTTCAGACTAGCAGAAATGCTTTACATCCCTGTGTGAAAATTTGTGTGTTTCTGAGTAAAATACTGTAATTTGTTGGCCATTGTTGGTCTTTTGGCCATTCCTTTAGGTAGATTTCTGCCTTGCTTGTTGAATAAGGAAAATGCATTCATGTTATAAACCTTACAGTGTATGAATATAAACAACAACACCAAAAATAAAATCTCTGATTAATTCTTAACAGTGTCAGTCTTGCTAAACAAATTGCAGGTATAGCACTAAATGAGATGAAAAACAGCATATGAGACATTGGGGTTTTTTCATTCTTGTTTAACACTTCATTTTTCATTTTCTTTTCCTATAGCTTTACTGAGTCATTATTAGCCCAAGAAGTTATAAAATAAGAGAGAGGTTTCAAATCTCTTAATGATGTCATGAAACAGTAGCTAGAATGCACTATATATCATACTGCCTTGCTTTTTAGGGTATGTGGAAATAAGCAGGGACGTAGCCAAGGGGGGGGGGTTCTTGGGGTCCGGACCCCCCTTCCATTAGAAAAATGAATGGTGTGTGCTGCTGTGCCGCTGCGCCCAAGCCCCATTATAATGGTGGCACTTAATCTGGACCCTCCCCCTTCCTAAAATCCTGGCTACGTCCCTGAAATAAGGAGAGTTTTTGCTTTGTGTGCTAGGGGAAGATATTGAAGGTTGCAGTCATGGGAGTATTCTTTGTACTCCACTGTATTGGTTTTGGTTGGGTTTCTTTATACAAAATCTTGAGTGTAAATGAAATGAAGGTTGGGATTTTATTTGTCCAACTAATTTAACCTATGAAATTTGTTGACAAAAGATGTAGTGATGGCCACCAATTTGAATGGAGGAGATCTGATAGATTCATGGAGGTCACCGTTATCAGTGGCTGCTAGTCATGATGACTATATAATACTTCCAATACTAGAGACGATGTTTCTACATGTTAATACGGCAGAGCTTCATTGAAAAATATGATCTGCTGCTGCCAAGTGTATTGTGAGCAATCATGTGCACAAAAACAATTTGTAAAGACAATAATTGTGACTAGGCAGAGCAGAATTATAAAACTGAGCTATTTATCTGTTTCTTTCTTTATGTAATTCATATCCCACCATTTCTCCAGTATGGAGACTACCACAAATGAAGTATCTGTTCAATATTTTGTTCAATATTTTGATTTGGTATCCTGAAAGTCTATAAAGATCAGTTTTGCCATCCCATTTTGAAACCTGCAAATTTGAGGGTAGAGTACTTGTTACTTCCTAAGAGAAATCTTGATGTGTTTCTTATCCTGGCAATTGTATTATCTTTTCTGCATTATAGCAGCTTTTTTGGAGGTGGGTTTCTGAAATGATACCTCTCCAGCCATACAGTTAGAGCAAGATTTAGTGAGAAAATCAAGAGAGAAAACCAAAATAGAATGCCTGTCATTAAGTATCATGGGGTACAATTGACTGGGAAGTTTTCCTATCAAATTCTAGATGTCCTAGAACTGCTCTTGACATGTGATCCTTTTTAGTCCCAAAAAGAGACGGATCCCCAAGTCATATTCTGAAAGTAGCTTTGCTTTCTAAACTGGAAGTACATGAAACCAGCTAAAAATAAAAATGCTGAGACCATTTATTGTCTGTGTCATCTTCATTTACTTCCCATTTTGCCTGCATTATCTGTGCCAGCCTTCCCCAACCATTCTAGATTGGGGAAGGCTGATTCTTTGCTAATCCTGCTCTCATTGCTTCTTTTATGCACATCCAGAGGTCAGATGTGTATGAATGATTTGCAGTGAGTGAATATTGATTGATTTAGCATCTGTCCCATTCCAGTTTAGATGCACCAGCCAAGAGGTAAACAGAGGTATACAACAAGACTGTCGTATAGAGACCAAGCACTTTTATTTTTGCTTTTCAAGGGGATCTTGAAGTTTACCCACACACCCTGTTTAGAGGTAAAGTTATCGCTTCACTTACGCATTGAAGAGAAGCGTATTATGTACACTGCTAATTCCATACAATAGTGTTATCCTGCAACAGAATGAGGAAATTTTTCTTTTGCATGTATTTATCCCTATGTGTTCTTGACCTCCTTGTTTTTGTTTCCCAGAGGATCATAACATTTTTTAAAGAAATCATATACATGTCAAGGTCTATGTTGATTTTATATCCACATTGATTTTGCTCACTAAGAAGTTTATTAAATTCCTGGCTGTTTCAGTTTGGTGGATCTAGTTGCAAAAGCACCTTGTTGTTGTGTGCCTTCATGTGGTTTTGGACTAACAATGATCCTAAGATGAAACTATCATGGGGTTTTCTCGGTAATACTTCTTCAGAGGGGGGATTTCCTTTTCCTTTCTCTGAGGCTGAGAGAGTGTGACTTGTCCAAAGTCACCCAGTTGGTTTTCAAATTCTGGTCTTCAAAGTCATTATACAACACTCCAGCCAGTACACTATGCTGGCTTTCACAGAAACACCTACTCAGTGCCAAAGTTGATGGCTTCCTGGTATATCCCAACTTTTCTACTCAGGACCTGGACTCAAGGCAATTTAGTTCATTAAAATAGACACAGATAAAACATATATATATATATATAGGTAAAAGCATACAACAGGTTATTGCTAAAATATAATTAAACCATCTATACAATTACAAGTATTTAAAAAATCTATCTCAAACCTGTCTTGGTGCATATAGGAAACTACAATGTTTCAAATAGCCTGAATTGTATCTGTCTCATTCTACCCTGATGCCTGGAGCTTGGATACCACCACACACCCAGCACCTCATCTAGGAATGGACTATTGGAACTGGATGGTAATTATCCAATAAAGTGAGATTCAAGGAGGGCTTTTTAACAAAAGTCTTACAATTTCCACTTTTATGCATGTCAGAACCCAGTCTTCCTTTCAAGAAGCATTGACTATTCCTTTAACAACTCAATTAGACCACCCATATCCCACAAACTGTAGGTTTTTTCATTATCCTTGTACTGATTTTGTTGTAATAGTAAAGCAAGATAATGGAGTATACCAAAGAATTTCAGAAGAAAATCCGCCTGTGCATTATAGATTACAGCAAAACCTTTGAATTTGTAGATCATGAAAAACTATGGCTCACTCTAAAAGAAATCACAACATCAGATTGTCCTGATGCATGACCTATAGTCAAAAAAGACTTGACTTATAGTCAAAATGACTGAATTACAGTGTCCCAACCCACGCCTCAGAGAGGCGGCCCAGAAGGATACCATGGTTTATGGTACTGAAAGCCACCAAGACGTTCAGCAAAACCAACAGGGACACACTCCTCCTGACCTACCTGATCTCCCAAGGTGATCAAAGCTGTCTCCATCCCATACCTGGGTTTGAAGACATATTAAAATGGATCTAGGTAATCTATATCACCCAGAGGTCCCTGGAGCTGGGAGGCCACCAGACACTCCAGGACATTGCCCCAAAATGGAATACTGGAGACTGGCTGATCATTACTTATAATGGGGTTCAGGGAGACCTTTCCAGGATTACAGTTGGTGTGTATCTGTTTATACAGAGTACTGTGAGAATCCATTTTACCCTTATATAGATTTTATTTTTTGGAAATTCAGGACACAGTAGCTATGAGACCCCTATTGTTTTAATCTGTCATTTTTATTGACATGAGCAAACCTTTCCTCAGAACTCTGCAGCTTTTTCTTCTGTTTGTTTGTTAGAGGGCAACAGGAGAGACTTCTAGTGTAGACTGCAAAGGAGATTGCTTGAGCTAACCTGTGACATCTCCCTCTGCTCCTCACCCCATGATGTTTTTGTAGGGGAATCTACCTTTGGTTGGGACACTAAGGGAAAATCAAATTCAGTCAAAGAAGAAACACTTCTGTTTTTTCTTCATTGTATTACAAAAGAAAACCTGGGCCAAGATCCTATATCAAATAGGCAGAGGAAGGTATCTCCTCTGCACCACCAGCTGTCAAGCTCCAGAATGGCCCCTCCTTCTGCTGCTTCTTACTGGTAGGGAGAGAATGAAGAAGTACATGTAGCTGGTTTCATCTTGGTGGGTGGAAGAAATGGCTGCACTCACAAGCATGTTCCTTTTCTTTCTTCTTGGAGCCCAGAGGAGCCACATCTTCAACATCTAGTTTGCCTCCATTTTCCTTCCCCACCACACTAGTGAGCAACAACATCAGCTGGAATGTGTCCATAGGAGGGCGAGCAAAATAGTGAAAGGTCTAGAAACCATGTTTTATGAGAAGAGGCAGGAAACGGGTATGTTTAGTGTGGAGAAGAGAGATGGTTAAGAGGTGATACAATAGTCCTGTTTAGGTATTTGAAGGGGTGTCACACTGAGGATGGAGCGAACTTGTTTTCTGCTGCTCCAGAGACTAGGACATGGAGCAGTGGATACAAGCTACAGGAAATGAGATTCTATCTAAACATTAGGTGGAACTTCCTGATATAAGAGCTGTTTCACAGTGGAATACACTCCCTTGGAGTGTGGTAGAGTCTACTCCTTTGGAGGTTTCTAAACAGAGGCTAGATGGCCATCTGTTGGGGAGTGCTTTGATTATGTGTTCTTGCATGGCAGGGGGTTGTACTTGATGACCCTTGTGGTCTCATCCAACTCTACGATTCTATGATTCTCAGGTGCTAAGGGGAGGTTTTGGATGATGGCAAAGGGCTAGAGAATAGCTCTCATTCCTCATCCCAAAAGGGACATACATGCCTGTAAGTTACTAAGAGGATGCTACCTGTAATCCTACAAGTCTAATTGAAAGAAAGAAGTTGGCAGCATGAGCTTTTAAAGACTAAAGTTTACTTCCTCAGATGCTCATGCTGCCAACTTCTTTCTTTCAGTTAATCGCAAAGGTGCTACAAGATCTCTCTACATAACTAATTCTGCAGACCAACACGGATGTATCTTTAAATCTAATCCTACAAATTTAACTATTGTACACCAGGATTTTGTTAAAACCCACATACAAACATACCTCACATTAAGCAAGTTTAACACCTAAAGTACCAGAATAAAAAAATAAATAAACTGAGTAATTTTCAGACTCAAAAATCATTCATTGCATTAATGCTAGTAGAATGGTCAACAATACAGTTAGAGTTACAATTATATAATGTTAGATTTAGGATTTCATGTACCCTGCCTGCAACGGCATCACTATGACCCAGTTTGGTAACTTGTGGTGCCCCCCCCCATTGCCCTCCTTCCATACCACACCATACAGGATCCTTAGTAATGTTTTTGTACTAATGCTACTCATAAATCATAATTCTTTTATATCACTGAATGCAATGGCAATAGTGACATAGACAACTAGCAAAATTAAACTTATACCTTTAAATTACAATATTATACACACAGCCTAAATGTATTTACATGTACATAGTTTCATGTAGTTAAAGCAAAAAATGATAAGATGTGGTTTTTTTTAAATAAAATTTTTAAATTTTAATTTTTTAAAACAAATTTTATTTTTTAATAAACCTGGGATCTCTACTTTCTCCTTCCTCTGAACCTCACCCCTCTCACACCATCTTCAGCATTTTAAAGGAACATAGGCGAATGCTACAGTCTGCTTTTGCCAAATGTTTGATGCCCCTGCCTCCTAGTCTTTCTTGAACTAAATAAGAACTGCAATGGGCCAAGAACTGATAAAATCAAAATACTGTATCTTTGTATCATAGTTCACCAAAAGATAGCACAGGACATTTTCCCCTTTTGCCGCAATATGTTTCATTGCCTGGAACAACCAGAAAGGACTGCAATGAGCCAAAAGCAATACCATTGTTGGGACGGAATCTTGCCCAAGATTATTTTTCTTTGTTGAAAACTATAGTGCTATATATGGGAAGTGGCTGAAATTTAGAGATATTGTTTACCAGTGTATAGGTAACAGTGCTACAGAATGCCTATGTTCTGCTGCAGCAAGAAGTTTAAAGCTTGCTAGGCAGTGATTGTAGCTATGCGGTCTATAGACTACCACTGATACACAGGATTAATTTTTTTTACAATAAAGGGAGATGTGACTCATTACTTGGAATGGGGGGATTCTTTTGTTTTACATTTTAATGTGAACCCCTTTGATTTTGCCTTTTCAACCCAACTGAAGCTATGTTACTTTTTGAAATTTGTACAAGAGAAGTTTTCTGATCAGAAAGCTATGCACAAAAATGCATATATTAGTGAACATAGCATTCCCTTACGCATTATATTAGAAGACATGTTCCCAAAAATTCATTTGGTTTTTCTTCTGAACTTAAAAAAAAGCCTTAAACATGTGGTACCAATGTAATTTAAGGTTAGAAAAAATGAGAAACTGAGAATAACCAAGAGTGACAGATCTTTTTCTACTCAGTAGACTCATTTCTACTCAATAGATATAAAGCTGTGAAAACTGTGAGACAGCTGGAAATCTCTTGTGGCCTGCTTACAATTATTGAATGGGATCCATTCTGGTTTTATTGAGCCTGGATATTGTTGGCAGAATCAGCTGAGAATGTCTCCTGGGCAAGCCCCTGCTTTAAACATGTGGGGTTTACCTGAAAGTTTTTTATTCAAATATATCTATTGCTCTTGAAGATTGAAAGGGAGGGAGGAAATCCATCTTGATTTTTTTGCTGTATTTATTAGATTTTTTAATACTGTCACTTTTAGCAAAACTGACAGGCAAGTCCTGAAGCAAATCTAAGCCTTGTTTGTTTGTTTGTTTGTTTGTTTAGCATCCTGTGTTTCTCCATATATGAAACCTTTCTCCATATATGAAACTGCAGGATGGTGCTCTTTCCGCCAAAATAAATTGGCGTGGGTAGGATTTCAGGTAGATTTCTTCTTTTCTATGAGAAATGTACAGATACCCCAAATATCTTGTCTCTTTTGGCCTCTGTTGCAGTAAAATGTATGAGTGTCCTCTCTCTAGTCTCTGAAACAGTTTTTCCCAGCCTGATCGTCTCAAGATGTGTTGGGCTGCAACTCAAATCTGTACTGATTATCATGAGAAATATCATTATGATAGCCCATCACTTAGGGAAGGCATCCAATTGCAGAAGATTTCAGAATTTTTTTATCTTGTGAAAGTGCTTATGTAATTCTTTTTTAAAATAAATGTTTAAATTGAAACCAAATTTCATACATATACATTTTTAACAATACATAATTCCATATATATATTCTCTGCATTGTATTACAACTTGGCTAAATATATTTTATAGCCCACTTCTGCGCTCCCCGTCTCTGGAGCCATTCTATGTGGATAATTAGAGAAAGACCATTTTGAGGAAGGAGATTTTTAATTTTGCTCAGAAACAATAGCTAGTAATTTTGTTTTCTCTCTATTAATTACTATATTTTTTCTAGTTTTTCAAATCTATTTGTAAAAAACAAAACAAACCCCCAGAAAACCCAACAACTACTAATGTCTGAAAGGCATAAGGATGGCTACATTTCTACTCGAGGGGTGGATCTGAATAAAGTATTGTTTAAATAATACATATCAAATCATACTCTGTTTCTGTGAAAGGTGTATATTCTTTACATATTTACATATTATTTCCATTTTACCTTCTAATAATCCTGTGAGGTATGTTATGCTGGGTAGTCCTAACTGATCCAAAGCTACTAAGTAACTAATATGAATCAGGCTATGATTCTAAATCAGCTCATTTCATAACTAGTGGTGAGGGAGCTTCCCTGGGTTTGATTTGGAAGGGGCTCACCTAAAATAAGTTCATTTGGGCGCAAGTTTGAATAAGATCTGAATAAGCTCATTTAAGAGCTGGACGCATCCTGAGCTCCAGGTCTTATTGCGCTCCTAGTGATGTATCAGATTGAAGACCTCTTTACTCTTAAACCCCTCTTAAACATCTTTCATCACTATGACTGACTGTGATCTTTATTAGGCAGGTGTATCATTTTGGGCATTAAGACTCCTGAGAGATGTCATTACCATAGATAGTGTGGTTCCATGAAAAGGTCTTCAAAGCCTTGGGAAACTATCATTTCTAAAGATCTTGATGTCCATGATGTTGCTGCCTACTTTTTCAGAAGCATCTTATATACCAGGATTCCTTGAAACTGTAGTTCTCCCTGGGTTGTAGAGACCTAATTAAGGAGGCACAATTCCTGGAAAACTAGATTTCCAAGGGACATTAGCTCCCATAATGCTAAGTGTGTTGTGTGTCTTCAAGTCATTTCTGACTTATGGTGACCATAAGGTGAACATATCGTGGACTTTTCTTGGAAAGTATTGTTCAGAGCAGGTTTGCTATTGCCTTCCCCTGAGTCTGACAGCATGTGATCTGTCCAAAGTCATCCAATGGATATCATGGCAGAGCAGGGAATCAAACCCTGGTCTCCAGAATCGTAGACCAATGCTCCAGCTGCTATGTCATACTGGCTCTCTATCCATAATGCCACTGCTGTTTAATAAATGCTGCACAGTAGCTTCTCACTGTAGTAAATATAGTAGTAGTAAAAGGAAGTAGTAAAAGGAAGAGCAGCTTCAGGGATAGGCAATTAGAAGTCACATTCAAATGTTTAAGACTTTTAGCACAGCTTGTAGTTTAACAGATACTCTAAACTGTTAAAAGTTCATATTCCAAGCTCTCCCATTTCTAACATTAGCTGCATTGCTTTGCATAGTGTTTGTGTTCACAGCAACCTACATACTACCATTCCAAAACTGCATAATTGTGCATTTGATGCTGTGTTACCAGATGTTCCAGCACAGGCTGGAAGAGTCTAATAAGGTGTTTCTTTGGAGTCTACAGAATTATGGTGCCTTCATGTTTCAATAGGTGGATCAAGCCCCTAGCTTTTAAATATATCTATATCTGTCTATCTATTTCCTGTGTCATCAAACACTCTTTTCATAGTGAAAAAATGAAGTGTTTATATGCTTGTCAACAACAGGATAGGATGTGATTTTGGAATTACAGTTTTTAAAAAAACCTCTGTGTTAATGGGTCTCCCAAAATCAGCAGCTGTCATTCTGAAAATCACTTTATTTCAGTGTATTTTCTCTCTCATGCAACCTAAAAAAGATGTATGTTATTTATGAAAAACTATAACAGGTTAATTTCTCAAAATAATTTGAAAGGTAATGCATTTTTAGAAAACAGATATAAGTACAGGACCCTGGTCAACATTTGACATTACTCAAGATGTCAGCTACAGATGCTGGCGAAACGTCAGGAAGAAAATCTTCTAGAACATGGCCACATAGCCCCAAAAACCCACAAAAAACTATTTGACATTACTGTTCATTGATTTCCAAATTAAAAATTTATCATGTGTTTTTTAAGCTTCTCTTTTTTGTATGTATATTCTTATCTAAAAATCAGTCTTTTTTCTCAAATATACATTTGTGATTTCAGAGACATTAATTAGGTGTTTTCATTGTGGCAAGGGTCTTAACAGTTGCTGAAATCAAAAGTTTGTGAGTTTCAGCTCAAATGTTTAAGAGCTGGGGAAAGCACAGACCTATGAGCAAGCATTCGGGACTTGCTGTATTGGAGAAGCCAGTTCATACTTAGAGATATAACTGTACATTCCATTATTTAACTCAGTTTTGTCTGAAACACTTTGGTAATTCTGTGTGACACACCCAGACCACATCCTCACAAGATATTCACACATGCATACACAGAGGGGGGTGGGGGAGAGATTGCACGCATTTTATAATGGAAGAAAATAGCTTCTTTGTTTTGCTCTTCCTAGGCCTTTCATAGTGCTGCCACCTCTGATGGAATGGATAAGAGTAGCTCTGGCTCATGCAGGGCACCGTCGCAGTTTCTCCATTGATAGCGATGATGTACGGCAAGCAGCCAGGCTTTTGCTACCCGGAGTTGACTGTGAACCTCGGCAGTTAAAGTAAGTTGGTGCAAAGAAATGATATGATTTGATAAACCAGTTGTAGTTTAACAGGGAGTGCAAGGGTTCACATACATGTCCAGTATACAGATTTGAAAGTTGCTTTCTTCTTCTTTTGTATAATTTAGCTCAGAAAAATCATTAACGGTGTTTTCTTTACAAGGCTGTTTGAACCAGTTTTGGAATCTGCAAGGCTTTTCTGCATGCATGTTTAAAGAGCTGGATCGCGCCCTAAGCCTTCCTTTTGAATTCTGTTTGCATTTTCTCCCTCTTTGCCATCAAATGCTGTTTTTATAATGAGAGACTGAAGTGTTCATCTAATTATCTCAATCTCATTGTGCTCCTCTGCAAAATTTGGAGGTGTTATTTAAAGGACTGCAAAACTGGCTTCTCTCCCTTCCCTGCTGCAGCCATAGTGTAAAGAGCATATTTTGTACCAGATTCTGGGATTTTATTTCTTCTTAATGCAGAAGTCTGTTTTGGGAAAAGCCCTTGTGCTGTTAGAGGATGTTTTGGTACAGGTGTTTAATGGAATTAAGTATGAAGCAGTATTGCCTTGTGTATGTTGCTGCTGCTGCGAATCTGTATGTCCTGTATATGTATTATATATAATAATAATAATAATAATAATAATAATAATAATAATAATAATAATAATAATAATA
>NC_056526.1:30108307-30142575 GCF_019175285.1 Sceloporus undulatus
GGGTTATTGCAGTTGCCCTCACAATATGTGGAGGTAAAAAAAACCCAGATCCTTCATTACAGAAGGAAAACAAATCCTTTATTTTTCCCCCCACTGTTTATATAGGATGACTTATGCTTCAGCATTGTAAGCATGCCAAGGCAAAAATTAGTCATCTGATTGCTTAGTAGCTTCAGACCAGAGCGAAGCCAACAGTCTTCAGGCTCCCCCTTGGAGAGCATGTGAATTCAACCCCAAATGCACCCCCCCCCTCCAGCACCTTCACAATCAGTTGCAAAAGGATGGTATGCATATCTCTTGCTATAGCAACCTGTGTGTTAGCAGATTCTGATGTTTCTTGCTGTACCGGAAAAAAGAAGTCTGTGCTTCTCAGACTATTCAGTAGCATGAACCATTTTGTGTGCAGCTGACTAGCTATGAGAGTGTGGCATTAATGATTAGCTTTCATGAAGTCCCTTATTTTATGAGGTCTCTTAGATTAATGGGTTGTCCCTTTTTTCAGTGTTAAATTTCCAAATGGAGATAAGAAACATCCCTTGTTTTTGGATGCCTCTATATATTTTTGTAAGATTGCTCTTGCAAATGTATCAATGACATGTTTTTTTCCTGCCCCGCTCTTGCTCTACTTTTTATATACCTTAACACATTTATTTGACAATTCAGTAAAACTTTTTTAAATTTTATTTTCAGTAGACATTGGTTTATTCAAATGGGATGTAGCATATAAAATGATTTCCTATTTCAGGTATTATTTACTCACCTTTACATCAGGGGTGATGAACCTTAGGCCTTTCAGTGACTTCAACTTCCAGAAGTCTCAGCCAGCATAGCCAAAGGTAATGGAATATGAGAGCTGTAGCTCTAAAATATTTGGAAAGCTTACGGTTCCCACCTCTACCTTACAATGAGGCATTCAAAAACAGATATGTACACATTCTTCCAGGGGAGCTTAGGCAAACTCCAATGGACATGGTGGCTGAGGGATTCTAGGAGCTATAGTCCAAAAATAACTTCTCCAAATTTTGGGTAGATTTCTAAAGCATCTGCTTCACGCTCAGAGTCAGAAGGTTCCCAGTTCTGTCCCTGCCATTTACAGGCATAGCTGGAGATTACTGTTGTCTGCAGTTCTGGACAGCTTCTCCTGATAGCGCAAACAGTACTGAGATCTATGGACCACTGATCCATATAAGACTATGGCTATAAACATGTAAGTTTTTCCTGGATTATAGACCATCTATATCCTTGCCCTCTATCCTTTGGTTGTTCTTTGAGTTTGTGTCATGGTTTCCTCTTTAGTCCTTCCTCCTGGTGGAACCCATGATTGCTTGTCATGAGCTACTTTTGTGCTTCTGGGCTAACTGTCCTGGAACTAAATCTGAAAAGTACTCTGTAGGAGTATACAGTGATACTCCAATGTATATCTTGCAAATTTATTTCTATAAACCAATAGTGACTTTACATATATTTTGCTTATTCATAAAAAAAAGTATTCACAATTCATATATAAGACATAAAAACCCCAGCAAAAATGTGATGATCAGTGATTTACAGCAACCATCTATAACAATAAAATATTATTTATATGTTTCATATTTTTGATGTTGTGTGTCTTTGAGTTGTTTCTGATTTATGGTGACCCTAAGGTGATCGATCCATGGAATTTTCTTGGCAAGTTTCTTCAGAGGGGGTTTGCCATTACCACCTTCTGAGGCTCAGAATATAACTTGCCCAAGGTCACCCAGTAGGTTTCATGGCCGAACCGGGATTCGAACTCTGGTCTCCCAGTGTCCTAGTACAAAGCTCAAACCACTATTTACTGTAAATTATTGATAATCACATCTTTGTTATTTTTTGTATATGTATTACTGGATGTCATATATAAATTGTGAATACATTATTTTTGTTATGAATGATGAAGATTCATGCATATTCATTATTATATATACAGTATATGGGTTTATAGAAGTAGATTTGAAGGATATACAGTGGGGTATCATTGCATACCCCTACAGCATACTTTTCAGAGTTAATTCCAGGATAGTATTGTTAGTTGACTTTTCAAGAGATTTTGCTGGTTATCTCCCAGCTCATCTTAGACAGCTTCCTGCTGCTCAGTTTTGGCAGCCATTTTAAAGGTCTAGCATGGTGACTGGGAAAGCTCTCAAAATATGTGAAATCAGTTGTGGATTTCAATAAATGCCACACTGATCTGCAAAACATTCTGCCATAACCAGAACTTCCAGGTCTGTACCAAATTGCAGCTAGGACACACTTCAGCAACATTGCTAAAGGCTTGAGTGAGTGTAATTCTTGGCATCATTGTGAAAACAGCCTCTGTGTGTGTGTGTGTGTGTGTGTGTGTGTGTGTGTGTGTGTGTGTGTGTGTGTGTTTTAAGTATTCTGGACATCACTTCAAAAAGCAGTCTTCTTCAAGGATACAACCTTTATGACTTCAATTCTTATGCGTTGTGCACTCTAATATGCTGGTTTTTTTTTCTGTATTCACCATTCACATATGGATATTGTTGACAATCCAAGGCAAATTGCGTGAATGCTGTCAGCCACTGCTGTATAGACCATTTATACAATATGTGCTGGTGGCTACTGACAGTCTTAATTAGATGGCAATCATAATTCAGTGTCATATTGCTGAGCTTTTAGAAATTCACATATTTAATCTTAGATTGTCAGTCTTGAAATTATAATGATGATAATCACCCAAGATCAGACATTGCTTGTAATACACATCTGGAAAACCTGTGGCCCTCCAAAGGTTGTTAGACATTAGACCATCCAGCTTGACCAGTTTTTACACATGGTGGGAGTTGTAATCCCAGTGATATCTGGAGGGCAACATGCGCTTAATGCCTCTCATAAATGTATAGGAGGCTGTAAGAGCTCAAAATATGTAACGTTTATCAGTTTTTAAGATGCTAAATAGCAGAGCTTGAAAAAAATAGTGAAAAAGCTAACACATTAGCAATTGCTTTTACATTATGTTGTGGAAAGTAATTTGCCGTGTTGCAGGCATGCATACACACACACACACACACACACACACACACACGCTACACTCCTCATTAGTAATGCTGAACTGTCACATTACTTTCAAATTACTATTATTAAAATATTAGAAATATAAAACTGCAAACAGAAATACAAATTAATGTTTCCAAACTCCCAAAATGAGCTTCAAAAATAGTTTGGAAGTAACAAAGGTCATTTTGTTACTCTCTGCCAAAAGAATCTCCACTGTGTTAATGTTGTTTTTAAAGTGATGACATTGGCTTGCATTGCTCTAATATATACTTTTAATGCATTACATCCAGGCTCTATTAAATGCTAGGCAGAGGGGATCATTAGTAGACCAAATATTTTTCACACAGAAGATTGCAAGTGTTATCAGTTACAGAGGCTCAGGTGGTACATCTGCCAGAGAGTTGTTGCTGGCCAGAGTAAACAGTAGCTTGGAGCAGCTGGATGGACAAATGCAGTGCCAAGGTATGAAATGTGCTTTCCACTTTGTAAATGTGGCTTTTTTTTCTTCTTCATGAGGAAAAGCATCAGTTAATAAACCCTCCTGGGATTTAAACAGCCACACAGCTAATTTCAGAAGATCTTAGTGCCATGAGACAGAACAAAGATCCCCAGTGCATGACTTGCAAGGAGCTCTCTATGTACTCCTCCAAGCTATGTGGCCATTGAGACTAATACTCTCACTTGTTGTCACTAATTCAGTACAATGTATCTGCACCTGTGGATGCCATTAGTATGCAGTCGTCTCTATTGTGTTGAATCTTTGCTTCTATTAATCTGGTTTAATGCTTTACTGGAAGTTTCTCTGTAGACAGTGCTTGATTTCCAAGAGGATTGTTTAGAGCAGTGATGGAGAACCTTTCAGGGGCTGAGTGCCCAAACTAAAAGGTCTTCTGGCACCAAGTGTTACCTGGTGCCAGGGGTGGGACTTCCACCCTCCAGGGGTGGGACTTCTGGAGTGGGGCTTCTTCCTCCCACCGCCCTCTTGGGCCTTCAGCTGCCTCTACAGCGACTGCTGAAGGCCCGGGGGAGGGAGTAAGGGAGGAAGAAGAGGAACAGGCGCATGCTTCTTTAACCTCTTCCTCCCCCTGGGCCGTTCCTGGTCTTCAGTTGCCTCCAGAGGGACAAGTGGAGGCTGGGGAGGGTCGGGAAGGAGGAGGAAGTGAAGCACACCTCTTTCTCTTCCTCGCTCCACTGCGTGCCGTGGGAAATGGCATTGTGTGACAGCTCTGGCACATGTGCCATAGGTTCATCATCACAGGGTTAGAGTGTTGACTCTAGATCTCAGAAACCCAGGTGTTCATCTGCTTCTTCATCTGGAAAGTAGCCCTGGGCACATAACTTACCTACCTTACATGGTTGTTTTGAGATCTGTTTGAGCACTCTGAAGTCTCTGTAATATTTTGTTCCAAAATCCTAATCTGAAGACCTCCAGTGGTAGCTAGTAAAACTGCAGCATTATAACCATTTAAATTTCATTCTCCAAATGGGGCTTAGATATGAGATTTTTGATGTGAATTGGTGTCTTACTCCACCCGCAAAGCTGATTTCGAAATATTAATTTCAGAAAATATACTTGTTCCATGTAATATTGTTTCCACATGGAATAATTGTGCCTCATTCAGCTACATTTTACAGGGGGTACACAGGTATAAATTAATAAACTAGATGTATACCTGAGTTTTACTTCAACAGAAACTTTGGTACCAGGGGTAGAAACAACATGGAAAGAATAGGGATAGGTACCTACACCACCAAAAAACAAAACAAAACAAAAAGAGCAGCAGTTCAACATGTTTTAGCAAAGTTTTTATTTCATAACTAATATTTTGCACAACCAAGTCAGGTAACTTGGCTGTACATAAAAATATAAAGTTTGACAAATTAAAAGTACTATTTTTCTTGTGTGTGTTACAATTAGAGCTACAAGTTGTGTAAGGAATGCCTGAACTATGGGGAACCACTTTGTTTGTGCCACTTTATGAAGAACTGGCAAGAAAGCAGCCCAATAAAAACTGAAGAGACAATCAACATAAGTGCAACACAGAAAATTCTGTGTTCTCTAATACTCTGTAGTGCCAAGCAGACATAAAGCACTCACCCCCATAGACAGAACTGAGGAGGTAAAAAACTAAAACTAGGAATTGCAATGAAGTGAGATACTATACATAGCCTTACATTAAAGTGTACTTGCTACATAGCTTTTAGAAATAATGTGGGGGTGTTATTATATGAACACTTTGTCTTAAATATGTGTTCTTCATTTTAAAAGGGCATATTCCCATCTCCCCCTTTTCATTTATTTTTTTTCAATATATTTTTAATTGTGTGTAAGAGGGAGAATGAGTTACAAATGGAGCTGCAAGGTCATTCTTTCCTCATTTTCCCCCAACAGTTTTGTTTTGTTTTATTTTTTTTCTGAACTTTCACATCTCCATTGCAAACCCTCCCAAATAGGGAGGTAAATGGCACACAAGGGAATTTGTGTACCAACAGACAGGGCATGAAAAAGGAAGCAGAATTTCCCTAGATCCTTTGTAGATTGGATGAGGAAACAGTAAAGGTTGGAGATTCATCTTCCCTTCTCTATAACCTATAATACAGTGGGCCCTTGTTATCCATTTGGGTTTGGCTTCAGGAACCCCTATGGATAGCAAAATCTGTGGATGCTCAAGTCCCATTAAATGCAGCAGCATAGTAAAATAATGTCCCTTATATAAAATGGCAAAATCAAGGCTTGCTATTTGGAATGAATGTATATATATATATGTATATGTATATGTATATGTATATGTATATGTATGAATATTTAAAAAAAAAATATCCATGGAGGGCCAGTGGTACTGCTTTTTTAATTTTAAAAAAATTACAGTCATCACTATTCTGATGTTGCTATGTGCCTTCGAATTGACTCTGACTTGTGGCAACACTATTATGTAATTGGGGGGGGGAGCAAGATTTATTAACAGGAGGTTTGCCATTGTCTTCTTCAGAGGCTGAAAGAATGTGACTTTCAATGGGTTTACTCAGTGGGTTTCCATGGCTCAGCTATGATTTGAAACTTGGTCTCCTGAATCCCACTTAAACCATTGCATCACACTGATTATCCATCTCTAGCATCACCCCCATGATACACTTCCATTCTTCACTACCAACCTGAACAAATCTTAGCTATGGTTTTAGTGCATAACTACTCATTCTCATAGTAGACTTGCTGAAATCAGTGAAACTGAGATTTCAAGTAAGTTAGGACCAAAACAGACTGCAGAAATAATCCATCTTGAGACCACTATAACTGCCCTGGCTCAGTGCTAGGGAATTTTGGGGTTGTTGTGGTACCAGAGCTCTCTAACAGAGAAGGCTCAATATCTCACATACTGCAGTTTCCAGAATGCCCTAGCATCGAGCCAGGGCAGTTAAAATAGTCTCAAAATGGATTATTTCTGCAGTATGTTTTGGCCCTTAGTTGTAATTGATGTAGGTTCCATTTATTTCAATGAATTTACTTTAAATTTGATTCATTGCCATACTTAGATACGTTAGTCATCTTTAGATATTTGAAATGCTGTCATATAAATGATGATTTGTTTCCTGCTGCTTCAGAAGGTAGGAGGCAAACCATTGCATTCAGATCAATTGAGACTGGCTAAGCAAGGAAGAACCTCCTGACAGCTCTTTGACGATGAAGTAGATCACCATGGAAGGTGGTAAACTCTTCTTTGTTTGGAGGTCTCTAAACAGAAGTTGGGTGGTCATCTGAGAGATGCTTTTCCTGTAGATTTTACATTGGCAGGGGCTTAGACTGAATCACTGCTATGCAAGGTGATGGGCCATGGACCAGTGTTGGTCCACAAACCATTAGCTGCTGATCCATGACAGGTTTCCAGGAAGGGGGGGAAAACAGAAATTATAGCTAATGGGCACAAATATAGTACTCGTTCCTAGCACATTATATAAAAATAGATACTTGCTGTGGATTCATTTGGGGTGGCTAGTAGTGCAGAAAAGGAATGGTTAGAACATGGGATGGAGGCAGGGCAACCATTTAACAAGCAAGGTTTGGAGATTTAGGCACACAAGAGCTCTGCTGAATGAAGCAAAAAGAATGAAGTCTGGCACAGGTCAGGGAGGAAGAACATGCATGCATGCCCATTGCTCCTACTCCCTGCCATTTCCTGGCTTTCAGATGTCTCTTGGAGACAGCTGGAAGCCAGGAAAAGGGTGCTGGGGAGAAGGAACCATAGGCGTGCACCCATTGCTCCTCTGCAGGGAACTTTCCCAGCTGCCTCCAGAGAGATAGCTGGGGGTCAGGAAATGCGCAGGAGGAGGAGCGACGGGCGCTCCACCAGTGGTACCTGGTGCCAGAAAAAATTTTAGTTCAGGCACGTGGCCCCAGAAAGGTTTGCCATCACTGATCTACGCCGTTATTAGATAGGCTGGTATCATGTATCAAATACTGTAGTGGCTCACCAGAAGGAGAGGGAGATGGTATAATTCAGCAGCAGAGCATGTGACTTACAAACATGCTTCTTAACATCTTCTGCTAAAAAAACAGGTACAGTAACAGGTGATTAGAAATAGTTTGGAGGTTTGCTGCCAGCCAGGGTAGATTGTAGTGAGCTAGATTGTCCAATGAGGTGGTCTTATATTCCATACAGAAACAATTTGGATAAATTGTTTGGGTACATTTTTGGAGGACTTATATTATTAGTACTGCACATGCTTTGTATTTAGATATTCACAGGTGCAGTCCACACAGTCTCCAGGAAGGACTAAGGAAAACTATTGATTGACAATTAAACACAAAACACCCTAGAGAGCCAGTGCCAGTTGGTTCAAATAATACAGAGCTAGATGAACCAATGGTTTGATTTGGTATGAGGTGGTTTGCTATATTTTTATTTCTAGGAAGATTCCAAGCAGCATAGGAAAGCAGTAGTTCTCTCCCACTTTTGTGGAACATGCCTTGAGGAACATGGCAGGTGGTACCTGGAACAGAGAACGGTTGTATTACCAGATGGGAAAGGAATTGGAGACCAGTCCATCACCTGATTGGTTACCATGAGAGGGAAGACTCTGCTCCCTCTTGTCCATTCCCAAATGTTTTCAGAGGCTTTGGTTACTTTCTCGTCTAATTGGGCCTTTTAAAAGAGCTTAAGCTAGTAGGCTTTTAACCATGTGTTGTAGCAACAAATCCATAAAATCTGTGCTATGTGAAATAGTGTTTCTGTTTGAACTGTGTGCTGTTCTATTTCATTGGATGACCCTCAGTTTCCAGAGTTATGAGAGCAAGTTAATCATATATATTTGCTTTCTCCACAGTACACACATTTCTGAATGTTACATGGAGCCCCTTCTCTGTGGAAGTCCCTGGCATGGTTGTCAATTGACACAGTACCCTTTGTCTTTTTTGGGCTCCTCCTTCTTAGGTGGGGAGGATGAGTGGGATTTTGCACAAATTTGGAATGGTAAAAGCTTGCAAGAAACAGCATGTGAACCACGTGTGTTTATGTGCCTTCAAGTCGCCTATCGCACCTGTGGAGACCCCATGAATTTCATAGGGTTTTCTTAGTCAAGGAAGTGGTTTTGTCAGTTCCTTCCTCTGAATTATAGCCTATAGCACCTGGTATTCATTGGCAGTCTCCCATCGAAGTAGTAATTGGGGCCATTCCTGCTTAATAACACAGCACATGTTTTTATATATGTGTGTGTGTGTGTGTGTGTGTGTGTGTACACACACACACACATATGCAGGCTACTTTCTGTGCTTACAGCATATGTGCCTGGGATCTCTGGCCAACTGCAACTTTCCAGTATGCATTGACCATGCTGACTGGGGATTCTTGGACTTGTAGTTCTAAACAACTTTTCCAGGATTAGGAAGAAGTGGATTAAAAAAAACAACAATTACTATCCAGGGAAGGAAGCATTTACAACCCCACTTTCATTTATATACACAGAGAAGCAAGAGGTTTTTACAGAGTGAAATAGTACATGTTTTCCCCATCTAGTTAGATACAGCACCCCTTTCATATACTTCTCTCCTTGAGTGTCCTTGTACTCCTCCCAGATTTTGACTAATCCTCTCATTCCAGCCATGACTGCTGCAATAATTATGTTGGGGGGGGGGGGGAGCCAGCCCAGCATGTGGCTGCAAACAAACTCACTGACAAAACCCAGCAGTCCCCTGGTACTGATGATTCCTGAGGATGGAGATGATTTGAATACTTATAAGGTCATGTGCAGGTTTCCTGGTGGGAATCTCATCTGCTTTTCCTAACACAGCATCTAACACTACTAATGAGGAGTTATTGACATGTAAGCTCCTCTCTGTAGTTCACTTTGCACTTTAATATTTTAGTGCATAAGATGAAGTATATGTATTTTGGTCCTCTCTTATATCCTGGTGTTCATGTCATGCATACTCAGAGCCTAATTGCTTAAGACACAGGTAGTTCATCATTTGATAGCTTGATGTTTTTCATTTTATTCTAAGGCTCCTGAACTGGATAAGCATTTAGGGCAGTGGGTTTACTCTGGGAGGGGGGCACATACCATTTTCCTGATCTAATGTATTCAGCCAAATCTTCTGCTCCCACTTAGGGAATCTTAGGGGTTTGTTATTGTTATGTGCCTTCAGGTTGACTTTAACTTAGGCAACCCTATCCCAGGGTTTTCTTGGCAGGATTTATTCAGAGGAGGTTTAGTACTGCTTTCCTGTAAAACTGAGGCCTGTTACAGACAGCCAAAATAAAGCTGCTTCGAGTCACAGTGGAGGTATGGTGTTTCAATGATGCATGCGCCCTAAGAGTCCAGAAGTCGCGCCAAAGCCATGCTCCAACCCTAAGGACTGGAGCGTGGCTTTGGTGTGGCTTCTGGACTCTTAGGACACATGCATCATTGAAACACCATACCTCCACTGTGACTCGAAGCAGCTTTATTTTGGCTGTCTGTAACAGGCCTGAGAGAATGTGATTTATCCAAGGTCACCCAGGGAGTTTCCATGACTAAGTGGGATTTAAACCCTGATTGCCCTTAGTCTGAATCCAATACAGAGTCCTTGTCTAGCACTATACACTGGATGAGTAAATTTTGTTGTTGCCTTTTGTTGTTGCCTTCAGGTCATGGCTAGTCATTGGATGATTCACTGCTGAATACACAAATAGCCTTTATTATAAAGATAGTGCAGGTTTGAAGTGATGTGTACCTTGGCTGGGCTGATTAATGTGTGATAGCTTTTCACACATGGATATTATCCATTGATAACACTCTAACTGATGCATGATTTGCGTAACCCAATATCTTTCTCCCTAAAACTCCTGTAAAAAAATTAAGATAAAATTTTTAAAAATTGAGGTGGGGAGGAATCATGTGAATGATAATAATAATAATAATAATAATAATAATAATAATAATAGGTTATATTTATGTTTTCCCACCTCTCCCGGCGGATCAAAGCGGGATTACAATCAAAATGTACAAATCAGCAATGCAACAATAATTCTAATAACTATCTTGTTTAAAAACATTTAAATCCTATCCTATTTAAAAACATTTATTACAATATACAAACATCCTGAAATTGACTCAAGGGGGTGAATTTTCAGTGGTCCCAAAGTCAATTCCTACCATCTCCGGGTTTTAAAAAGGATGAAGTAGCAAGGATATTTATTTGTTTGGTCCATATTTTTGTGTTACTTTTCAGTCATACTATAGCAGAGGTGATGGGAATGAATTATGCTCAAGATTTAAGAGAAATGGTGCTTGTCAAAAGTAGACAGGAACATCTCCATTTGGATAATTTATGTGAAACACAGCACTGGAAGTTTTGTAGGTGAAGAATTTGAGTGTGGTGTGAAATATGGATGGTAGAAGAAGATTCTGGCTGTGGGAAGCATTTCAGAATTGCTTACCAAGGGAAGAAGAAGAACATAAGGCTATTAAAACTTTTGTTTTGTTATTGAGAATTGATACATCACTCGTCTGACAGAAGACTGGAAGTTTACCTATGTTTGCTGTATTCAGTCCTATCCATTGAGTGCAGAATGGAACATTCTGGGTTATCCCATTCAATCTTCAAAACAATCCAGTGGGATAGCTTGAGAGATAATGATTTATTCAGGGTCAAAAAGTGAGCTTCATGGATTAAAACTGCTTTCCCAAATCTAGTCCATGCCCAATACTACAAAACACTAAATGTCCAATTCTGTTTTCATCATTCATGAAGCAAGCGGAACTTGAAATGCACTTTTCTTAAGAAATAAAAAACACAAAAATACTAAAACCAAGCCCAGTCATCTAATTTAGTGGCTAACTGGCAACTTGCCTTCATGGAATTTTACCCCAAGGGCAATCTAAAAATAATTTTAAATAAATGAATAAAATAAATACAGAGTAAAATAACAGACTGAGATGTATATATATGAGATGGCTGGAATAGAATTTTTGCAGTTTCTTGATGTCAGGAAGCTATCTTGCCAAGATAAATGCATTTCTCGCAAAAGACTGGTATTATCTTTGGAGACATAGCTGTAGCAAGCTGCCAGCCACCCTCCTTTCTACCCCCAGTCTCTCCCTTTTTCTTTCTTTGTGAGTACAGAAGGGAGAGATTTCACCATCTCCAAATAATTTCTAGAAAGAGATCTGTAAATCTGAGCAAATGTATTTGGTCAGTTTAGCTTTATTTGCACTGGCCAACTTTCTAATTCACTCCTAGAAACAGGTTTTCTTTTGCATTAGCAATTTCACACCTCATTACCTCAACAGGCACTCTTGATACATGTAGTCCTATAGGTTGATGTTGGTTCCTTTAGGCCTTCCTTGTAGACACTTCACTATACAGTATATATCATGGCTTCTTCAACAATGTATATTTCTTGGGCCATAGCTGACTGGGAAAGGCTGTAGCTTTGCACAGTGTCCCTCTGCTGTCCCTTTGTGGAACAAATTAACCAGTAAATTAATCATCTGACCAATTGCATTACTTAATTGGATTCAAACCTTGCTTAAACAAAATAGCTCATTAGGTAATGCTTGCCAATACATGTGTTAAGCAGAATGAAGGGAAGAGGAAAGAATGCTTTGTAGGGAGGGAGGATGCAGTGTTGGAATTCACTCACTCTTTTAATAGTCATGCATTAGAATTAAAAAAAAAAACAAGTTGGAGGCTAGGACTGATTCAAACCTGTCATACAGTGGGCTCTGATGTGAGCTTTGATATGAGCAGAAAGAAGTATCTAGAACCTTCTCATACAAACAGAAGAGTAGTGGTAGAAATTATTGTGGAAGGTGACCCTGGGCACCCTCAACATGTATGTGATGCTGCTGTCAGAAAAGAAGACAGCCACCTGATGCACATCTCCCACCAGAGGTTGGCTCCATGCAGAGCCAACTAGCTCCTTAACTATTGTTCAAAATGCTACGAGCAATATAGGAAATATGGCTTGGAAGATTTCCCAGCTGACCAGCTCCCTCATGCCTTGACTGCAAAGACCCCTCAGAGGAAACAGCTTCTCTGCACTGAATAGGGTCATGGCCATAATGTGGGTGTATTTGTGGGATATTTTTTAGTTCCATTGAGGGTTGTGAGCTACAATGGGCCCTTGTTATCCACTGGGGTTTAGGACCCCCCATGGATAACAAAATCCATGGATGCTCAAATCTTATTCAATCCAATGGCATAACAAAATGGTGTCTCTTATATAAAATGGAAAATCAAGCTTTGCTATTTGGAATTTATGTTTTTTTCTGAATATTTTCAACCTGTGGATGCTTGAATCCATGGATACAAAATCTGTGGATAAGGAGGGCTAGCTGTATTTTATGATTCCTGATGAGAATCGTAATTTTTTGTAAGGTATAAAAATGCCCACATCTAGAGATGTAATTGTGTGTACAGAATATGATTATCCCACCTGGAGAAGGCTTCCCTGGACAAAGAAGCAGCAGATGAAAGCTAAGGTGATGGTCCCCAGTTAGAACCTGAATAGGCTGGCAGTCCTAACATGTCATGTCATGTCACTAGCAGAGGCAGAATTGCTGGAAGGAACCTAGGTGATCATTCAATAATGCAGGATCTAGTATAGTACTACAGCACTATTCCTAATGACTGTCTAGATTATGCTTAAAGGTCTCAGGTGAGGGTATACCATATCCTGAGGCAGATGTTTTGCTGTTAAGCCATGCATATTGTTAGGACATTTCCTATAATGTCTATTTTGGGGCACAACTCAGTGCTTATTATGACTTAGGGCATTAGTCCAGACTATCTAAAATGCTATATTTCTCCATATGAGCCAGTCAGCATTTTAGGATTGTTGGGCGAGGATTTTCTCTTCTTCCCAACACCATCAGAGGTAGAATGACTTTGAACAACTCAGTAGCTGCTCCTAGGCTGTAGAAGTTTCTTCCACAGGAAACCAGGCTTGCCTCTCTGTGATCTCCTGATGGCAAGCCAAGACCTTTTCATTTAGACAAGTTTTGCACTAAGTCAATTAAGGGGGTGTGCTATACTTTTTATTCATATTATTACAGTATATTTTAAATGCTTTTGAACTGTTTCAGTTTTCAGTTTTTTCAGTTATTAACTCTATTTAATTGTTTTAATCCCTTTTTTATTACAACCATTGCTTTTAACTGTACTTTGTTTTAATCTGTTCTGTGCTACTTTGGGTCCCAGACTGTGAGAAAGGCTAGATACTAATAAAATAAATAATGATAACAATCAAATTCCACCCATTGGTTTTAGCCAATTTTTATTTTTTATTTTTACCTCCTGATAAGTGCTTGGGTGTAGGCTGTGGAATCATTTTATTTTTCTATCGCCCAACTCCAATTCTTTCAAAATTGATAAATATAAGTTAATTAATAATAACAAATGTACTGTAGTAAAATAATAACACAAGGCATTTCATCACCTCCATGTGAATTATCAGGATACATAGACTGAATACAAAATATATTTATTTGATTAAAATTTCTGAACAAGAAAAGTTTCCTAAGCTCCCATGAAAGTAAATATACTATAAACAAAGCATTTAATGTTATAAGTTTTTATTTTTTAATAAAAGTAGAAGTTGGAACATTTTTTTCTCTCACTCTGATTCCACCTGAAATTGCTTCTGACTCCGACTGCATCTGCACTGCAGAATTAATTCAATTTGACATCACTTTAACAGCCATAGCTCAATGCTGTTAGTAATAGCTATTGTCAGGAGGACAGCTTTTGTTTCCAAATCCTCCTTGACAGATTTTAATACAGGTTGTTTGTACCAATGGTGCTGTATGTCATTCACAAACAAAACATGTCTGTGCTGAAATGAACAATGAAAACTGCTTTTGAGAGTGTTTCCTGGTGTAACTGTGTTTTCGAATTTGCAGAATCGATGACTGCTTCTGTGCTTCTCGGAAATTGGATGCAGTAGCTACAGAAGCAAAATTCAAGCAGGATCTGGGGTTCCGAATGCTGACCTGTGGACGCACAGATCTGGTCAAGCAGGCCATCTCGTTACTAGGGCCCGATGGAATTAACAGCATGAGTGACCAGGTACAATAATTCAAAACCTATTAAGGTGTTTAAATATTTTTCTGTGTTTTATTCTATGTTGTACCCCACCATGAGCCTTGGGGAGAGGCAGGTAAGAACTAAAATTTGTTGTTTTTGTTTGTTAAAAAGACCCATATCTTCTCCCCCCCCCAAAAAAAATTAAATTGTGAAAAATGTAATAATAATAATAATAATAATAGAGCAAAACAAAAGAAAAAAATCCTCCCACTATAGATAAGGTTGGTTTTTGATTAATTTTCTCAGCTATTTTTTGTTGGCAACTAACGGTCTAATTAATTTTCACACACAAATGCATTATTCCAATGTTTTTCTCATTCAGATATTTTGGACTATAGCTCCCATCAGCCTAGTAGAGGAAAGATGGGAGCTATAGTCCAGAAAACATGGGGGTGCCAGGTTGTAGAAGGGTAGAGTACTTCACCACATTCGCCTATTCTCTCTGTCTCTGCAAACCTTACACTGGGACACCTTTGGCCAAGCACTACTGAAAGTGTGTCAAGATAACAAAAGTTATTAATGATGAAGAACATGCAACCTAGGAGAAGAGGACTCTCTGGGAGGGGCAAAATTCCCCTCTCTTCTTCTCTTTCCTTTGCTGACTTGGTGTGCATCTACGATTATATCCACACTAGAGAAATAATCCAGTTTGACACCACTTAAATTGCATGGTTGAATACTATGGGTTTCAGCTATTTGTAATTCTGTGTGATATTTAGCCTTCTTTTGCAGAGTTCTGCTGTCACAGTAAACTACAAATCCCAGGATTTGATCGCATTGAGCCATGGCAGTGAAAGTGGTGTCAGACTGCATTATTTCTGCATCAGGGGTACAGCCCAAACTGTAGAAATAATGCAGTTTGACACCACTTTCACTTCCATGGCTCAGTGTTGTCATATCCTGGGATTTACAAGGGTGGGAAACTGGATTCTTTCTACAGTGTAGGCACACTCATCACTGAATGCAAACTACTTTTGAACTTTGAATTCAGCTTGCAGTAATCAAAGTGAGGTGAGGACAAAAGGAAAAAGTGGGATGTAGAGAAACTGGGACATTTTACAAGCAGCTGAAAAAGTGGGATGACAGAAGATTACCTGTAACTGCCCCTGCAAAAGTGGGACAGTTGGAGGGTATGCTGCTGGCATCCTTTGCATTTAAGGAACTGCTTTTCTCCTCCCACCCCCACACCTCTGACTCTTGTGCTGCACTTAACCATCCTTTCTTGACTGCAGCTGTGACTAATACCATTGTCAAAGTAACACTAATCACAAGGGATATGTTGATCAGTTGCAGTGGGTATTTCAGATTAATACAAATTTGCAGCCAGGAGACTCTGTAGCAAAGGGTCAGTTAATCTAGTTTTCTTCCAAACAGGGCAGCATTTCCCTAGAGCTAGCAACTCTCGACACTGCTGTCTGGCATTTCATTTAAAATTAAGTCACTGTGTACCATGGAGGAAAATACAAAAGTACCAGCTTCTCCAACCATTAACAATATTGGCAACAAATCTAAAAATGTCTGAGTCTAACTTGTCAAAAAGAAGCAGATAAATTTGTTGGAGGTACATTTTCACACAATGAAGCCCAATATTCTGATTTCCTTTTTCTTTTTACAAGAAAGAAATAATAGAGTGAAGCCTTGACTTTGTGGGATTTAAACTCATCTTGAGGAACAAAAGGCGACTTTCCTTTTTAAAAAAATCTAACAATGGATTTTTGTAAAATAATCTTAAAACATAGTTTTTTAAAATATACCACATCTGTTTTTATAACAATAGTTTCCTGGTTCAAATGTTCACTTGGGCAAAAGATCTGATTTCAGTGAAAGAACACATGAGTGCGCTTACTTCCAGTCGCACAGCTCCCCACTGTGAGATTGTCTGATACAGACACTCCATTTATGTTTGTTTGGTTTGATTTATTTGCTTTATGGATTTTTTCCAAGTCATTCCACCAAGTTGGTGCTGTACTTTTAATTCATTTAATGTATTTTAAATGCTTTTAAACTGTTTTTAATTCAGTCCTATTTTTATAAGTCATTTTAAAAATGTTCCTTAATATTACTGTATTACTATATTGTGGTTGTTGTGTCTTCAAGCCATTTCTGATTTATGGTGACTCTAAGGTGGCCCTGTCATGGGTGTTTTAGCAAGATTTATCCTGAGGGGGTTTGAGAGACTTGCCCAAAGTCATCCAGTGGGTTTCCGTGGCTGAGCAGGGATTCAAACCCTGGTCTCCAGAGTTGTAGTCCAGCATTCAAACCACTATTCCACACTACTTTAAGTTTATTCATGTTTAATTGACATTGTAATCCACTTTGGGCTTGGTGCTGGAAAAAGGCAGAATATAAAAAAATAAAAATATAAGTCTAAAATAAGTTACAACTTCCAGAATCCCATGCTACCTGGGAGAATCTGAGATCTGTAGTCTAAAAAATAACATTTTCAAGCTCTGATCCAAAACATGCTTATTTTGCCCGCTTATTGGAATTAACAGGATGTACTTCCACCTAAATGTGATCCAGATTGGGTTGGAAGGGATTTTTGTAAGACATATAAAAAGATTTTGGTCAGTTATATGTGATATATTTCTACTGAAAGGATATACAGTATTTAAACAAGAAACTTTAAACAAAACTGTCCCATTGGAAACACTTCAATATATTGACATTGATGTTCACACAGGGCATGACTCCACTGATGTATGCTTGTGTGAGAGGAGATGAAGCTATGGTCCAGATGTTGTTGGATGCTGGAGCAGACCTAAATGCTGAGGTGAGGCTCTTTTTGTTATTACATGCAACCATGTTAAAGTTAGGTACATTGCTGAGTTCCAGAGTCAAGGATGTAACTGTATGAAAATGAAATATCAAATATAGACAAATCTGGCACTACTGCCATCCAGAGTGAGTTGGGCATTTCTCCTCAACTGCTCCTAGTGTTGGACAGAGGTCTTTGTGTGTTTCTTAGTCTCTCTTGTACTCCAAAACTGACCTGCTGTCTTCAGTGTGGTGGAGAACATTGTCCATGACTGGTGCTGAAATAAGATCCAACTGGTAGTCATTTTTGCACCTGGAATGGTCAGGATGAATGCAATCTTGTGCCTCAAATGTAATTTCTCAATTTTATATTGGTTTATGTTTTATGCAACTTTTCCATTTATGTGATCTATGTTATTGTATGCCTTGATTGGTCTATTGACAGTAAATAAAGATTGATTGATTGATTGATTGTGCCTCAAATAGCAAAATATGTTGGGCTAGCTCTGCTTAAAACTATTACTAAAAGGACTTGGTAGTGAAATAAAAAAATACTAAGGGGGTGGTGGAGGTGTAAGTGTGATCCCAGCAGCTCTTATTGAACACAGTGGGATTTACTTTGGATATGAGAGTGCTGCATGGCTGTTATCCTGTTTATACTTCTGTGAGAGTAAACCCTATTAAACACTGTGAGGCATATGTAGGTAGCATAGGACTGTGTTGTTAATTAAATTATTTTTTTAAAGCTGCAAACTTTATATGACTCAGAGATTATAGATAAACTTGATCAATCCCATTGAATGTATTGTAAATGATTGTTGCAATAAGTGTTATTTGTTAAAGCCCAACATCTTGTTTTTCCTTTCTGCACCAAAACATACATAGTTCATGCATCAAACAGGCTGTGTCTATGTATGCAATCTAAGTATGCAATCTAAATTATCAACATACTGTATACCTATAATATATTGTAGCTACCAGTAGCCATTAGTTACAGTTTCTTGAAAGCATAAATATGTTAAGTTGGCTGACCCTCCCTATTTGTGTCCCATTTCTTCTGTTTGAACTTGTTGCCATTATCTTAGGTTTATGTATGGAAACTTTAGCAAAGTTAGAATTCAAAAATATAGCCATGTTAGTCTGTAGAATCAGTACATAAAGAGATCTTGTAGAATCTTTGAGACTAAGTGACCAATTTCTTTCTTTCAGTTAGTCTCAAAGGTGCTACAAGATATCTTTAGCAATGTTAGTAAATGTGTTATACCAAAACAATTAACTGTATTCTCAGATATTACCACAAATATATCAGTACTGTAATAGTACTGTACCTCCATATTGGCCATTTCAGGCTGCAACAACCCCAGGCCTTTTATTCAAAATGCAAATGTCAGAAGTCATTTCTGGGGGGGGGGGGGGGGAGAGACCTGTGGATCTAAAAAAAGACCTAGGAAATAAATATGTTCCAAAATGACTAATTATGCCTCCTGGAAGTTCTGGAGCACATGATTTATATGTTTTTTCTAGACAAATAATTTGAGGCCTGAGGACCTGAAAATCATGGCAATGTGTTGGCCCTCAAAAGTTCAAAGGACCTAACCAGGTTGTATGGGACTGATGGAAGCTATAGTCCAACACAACTAGTAAGCAGAGGGCTTGAGGAGGCTCCTGTACACTTTTATTGGAGAAAAGCCATATTGGAAGCAATGCAGCTTACATCTGGAAATTGTAGTTGTGAGAGACATTTAGTCTTCCCTGTCAAAGAGCTCTGGTGCCCGATCAAGCTACAATTCCCAGAATTCCATAGTATTGAGCCATGGCAAATAAAGTGGTGTCAACCTGGATTATTTCTGCAATGTGAACTCAACCTGAGTAGGCATTAGTATCTCCACCAACTTTACCAAAGCAGCCAGCCAGTAGAGATGTTTGGCACTGGAAGTATATGAAGTTTAACACATGGCCAAAAGTGACAGGAGCATAGCAGGATACTCCCATCAGTATTGCGCAATTGCATGAAGATTATCAGACTACGTCATGCAACGTCGCCATAATTCTGTCATTATCCTGTGAATAAAGAGTAATTCTAGTGCCACTTTTCATTCACATGACTTTCCCATCAATGAAAATTGTCACTAGGATTATTCTTTATTCATGGGATAATGAATGAATTATGGTGACGGCGCATGTTAAATCTTTGCACAATTGCACGATAATGATGGGAACATCCCACTATGTTCTCATCACTTTTGGCAGTGTGCAAAAGTCCAATAGTAAAAGCAAAGAAGGGTTAACACTGATTTAACAAGACTCCTTCCCTAGTTATGAAATTTGCCCCTTTAAGCCATGCTTTGGTTCCATCTTGATGGGGGTAAGTGGGGTGTAATTTATTAAAAACAAAAGAAATGCAGAATTATTTATATATCTGCTGATTAAAATAAGATAAATATGTTTTGCATTTTAAAAGAGTCATTTAAAAAAAGAATATACTCTCTTGCTGTGACTGGTTTTGTTTTTGCATTGATACCAGAGATACAGGAAATTCAAAATAAATATAGTGTGTGAAGCTTGCCTGACAGCTGATTTGCCTGATCAATACATTTAATAGCTGGACCAAGAATGAAATAGCTGCTGTATATCACAGAGCTTTTTCATCCTGTGTAATGGTAGCAGGCAGTTTATCACCTTCAAGCTGATAAGAGCATGGTTTCCTAAACAGTGTTATGGTTATGGGGAGTAATGGACATGGGAAGATTTAAGTGTCCTGATTATTAAAAATGACATGCAGGTGGGAATTAATATGTTACATGGCCAATGAACACCCCCCGCAATTATTTACAGTGTTAAGTGGAGGAGGGAAGTTCACATTTGGCCTTCCCCTCTTTATGTATTTCAATACTCTTTTCTCTCTCCTTCTCTTCCCACTGCCAGCTATCTTATTGTTTAAAATGTGCACCTGAATTGCTCACATACAATTAATGAAACGTCCAGTTTGGTCCTTTGCTGTTCATGCTTTTAATTTGTTCCCACAAAAACGCGAGTCTTGTGGCACTAGAGATACAGCTACAGTAGGGTGAAAATGAAGGCATGCTGCCCAATAAGAATTCTCTCCCCCCCCCCCCATGAAATTTTCCTCCCATTCCAAATTTCTAGCATTACAGAGAGTGATGCAAAAAAGAATTTGGGATTATTGTGGATCAAACATGAACCAGCAGTGTGATGCTGTAGCAAAGAAGGCAAATGCTATTTTAACCTGCATTAATAGAAGCATAATTTTCAGATCAAGGGAAATAATAGTCCAGCAACATTCTGTGCTGGTCAGACCAAATCTGGAGTACAGCATCCAGGTCTGGGTGCCTCATTTTAAGAAGGATATAGACAATTTTAGGAAGAGCAACAATGACGATAAGAGAGATGGAGAACAAAACATATGAGGAAACACTGAAGAAGCTGGGCTTGTTCAGCTTGGTAAAGAGAAGACTTAGGACTTATATGATTGCCCTCTTTAACTAACTCAAGGGCTTTCAGGTAGAGAAGGGGGCAGGCTTCTTCCCTGCTGCCCAGAGGGTAGGACCAAGTCTAATGGTTTGAAGTTACAGGGGAGTAAATTTTGATTGAATATTAGAAGGAATTACTTGACACTGAGAGCAGTTCAGCAGTGAAACCATCTGCCCAGAGAGGTGGTGGGATTTCCTTCTCTGGATATCTCCTCCCAAAAGCTGGACAGTTATGGATCCTTTAGCTGGAAATCCTGCATTTAAAAGTAGGTTGTACTCAACAGCTCATGAGGCTCTTTCCAACTCTGTGATTCTATGAAACATTACAAATTATTCACACTTAGAATTCTTACATTTGTTATGTTCACATTCCCTTGGTAACTTCACCTGTCTCAATTCTTTGGAGGCCTAAAATACAGTACACTGGTGCCTCGGGATACGAAATGATCGGGTTACGAAATTTCCGGGATACGAAAAAGTTGGATTGGCAAAAACTGTTTCGGGTTACGAAATATTTTTCGGGTTACGAAATTCATTTCGGGTTACGAAATTCATTTCGGCGCGAAATTCAAATGCTGCAAAGTGCAGCTATAGGCTTTCCAGTGCTAACGGAAAGCCTTTTCGGGTTACGAAATTTTCGGGTTACGAAAGGAATGGCGGAACGAATTAATTTCGTAACCCGAGGCACCAGTGTATTTCTAAATGCTCAACTGAAATTTTAAGTTATTGCAATGCTAGAAATTTAGGAACTGAAGAAAAAAAATTATCTGAAGGGGCAGAATTTTTTTAAGGGAGTCCCCATTTTGTGCACACACACACACACACACACACCATAGTTATACTCCTGTATGGCACTATAACACTTGTGTTGTGACATACACTATAGTAGGCAGGAGCCCAGTTTGTGAGATGTAGCAAATTGTCAGTTCAAACTTTGACATTTCTCTGTTTTTAAAAGGATGTATCTGCTGGCGCTGAAATGGCCAAAATACAGTTAAATCCAATAACTTCTACTCCTGAAATTGTTTTTCTCTCAGACATAAGAGATGAGTATTCTATTTGCTTTCACACTGAGTAAGCACAAGAACTATATATACCCCTCCCCCCATATTATGCTGCCCTTTCAATTTCCTTGTTTAACTTGATACGTTACAAAGCAGCTTTGTATAAGAATGCATGTTACGATTCATGGACATTCTTTGTTACATGAAACAAATGCACAGTTGCAGTGGCAACTGCTCTGACAAAGTCAGGAATAATCATAGCTTTTTGTGGGTTTTTTGGACTATGTGGCCGTGTTCTGGAAGAGTTTATTCCTGACTTTTCACCAGCAACTGTGGCTGGCATCTTCCAGAACATAGCCTGAAAAAACCCACAAACAACTATGGATGCTGGCCATGAAAGCCTTCGACTTCACTCAGGATTTATCAGTTACAGCTACTCAGAGAAATCCTCAAATCCTGCTGCTTGTGGCTTGTTTAGGACTGAAGGCCAATTGGTCAGGTGAAGATGAAAGCATAGGAATATTTTGGGAAATCAGTTCATTTAAAACCATGTTTGGGTCTCTTTCCTATCAAGTGGTGAAAGAAACAGAATTATTGAGAAGACTAGTCATTATGTCCATTTAACCCAAATGTGCTGAAGGAAGTTAAAACCATCATCTGTTGCTGATACAGGACTGTCCAATGGCAGTTAACTAAGACCTCACATTAAACTGGGATGAGGAAATTGTGGCGTCTGGGTCACATGCTATTTCCAAGGTTATTTATGAGGTCACTGGGACACTCCACCACTACCACTGCTCAAAATTACCCAAAATCTTCTTGAAAGATTTGCCATATTTTCAAGGTCAGGAAATACCTTTTTTTCAGATAGGAAGTAGATTGAAAATTGACTTCTGGTTTCCATTCTGGTTGGGGGGGCAAAAGGTCAAGTATGTCCCCAAAAGATGGTGAAAATGCCCTCCTTAGCCCCTAGGAAGGAAAGAGGGCTTCTTAAAAGGAAAAGTAGGGGAAAACAATCTGGGGGTTCCAAGTGGGGGGAGAGAGGCTCCAGGGTCCCATCTGGGGGATTGTGATTGTGAGGAATGCATAGCAGTGCAGATCCCCAACACTTGGCTCAACCCTGTGTGGAGCCATACTTTATATTAACACTCCAGAGACAGCATTGTAGGAATTTCAGGGAAATACACACACACCCCCCAACTCCTGCAGGCGTTTGTGCTTCCATTGTATATTAACTGCACTTTCCTATATCGGCCATACCTGAAAAACTGGTTGATTTTTAACTCAGGTTTGTGAAAATATGTCCACTTCAAAGAGTGGTTTACACAGCTGGACTATACCACTAACCAATTAAAATTAACAAAGGTTAGTTTGGAAGACACACTGAATTGCAGTTAATCTAAAATGGAAACTGAAGCATCGATAAGGCGAGGAGGACCGGACCATTCAAGACCTAGGATTACTGAGGTCCTTTCACATAGTGCCAAACTATAGTTTATCATTTATTCATGAATGAATTTTAAAAATCCTATACATATCAACCTTAGAATGCTAAGTGCAACAGAGGATCTATCAATGGGTGGTCTGCAGTTAGTTCATAGAAGATGTTGTTCCAAGCTGCTGAGTCTTTTTCTTTTTATATCCAAAGTGAAAATGCTGTAAAACACACCCAACTTTGACCTTCATCTGCCTACCAGCGAATGTAAAGAGTAGCGTAGTGGCCAAATTGTCTTTTGGGAGAGTTGTTCACCATTTCTGATATTCCCATTCAGAAACCCAAGAAGACTGGGATTGTGAGGAATGCAATTTATTATTTCCACTCTAGACAATTAATTGTTCACCTCTCAACCACTGCCAGATGATTAGTACGAATCAGTAGGGTTGCCAGGTGAAAAATAGGCTAGGGCTCCTTTAACTTTAAGGAGCTCTGGTGGTGCAGTGGTTAAATGCCTGTACTGCAGCCACTCACTCAAAACCATAAGGTTGTGAGTTCAATATCAGTGAAAGGGCTCAAGCTTGACTCAGGCTTGCATCCTTCTGAGATCGCTAAAATGAGTACCCAGATTCTTGGGGGTTAATTAGCTTACAGTTGTAAACCACTTAGACACTGTTAGTTCAATATGTAGTGGTATATAAATAAAGCTTGTTTGTTTGAAATGACAAGCAACACCTGCTGAAATTCTCTATTCTACACAGCTATTAAAGGTACAGGAGCCCTTTCCTGTTTTTCACCTGGGAATCCTCCTAATCAGATACAATCATTACAACTTTTTCTCTCAACAGTCTGTAATCAGTTACAACAACTATAACTGATTTAAAGGCACAGGAGAATGTTAAGGAAGTGTATGTTCTTACTATCAAATTTTAATTGTTTTCCCCCCTTGAGTGCCTTTTGCATGCTTTCTTTTCTTCCTGTATAGTGGTGTGTGTCCAGTATTCTGGCAAGTTTGTTTTGATTGGATATAGCTTTTATCTAGCCATTTATAAAAGAAAACTACTTTATCTGTTTATAGGTTGTCAGTACTCCTCATAAATATCCATCCGTCCACCCCGAGACCCGCCATTGGACTGCTCTGACATTTGCTGTGTTGCATGGACATATTCCTGTAGTCCAGGTATTGCTGTATTTCCCTTTGCTCCATCTCATATTTTATTTTTCATTTTTAGGTTTTTATTGGCACTCATCCCATAATTGGACACCATTTTCATATTGGTTCCTCTTGCTGCTTCTTTGCTTGCTTTAGATATGTATAGATATAGATATATATAATAACTATTATATATAACTACAGGGATGGCTGGTATCCTAAACATATGTGCTGTGGAGTAAATCCCATTGTATGCAATGAGCCTTACTTCTGAGTAAAAATGCATATGATTGTGTTGTAAGCGATTACGAAACAAAAAAGAAAGTTTTAAAATGAAATTGTACGCTTCAGTTCCTTTTGTTCCTTCTCAGTGATGTGTTTTATGCATCTGTTTATTTACTGGTTTTTCTCTAGTGTCAGTGAAAATAATGCAAGACTTCCCTCTCTTCTTCCCAACTGGACCTAATACTTTCTTTTATTCCAAAGAGGAAAAATTGAACTAGACTATAAAGAATAGGGAAGAATAACACTGAGTTAAGTGAAGGACTCAAGAGGTTTTTTTCTCTCCAAATGTTTTTCTTTCCGTTGCATATAATTCACTGAAGCTTTAAAATAAACAAAGGGAATAAAAATTGTTCCATTCAGTGCTTAATTAATGTGTGAGTTTAATAACTTTGGGATGGTATTATGATCACAAATTTAAACAGCTTTTAAAACGATAATGCAGATTAACAGATTATAGATCTATTAATGGGTATTAAATCATGATAGCTCAAGTCTGGGGAGCACTAGATGTCGCATTACTAGATCCCACTTATTAACTTTAAAGGGCATCTTATTGATCTCTCTCTGTTGGCTCTTAGGTAGTTCTTGGATTATTGTCCTTATTCAGGCAGTTGCTGGTGAAAGGATGTGCCTGTACAGTACGTCCACTTACCATAACCTGCATGTTCTTCATCCTTTCCTGCTCTCCTATCTGCTTATGCAACTGAAAGATATGGCTAATAGAAGATTATCGCAGAATGCTCAAGCCACCAGCTGTCAGTTCAGTGCAACCCATACAGACTTTTCCAGAACTATCTATTGCTGTTCTCATTTTCAGTAACTAAAGCCTGTGAAGACTATAATTTTAAGCACGCACTGCCTTGTAAGGTTGTAGAATATTCACAGATGTTCTTGTCCTCAGCGACAAAAGGATCTCTCAATGTGTCAAGGCATTCTGAAGAAAGTGTTCAATTGCCACAAGATTGCTCTTATTTTGAGGCTTCTTTTGCATGTGAAAACTAAATAAGCCATCAAGTACTCTCTTAATGCTCCTTGGGTACTTCTAGAAAAGCCATTTTATTATACATCTTTCCTGTGTCATTTATGGAATTTTATAGTGGATCCAGATGGGATAATAATTTCTTAGCTGACCTTGGGGCAGTCACACTTTCTTAGCCTTAGAGAAAGACAGTGACAGTGAATCAGTGTTGCCAAGAAAACTCTATAAGAGGCTCACCATAAGTCAGAATTAACTGGATGGCACATAATGACAACAAAGTCCTCCTCCTACATTTTCTTATTGTTTCCCACACTTTTTTTTTAATTTCCATGAAACAAAATCTAATAAGGAATGAAAAAGATGTGAATAGCTACACACATGACATCATTCTGCCACACTCCTACAGTAAAGACAAACTTGGAACTGTGACCACCTCAGGCAAACCGCATTCACTAGACTAAGCTCTGAATTGATAAGTGGCTGGTTTAGAAGACAAAATTTTAAAAGTTTAGGCTAGAACCCCCACTAATATTTCTGCATGCCTTTTTTAATACTGTAGATTGTAAAGCTTATATTGAATAAAAAGTGGAAGGAGGACAATGGTCCCAAATGTAGCATGACAAGGCAGGTGGAGGGTAGTTTGGTCTCTTGACCTTGGTATCCTATGCAACATAACAACATGTGTTTCTGGTTCTTTCCCCCTTAATATCTTTGTCTTGATTTATTTACTAATTATCTTAGAAGAATTTTTTGAGTTTAATATAAATCTTGAATATTGAACAATTACAGATAAATCCAAGGTCCAATCCTTGGGATCTTCTTTGGTGAAACAGCTCTTAGCCTATCCAGAACAGATCCTTGCTTGAGAAGTAGGAAAAATGGTGCTTGTGGGCTTAGCAGGAGGGGAAGTGGTTCAACCCAAAATGGTGGGGGAAAGATAATCCTGTTTTGTCCATGAGATATCAGTGATTTGGAGCCACCCAGGACTTGCTGCCATAGTACCTCAAGCAGGAAATATGGGCTTTCCTGTTTTATGTATGTTATGCCTACATTGATTCTAAATAGAGTGAGAATTAAGAGCCAGCATGGTGTAGTGGTTTGAGTGTTGGACAGCGACTCTGGAGACCAGGGTTTGACCAGAGGGTGCAGCCCTCCATGTTCTCCTAGGAGGCTAATGCTGCCCCCTAGCTTCTGACAGTTGCTCACCCTTGAGCTACACCCATTTTTGTGGCCAGCTTTTTCTGCAATAAAACTGGAAGTAGGAGTACTGAAAAAGTGAAAAATCAAGCGTTAATTAGCTCTTGCTTTCAAGCTGAGGTTACATTTACCACAAGCGTGGATTTCTGGTACGCTTCAAGTGAAGAATTTGTCTGATTATTACAAATGTTTGGCTTCTATGTGAATGGTGTCTTGAATTGTTGTTTTTGCCCATGATAGAGTACTCAGCAGTGCTTCCCCACAAATATAGGGGTCATGAAGGATGGTGCACTTTTGCAAACATTTAAGCTCTCCCTGTCACACCTTGCAGCATTACAATGTGGCTGGCCCTGCCCCCAGATCCGCTTCCTTCCTGATACACTTTCTGACTCACCTACACCAAACACAGGACTGAAAAATGCATCCTGGGTTAGATAAATATGCAACTAATCACAAGCCCAGTTGGAAAGTGAATTGACCTTGAATTCAGTTGGCTTTGGGACTGCCCAACCTCCTTTTGCATCTAATTAATCTTCAGGATCTTGCAGACAGGTATAAATCAACAGCCTTAAATGGTGAATTTCCTTTGTAGTTGTTGCTGGATGCAGGAGCCAAAGTAGAAGGTTCTTTGGAACATGGTGAAGAAAACTATTCGGAAACTCCATTGCAACTGGCAGCAGCTGCTGGTAAGATTTTTCTTATCAAACTGTGTAATAACTCCCTAGCTAAGAAAATCTGATTGAAGAGGGTTTAAAAAAAAACAACCCTCACTTTATTGATTTACAGGAAATTTTGAATTGGTTAGTCTCCTTTTGGAACGAGGTGCTGACCCCATGATTGGAACCATGTACAGAAATGGAATTTCTATGACTCCACAAGGTGATATGAACTCCTTCAGCCAGGCTGCTGCACATGGACACAGGTAGAGTTGGGAGAGCCCTAATTAAATGAGGTGATTTGTGTATATAGGATGGTGTAAAATATTGCAAAATGTGTGCACTATGCTTTAGTCACATACATTAATCTCCACATTTATAAGTGTGCTGCTGAATGTTGCAGTGTTCTTTTGTTTCAGAGACTGGATAAAAGATTAGGCTAGGTCAGTAAGTGGCCACCAACCTTAGTAACTTAAAGGAATCTCTATGTTCAGAGGCAGTATGCCTGTGCATCAAACACTGACAACAAACAGTGGGCAGGGTGTGTGGTTTTGTTCTGTTATTATCAAGCTGCAGTCACCTGTGTGTGGGATGATAAGAATTATGTCAGATGTTAGCATCAGTACACAAGTCAGGAACCAGCACAAGGTAAGGGTCAGAAAACATGTTATCTTGTCCTGAATTGGAAACCTGTGTTACTCTTCCAGACAAGGAGAGCCAGTGATTCTGTTAAGCAAGTACAGTGGCAGCTGGTGGTTTCCAGACTTTAGAGGAACTATCCAGTGTGCTAAACCTTTTTGATTAAAAGGTTCAGAATCTTTAGTAGTTCCTTAAATTCAGAATAAAACCCAGCATGGATTCACTGCCCCACTGATATGGAAGCCTTCACTCTCCAGTGATAAGTATCTAGGGAACATTGTCTAGGACAGTAGCTTTCAACTCTGGTCCCATAATGTGTTGTAAACTCCCAGAACTCCTGAACATTCTGGCTAGGGCTTCTTGGAACTGAAATTCTAAACAGCTGGAGAACCAAAGAAACATGGACTGCCCAGACATAGCCCTGGCAGCTTCTGACACCTTCTTGCCCACCTTGTAAGTTCCCAGACAAGGTGATTGGCCTCTGTTGGGGAAAAGAATGACGAATGTCTGGTTTGAACCAGGAGGCCTCTTTTATGTCCTTAAAATGTCTGAGAAAGGAAGACTTCATATTTACTCCTCATATTTGATGGAAGTGAAAATAAACACTTTGCAACAATCTTGGGATCCATACATTTACATCTGTACCACAGAACTGTGGAGTTAGAAGGTACCTTAAAGGTTGTTTAATCCATGAAAAGACACTGATAGACTTCCTCCTCAGCTTTCTCCAGGCACTAGTTCTAAGTTCGTCTTCTCAAGTTCTATTTCTGGGCTCCCTCCAAAGCAGATTCACTTCTGGATAAACAAGTAGGTGGCTATAGTGTCACCTGGTAACTGCAAAAGTCAGGGGGGTGTCGGGTCTCAGTCATGTCTTCAGTTACAAATCATAGAATCATAGAGTTTGACGAAACTGCAAGGGCCATCCAGTCCAACCCCCCTGCTATGCAGGAAATCACAATCAAAGCACCCCCGACAGTTGGCCATCCAGCCTCTGTTTAAAGACCTCCAATGAAGGAGACTCCACCACTCTCCGAGGGAGTGTGTTCCACTGTCAAATAGACCTTACTGTCAAGAGATTCCTCCTAATGTTGAAGTGGAATCTCTGTTCCTTGAGCTTGCATCCATTGTTCCATATTCTATTCTCTGGAGCAGCAGAAAACAAGCTTGCTCCATCCTCAGTTTGACACCCTTTCAGATACTTAAACAGAGCTATCATATCACCCCTTAACCATCTCTTCTCCAGGCTAAACATACCCAGCTCCCTAAGGCTTTCCTCATAAGGCATAGTTTCCTTGCCTTGACAAATTTTGTGAAGCATTGGAGGAAGATTATGAGAACAAGGGCTGAGTTCATGAAGCAACCCAAGAGCTCTTCAATCTGAAGGTGTCATGGGGCCCTAAGTAGATATGAAATCACAACTCTGCCAAATTTGGGAGAAACAGCCATAGTGAAGCAGAGAGAAAATCCCATCAAGGTAGTTGCTTGGTTGTGTTCTAAACATTGTTAATTATAGAGGCAAGGGGAAGAAGAGGAAGATCAACGTGAAAGTAAAGCAAGTTTAAGATGGGAGAGAAATGTACCAGATGCAGATCTGTTAATATGTGAGGCACAGAGGAAGTGAATCCAAGAGCAGTTCCACACTTAATTGTAAATGATTTATTACTCAGCATTTAATCCTGGACTCCTCTGAGTGTGTAAATTGATCCCAGTTGATGAACAGCATTATATTTAAAGTGGGGTGATAACAAAGCTATTTCTGCAGTAGTAGATCTGTGGTGACCCATTTACACATGGAAACAATTGCTTGATCTTACTATTGTGGAGTGATAAACTTGCAATGTGTGGATGGTCCTTTAGAAAGGCAAACTCACTATGTCACTGTAAGGATGGAGAGGGGTGTGTGTGAGGGTCTCAAAGAACCTGTTCAAAAGCAATTTCATTCCTCCTTAATAAACACTTATAGATCCCCGAATGGTTCTTCTTTGCCACAGCTGTTTTCCAGAACACTTCCATTTCCTAACTAGAGAAGTCTGTGTGTTCCCATTCCATCATTATCATCTTCACTTGTATTAGCACCATTCTGAATTGATACTATTCTGAAGAAGCAGTTTATTTGTCAAAATTCAAATTTCAGATGTATGTTGTAATGTTCCTGGGAGAGCATAGGATTGCTTAGCAGATATGGTCACTTTCAGGGACTGAATACAGTTTTTGTTATTGATGATTACACAGTAAACTTCAGTGATCCAAATTATGTGACTCTTACCCAGTTCTGCACAAAATTCTACAGAGAAATAAAGAAAAAAAAATGACACCTATAGCTATATTAGGGAGGAAGAATTTACTACAGGCTTATTTTCTATAAGGGTGAAGGCAGATTAAACATTTTATAAGCAGCAGGAACAATGTGTATGCAGCCTCACTGTACTCAGTGTAAATGTTCGTTCCTCTCTCCAAGGCCAAGGTGGGCTTTGTAAGTTCAGTCATCAAAACTGGCTATGTAATTGTCTAGCATCTGTAATGTTGCCATAGCACCATACCACAGTTCCAGAGCAGCACTGCAAGTTTTAAAGATTTGTTAATATTTTTGTAATATTTCTATTTAAAAAAGCAAGAAGGTAAAGGATGAACTTTCTAATCCATGTGGTGCTGTAGACATGGCAGGGGGACAGGATCTCACCTGAAATGAAGTTTTGAGGAGTAACACATTTAGAGTTGGTGCATCTGCCATGGAAGTTGAGCTATCTTCCATGCATATTGCAAAGCCCAGAAAATGCCAGGTTCATATGACAGGTGAAGAATCCACTGTGATGTCTGGATTGTGGTTGTCATCTGGGATATCACGGAACATATCTTCCTTTATTACACTGCATGGCATAATGCATCCATCATTTCTCTTAGCAAGAGAATGATGTTTCTTTCCCCAGTAAACACACTCAGGCAGACACTCATTTGCCCATTTGCTCTCGATACATTGCTTATTCTATCCCCCACAGGACTGAACATGCGCAGCTAGCAAGATGTAAGCATATAAGGTAGGTGGGAGGTAAGGGAGAAGATGCTCACTGGGTTTGATTGATTATTTCTGACAGTTCATCAATTGGGGATGACTCCATTGAGTACCACAATGGTGTAAGCTTGTTGATGAACAGAAGGAATCTCTGTTTTGGACATTGGACTTGCAGCCTCAAGCCCAAATAAATTATATTTCATAAAAGGGGGAGAAAGCTTTGCTTGAAAGCTGGTTTGCTAGAGAATCTAGTTAGACATTCTAACTAGATTTAGCATTAGCTAGATGTCTAGTTAGCTCTAGCTTCGCTATGAACAGTTCCAATCTGGTGGCCTTTCCCCACCTTCCCTGCCCCTACCCTTTTCTTTTTGCCCTGTGATTGACAGAAATGTGTTTCGTAAGCTGCTTGCTCAGCCAGAGAAGGAGAAGAGTGATATCCTGTCCCTGGAGGAGATACTGGCTGAGGGAACTGACTTGGCAGACAGCACTCCCGCGCCTTTATGTGCCAGCCGCAACAGCAAGGCCAGACTGAAAGCTCTGAAGGAAGCTATGTATCACAGTGCCGAACATGGATATGTGGATGTAACCATTGACATAAGGAGCATAGGTCAGTTTTGGTTTCCACAGTGTTTTCTCTCCCATGAGAAACAAGTGTCAGAAATGTGACTTGATGGGAGAGGCCTCTGTCACTTTTGCTGGCAATTTCTGATTGTTCCCAAATTCTTGTCAAGCAAGAAAGCAGACAAGTTTTGAATGTGCCTGGGAAGACAAGATAATTCGAATGTTAAAAATAAACTAACAACATGACTAGATTTTTAATTTCTCATGGATCTGAGGTTTATATTTGGGTCTGACAATTGCAGTTATGAACTGTTATGCTAAATATGCTATTTTAATAGGGGCAAGGATCATAAAATTAAAAGGCCTGGTTAAATGTTATCATTGAGAGCTGTGTCTGTGTCTGCACCAACATCTCCTCTTTCTTTTTCTTTTTCTCTGATATTTTTCTATATCTTTTACTTTCCAAAAAGCTGCTGTTGATTTGATTCCATCCCCCGCTCCCCATCTTTGTATGCTTGTCCTTTCTGTTCTTTGTTTTGTCTGTTTGTTGCCCCTATGACAAAAAGATTAAGAGAGTCCAGCACAGGAATTATTTTCAAGTACAACTGTTTTTCTCTTAAAAGAAATATCAACTATATAATCACATTTATTTATATATTTATTTATTTACATTATCTATATATCACTCTTCAGCCAAAAACATCCCATGAGTAGCTTACACTTTGTTAATTTGGCAGTTCCCAAATGAATTTATACATACAATTAATCTGTATGTAAAGAAAACAGTCATTACTCAGGAAACAAACATTATTTGATTTTCATTCAGTGTATCCCTATATCATAACTAGCACCCATCCTTTGTAGGAGAGGAGAAAAGCCTTTTTAAAGAAGGGCTTCTCTTCACAAGAATTTCTAATATTGTCCCAGAGGGACAGAATTGAAAGGAAACACAGCCAGGCCTTCACTCCACTGGGCAAAGGATCAACAGCCACTGGGAAGTTGCATTTCCCTGCCTCCCAGGAAGAACAAGGGGAAAACCTTTGTTTGGTCGATCCAAAGCAAAAGGCTCTGCAGAAAGTGCAGGGGTTTTTTTATTGCTAGAAAGAGCTCTCAGCACCAACTTCCCCAAACTACAACACTGAAGTGAATCACAGTGTGGTCATATTCATCAGCTAGGGAAGCTCTTCTCAAAGTAGTGGTCCCTGGAACAGTGCTTGTGTCAATTCATGGCAAGTTAATAGGAGAGAAAGAAAAAATGTAATCACTGGGCACAAATATGATGCTAGTATGAAAAAGAATAATTGCTGGTCCCATATATCTGATAAAATGAGAAGCACTAAGCTAGTAGTATAACAGTTGGCATTGTGTCAAATTAGGGTTCAAGTATTTCACGGTGGGTAGATGTTTTGGGTCTCCATTTCTGTAATTCCTGGCCACTGGCCATACTAGCAGGAGCTAACAGGGACTGAAGTCCCATTCATTTTGAGACATATCTTGTGCCTAACTACCCACTCTCCAAGGGATATGCTTTACAATTGTAAGCCATCTTGAGAATTGTTTGATCAAAAAGGAATTGTTTGACCCAAAAAGTATTGATTTAACTTAATCAAAAATATATTAAACACCTTTTAACAGATCCAAAAATTTAAGCAACATCGGCATTCTTTTTTAAAGCAGGAGCTCCAACTGGCCATAACAGATAGCAGGCGGGGGTGCTAGATTCTTGGGTAAGGAACCATTTAGTATGATAGATACTCACAGGAGGGTATCCACCTCCTTCTCACCCTCCACCAATGCTATTACTGTACCTTCTGTAGTAGGGAATCCCCTGTGTGCATGGGGGCTAAATGCCCAGTTTAGAACCTTAACAATCCAGGGTTGCAAACTACACAAGAGCCTTCATAAGTGCAAGGCCTCCACATGTTATTGAAAATAGAGAAGGGAAGAGGATGAGGCCTTAGGCAAGGTGCCCTTAAAGTACCCTTCCTTTTGTTTGGCCACATAATCCTCTTCCTTTTCACAGGTGCTCACAGTTTGTCTCTCCCTCCAAGCTCGTTTGTCCTGGACAGACAAATGGACATATAAGAGCTCTTAATTCAGCAAAGGGCCAGTGGAGACAGCAGGTTTATATATAAGGTTACCAATTTCCTCACATCCTGGTTCAGTGGTTTCAGCTCAGTCTATTTTTGAAAGTGTGCAGCTTAATCTGTTTTGATTTCCATATTAGGCCTTTGCTACTGGCAAAGGCAGAAGACCCTGAACAAATGGATCTTCTGATGGCCAGGAAGAGGGCACTGTGATGATGACTCTGAGCTTCCCACTTGGTCCATCAGCACCTATGCTTTGGAGAGTAGTGGGATGAGAGTTGTGAACCAAGGCAGGATTTCCATATTGGCCTTTGCTACTGGCAAAGGCAGAAGACCCTGACCAAATGGATCTTCTGATGGCCACTGTGATGATGACTCTGAGCTTCCCACTTGGTCCATCAGCACCTATGCTTTG